>NW_006776528.1:1878619-1883860 GCF_000442215.2 Lipotes vexillifer | reverse complement strand
TTGGGGAGGAGCTGAGAAAAGGCGGGGGCGGGGGGGGGGGGGGGGGGGGGGTCACGGGAACCTCCAATTGGTAGCTAAGTTGGACAGAAGTTGTGATTAACCTGGTGACACACCACTCGCACTTGGCTCTGAAGTGGGGGGCAGATTTGTGGGGTGGACTCCTTAACCTGTGGTGTCTGTACTAATTCCAGACAGTTTAGTGTCAGAATTGAATTTAAAGTGTAGGATATGCAGCTGGTAAGGGAGAACTGGTTGGTATGGGAAACACCCACACACGTGATGTCAGGAGTGTTCCAGAAAGTGTCGGGTATGAATACAGTGGTAAGTAGAGAAGAAAGTGAATTTCTCTTTCACTACCCAGGGTTGTGAAGATTTATTCCCCATTTTCTTCTATCAGTTTTATAATTTTAGCTACTATATATAGGTTTATGATCCATTTTTACTTAATTGTTGTGTGTGATGTGAGAAAGTGTTTCGACTTCATTATTTCCATTTGCATATCCAGTTGTGCCAGCCCCATTTGTTGTAAAGATTATTCTTTCCCCCAACGAACTGTCTTGGCTTCCTCGTCAAAAATCAATTGAGTGTAAATGTGATGCTCTCTTTCTGGACTCTCAGTTATACTCTATTGATCTATTGCCTATCCTTAAGTCAGTATTACACTTTCTTGATTATTGCAGCTTTGGAGTAAGTTTCAAAATTGGGAACTGTAATCCCTCCAACTTAGTTACTTTTAAAGATTATTTTGCCTACGTTGGGGTCCCTTATATTTCCATATAAACTTTATCTTGAGCTTATCCAATTCAAAGAAAAGTCTGCTGGGATTTTGATAAGAATTGTTTGGAATTGGTTGATCAATTTGGAAAAGATTGCCTTCTTTGCAATGTTAAGTCTCCAAATACAGGGACACTGGATATCTTTCTATTTATTTAGGGGTTCTTTAATTTCTTTCGACAATGTTTTGTAGTTATCAGAGTATAAGTTTTGTACTTTAAAATTTTTTCCTAAATATTTAATTTTTTGATGTTACTAGGTATGGAACTGTTTAATTTCATTTTGAATTGTTCATTGATAGTGTATGTTGATGTTTTTTTTGTTTGTTTGTTTGTTTGTTTTGTGGTACACGGGCTTCTCACTGCTGTGGCCTCTCCCGTTGCGGAGCGCAGGCTCTGGACGCGCAGGCTCAGGGGCCATGGCTCACGGGCCCAGCCGCTCCGCGGCATGTGGGATCTTCCCGGACCGGGGCACGAACCCGTGTCCCCTGCATCGGCAGGCGGACTCTCAAGCACTGCGCCACCAGGGAAGCCCTTGATGTTTTTATATATTGATTTATCCTGCTATATAGTAGTTATAATAGAGTTTTTAGTGGGTTCCTTAGGATTTTCTAAGGATCATGCTTTTTGCGAATAGAGTTCATTCTTATTACTTTCTAATGTGAATGTCTTCATTTGTTTTTCTTGATGAACTTCCTTAGCCAGAACCCACAGTACAACGTTGAGTAGAAGAGGTGAGAGTGGACAGACTTGTCTTGTTTTTGATTTACAGGAAAAGCCTCCAGCCTTTCATCATTCAGTATGATATAAGCTATAGTTTTTTGTAGATGTCTTTTAACAAACTGAGTATGTTCCCTTCTATTCTAATTATTTCAGTGTTTTTATCAAAAAGTGGTGCTGGATTTTGTCAAATGCGTTTCCGTATCAATAGGATGTCCGGGTAGTTTTTGCCCATTACTCCATTAATATGATGGACTGTATTAATTGATTCTCAGATGTTAAACAAACTTTACTTTCTTGGTCATGGTGTATCCTTTTCATATATCATTGTATATGGTTTGCTTGCATTTTGTTGAGGATTTTTGAATCTATGTTCTAAGACATATTGTCCTGTAACTTTTTTGCGTATGATGTCTCTGATTTTGGATTAGAAAAATAATGGCATCACAGAATAAGTTGAATAGCATTCCCTGATCTTCCATTTTTTGGAAAAGTTTGTGAAGAAATGATGTTATTTCTTCTTTAAATGTGTGGTATAATTCACCATAAAGCCATATCTGGGCCTTAGATTTTCTCTGTGGATAGTTTTTTTCATTACAAATCACATCTATTTACTTGTCATAGGTTTACTCAGGTTTTCAATTTCTTCTTGAGTCAGTTTTAGCAGAGTGTTCCTTTCTAAGAATTTTCCCACTTAATCTAAGTTATCTAATTGTAGACATACAATTGTTTATTATATTCCCTTATACTCCTTTTTATTACTGTAAGGTCTGTAGTAATGTACACTTTTTCATTTCTGATTTTAGTAATTTGAGTCTTCTCTTTTTTTCTCTTGATCAGTCTAGCTAAAGTTTTGTCAGTTTGCTTAACTTTTTAAAGAACTGATAGTCCTGCTTTAGAAAAATTTCTGACAAAGATTTCCACTTGATCTTTTTTCTATGCCAGAACTGAGAAAACTCCTAACGATTCACGCTTGTAGAGAACATTAGGTCTTCCAGAATGAGAATGCCAGTTCTCTTTACTCTCATTATACACCAGAATGATGTATAACCAATCCCTAGTACAACCAGAGGAACACTAATTAAGTAGTTTCTTTTTAAAACTCTAGGAAACTTCCTAATCCAAATAAATAAATTGCACTGAATATGAGCATTTAAGAAAGCTCTGAGATTATCATTTGAAACTGCTTTTTACAGGGAAGGAACAGAGACAAATAGATACTTTTCTCTTATCTTGAGCTTCCTTTCTCCTGTGTTTAGAATACATGCCGAGGTCACTCACATTCAGATCCCGGCCTCTTGTCTCAGCTCTGGACTCACTACTTCAGGGAACATTTATTGTGTGTTCTTATTTGCCACCCAGGACTCCCTGCCCTCAAGTCAATTACATTTTGCTCTGAATCAAATTTCCAACTTTGGAAACTCCCCTTCTTTGTTCAACGGCGCTTTAAAAGTAACATTTCCCCAATTCTACCCTTGATTTCTCTGTGTCCAAGCCTAGCTCCTCACCACCACCACCCCTGCTGCCCTGAACCCAGCCTTCACCATCTCAATAAATAGCACCACCAATCACCAAATTCAAGTCAAAATCCTAGAAGCCATTTTTGATTATTCCCTTTCCCCCGTGACCATCAGAGAATCTTTTCACTTCTGACTCAGATTTATATCTGGAATAGGTCCACTTAACTGCACCTTCACTAGTCCAAATCTCCACCTTCTCTGACGTCTTAACTCTTCCTTCCTCCCTCTCCTGCTCAAAGTCCATTCTGTACTCAGAACCCAGAGTGATCTTTAGTTTGTAAAGAAGAGCATGTCTCTCCTCACCACCCACCCCTCCGCCACCCTCCACCCCTCCGCCACCCTCCTATTGTATGTGAAGTTAAATCTAAAGTCTTGTTTGCTAGGTCCTTTTGTTGCCTCTGCAGCTTCATCACGAGTCAGCCCCTTACCTCCTCAATATGATCTGTGCTCACTAGCCTTCTGTAGGCTGTGCACCTTTGTTCAAGGGATGTATGAAGAACTGATCCTTAAGAATTTCTTAGAAATGACTTCTAAAACCTTTGTGATCCAATTACAAAACCTTAATTACTATCTCCCCATTAGAGCAATTTTCTGAACCGTATACCCTGAACATCATAAAAACCAATGGCAGAAAATAAATATGAATTTAGGATCTATCCCAGAATTGGATTATTCTCAACACCAGAAGATGAGGTTTCAACAAAGGGGGTACTTTCCTGTCCCGAATACTAGAGCAGTACATCAGATCAAAGACATTTCAGAAATTAAACGTTCTCCTGGCTCCAGAAACAATTAGAGCCAAATCCCTCAACTCCCTCTAGAAATAAAGTCTGCTCTCCACAGGTGGATAGGAAGGGAAGAGAGTGGTTTCTGAAGCAATTTATTGTGCCATCTCCTACTTTCTTTTGATAGTTAAATGCTTTTTCTTCCTAGCACTTAGACATGACTTAGAAATAAAGGTGGAAGAATACGAACCACAACTTCTCTCTTCAAATGATCATAACTGCTGGATAGAAGGTATTTAACAAGCTCCCACTCTAACAAAGCTGTTGTTTTCATGTTTTGCACTAGCTTGATCCTGTACATGATAACATCCTCAAACAGCAAGTGCATTAAGCTGTGACAGCTTTCCACTGACCTAAGCAATTGCATTAGGAAAATGCCATTAGCAGCTCCCTTTCTTCATCTGTTCTCCCCTCCTCCTTCCCACCAGTAAAAGCTATGCTCAATACTACTATTAAGTTACCCTTAGAAATACGCTCCTCAAAGAAAAATCAATGCACATGTGTTTTAACACTTGTCACAGACAGATCAAACGACCAGTCTAACATATATTTTTCCACCCGAAGGTTTACATTTTAAATGAGCTTCTTTGGGTGGCACATTTATGAGCCCACATCTACACTAAGAAAAAGAAAAGCAATGAGAGAGAGTGTGGGCAGGAATACAAATGAGTCTCACTATTACTCCATGCACTTTTTCTGGATGTGTGTGGTCCTCAGTGGTGAACACAGAACAAAATGGTAGGATGGGGTAAAAGTGGCGGCACGTGGTAGGATTAGCTAAAGCCCTAAGCTCAAACATGCTATGACTCAACTAATAATACTCACCCCCTATTCATGAATTTGAACGTGCTTCTCATTATGATCCTTTCCCCCTGTTTAGTCATGACCCACTTTCTACCAGGAGACAAAATGTACAGTTGTTAAGGTACAGGAGCTAAAACCAGGGGAGTGACTCAATAATTTTGAAAATGTATGAATTTTGGCAGTTTATTTAATACATCTGTGTTTCATTTTCTTTGCTTAGAAATAGGGACAGTAATATTACCTAACTGAGAGAGCTGCGGTAGGGATTAAACGAGTTTCGGAGGTCAGGCATTCAAAGCAATGCCTTTGCATACAGTAAACCACCTTAACGACTAACTGTTGTTATTTAGCATGTTTATTAAGAAGAAAAATTACCATTCCTAATAAGGATACTTGCTACAGATTATGCAATTAAGTTCCACTTCCAGCCATAGTGGAGTCACTGTATTAGACAAGCCCTATGGCTATAAACAGCTATAAAATACATGACACAGCTGTTTTCAGACAATGAAGAACAGGCAGCATAAGACTGCTGAGAGGGCTGAGAGGGGGTGAGTCCCAAAGGCGGCCAGGTTTCTATCTCAAGGCAATTTCCCAAGCTCATTGCATGAAGACAGCGTCACAGCAGAGAACCCTGTT
>NW_006776528.1:1866145-1878609 GCF_000442215.2 Lipotes vexillifer | reverse complement strand
CTGCTGAGCTGAGGTGGCAGAGACCACAGTTCGGGGCAGCTGGAGATGCTGGGGTCTACAGGGTGGGAAATTGAAAAGGAGCAAATTGTGCAAAAAGGGAGCCTCAGAAGTGTCTCTGGGAGTCCCTTACATGTTTGTGGCTGAGGGGACCCTCCAGTGAGAAAGAGAGCCAGAGGTCTGTGGATAGCAGCTGCAGCAGACTTAAGAATAGAACGTGGGTAACACAGGCACTGCTGGCGAAAGGGCAGTGCCCAGGGATTATGGAGTTTGGACCCTGCCAGAATAATTAGCACTCCTTAATACACCAGGCTCCAGCCAAGACAGCAAAAGGTTGCCCTGAGGAGTAGTGACCACACATACATGACCAACCCTCAGCCCTTTCAGCAAAGCCTAAAATGAAGCCCTAGCAAGGTCCAAAGTGGACTCAGAGTTTGGAGGTTGAGTCTTGGCAAACTATATCAGTGTGATCATCCAGTGAATGAACTGCCTGCCAAAACAAGAATTAATAGTCTTCAGAGAAAGGTTACAGAATCTAGAGACTCTACAGTGTATTAGCCATTATTCCAATGTTAAATCAATAGGCATTAAAAAGCAGAAAAAATAAGTGATCTATACTTAAGAATAAAAAAAAAAACAACTGAATTCAAGATACCCAGATGTTGGGCTCATCAGACATATTTAAAGCAGCTCTTATAAATATATTCACAGAATTAAACAAAATGTGTTCACAGAATTATAGGAAAACATGGTCTAAATGAGTAAGCAGACAGGGAATCTCAATGTACAAATGGAAACTATTAAAAAAAAAAGAAAAAGAAAAAAAATGGACATTCTAGCACTAAAAAGTTACCACCAAAATGAAAAACTCACTGGATGGACTCAATACCGGATTCCAGATGGCAAGCAAAAGTCAGTGAATCGGGGCTTCCCTGGTGGCGCAGTGGTTGAGAGTCCGCCTGCCGATGCAGGGGACACGGGTTCGTGCCCCGGTCTGGGAGGATTCCGCGTTCCGTGGAGCGGCTGGGCCCGTGAGCCATGGCCGCTGGGCCTGCGCGTCCGGAGCCTGTGCTCCGCAACGGGAGAGGCCACAACAGTGAGAGGCCCGCATACCGCAAAAAAACCAAAAACCAAAAAACAAAACAAAACAAAACAAAACAAGTCAGTGAATCGTTGGTCTGATAAATAGAAATTATCTAATTTTAAGAACAGAAATTTAAAAATACGTATTAATAAAAGTAAATAGAGCTTCTGGGACACAGAGAACACTGTTAAATAGGCTAATTTATGTGTAATCAGTGTCCCAAAAAACAAGACAGTGATAGTGGGCAAATGTTTGAAAATATCATGGCAGAGGACTTCTCAAAATGTCTTTTAAAAATCCCTGCCAATATACAGATTCAAGAAGTACAGCAAGCATCAAAGAGGACAAATATAAAAACAACCACACTAGACAGATCATAGTCAAACTGCTGAAAACCAAAATAAATAAATAAACAAATTAGTTAATTAATTAATCAATTAATAAAAACATTGAATACAGGTAAGAATGATGAAAATACTCTGACTTATCAGAAAACCGGTGTGTGGAAGACAGGGGCACGAACTCTCCCAAGTCGCTAAACAGAAGGGAAACGTCTACCCAGAATCCCATGTCTAGCGAACAGTCCACAAGCTAGAGTGAATAAGACCTTTTCTATAAATGAAAACTCAAAAAATCTGTTGCCAGAAGACTTGCCCTACAATAAGTGTTAGAAGATATTTTTCAATTCAAAGGACCAGAAAGGACAAATGTGTAAGCAGACACAAAGGACTATGTTTGCTTACTTCTCATAATGTGCTTTCAAAACCACCAAATGTTGAAAGTAAAAGAAGAACAATAATAAATAATAACGAAAAGAGTTATAGCTAAGAAGTTAATAGAAGAAATAAACTGAAACTCTAAAAGTACTGAATTAACATAAAAGAAGGCTTAGAAAGAAAAAAAACAGCAAACAAAACAAAACAGAATGTACAAATGAAAAACAAACAGCAGAAGGGTAGACAAGTTGAACCCCAACAATAATTACAGCAAATATAAATGGATTAAAAAATCTCAATTATAAGGCAGAGATTATCAGAATGACTAGAAAAGCAAAGCCAATTATAAGGTAACTACAAAATATGCATTCTTAAATAGAAAGATATAGACAAGTTGAAAGTAAGTGGATGAAGAAGAGATGCCGTGCAGAAATAAGCATAAGAAGGCTGGTGTGGCTCTATCACTGTTGTACAAATAGACATCAGAAAAAAGTATGTTACAAGAAATCATGAGACATATTATATGATAAAAAAGAGCAACTTGGGCTTCCCTGGTGGCGCAGTGGTTGAGAGTCCGCCTGCCGATGCAGGGGACGCGGGTTCGTGCCCCGGTCCGGGAAGATCCCACATGCCGCGGAGCGGCTGGGCCCGTGAGCCGTGGCCGCTGAGCCTGCGCGTCCGGAGCCTGTGCTCCGCAACGGGAGAGGCCACAACAGTGAGAGGCCCACGCACCGCAAAAAAAAAAAAAAAAAAAAAAAAAGAGCAACTTACCTGGGGGGCACCCCAACTGTCAATAGGAATTCATCCAATACCAGAGTATTTAAATACATAGAGGAAAAACTGACAAAACTGAAAGGGAGAAATGAACAAATGCACAACTAAAATTGAATGTTTTAATTCTACTCACTTGGTAATCACTACAAAAGAGTAGGCAAAAATGAGAAAGGAAATGGAGTATAAAGGACAAGCAACTTGATCTAATTGATGTTTACAAACACTACACCCAACAGCAGCAGAATATGCTTTCTTTTCAAGTGTATGTGGCATGTTCACCAAATACACCATCTCCTTGGCCATAAAATAAGTCCGAATAAATTCCAAAGCCTCAGTTGGAACTTTAGTACAGTTAACAAGCCAAATGGAGTTCTCTACCTAAGGAGGTTCACAACTCAGAGAAGGTAGACAGACATCTACAGAGACGTTTACAAGAAGGTGAGATGCTTCTCACAAGAAGGTGAGTCATGCTCTGACTCTAGCGGGATGAGGTGCTATAACGGCACCGTGGGCGCGTGGATGAGGAATCCCTCCTTGCTGTCTGGACGTGAAATGTGAGTGGGCATTCAGCAGGCCAAGAGGAAAGACATTTGAAAAGACCAGTAAATATACATAGAAATAAACAAATACAATGGAGACGACCAAGAACGGTGATGGGATCATGACACATGTGGTAAAACTGGAGACTGGATCCAGAAGGTTACCACTTTCTTTTTTCAAAGAATTTTGATGATAAGTTTTTGATCTTACGATCCCTATTTCGGTAAAACCCAAGCAACAACGTATGCACTTCACTAGTCAGTAAAAACCAGACAGGACGGTGAATGGCATGATCGTCTTCTTTTCTTACTTTGTTCTCTGTTTCAACACACTTGCTGTTGAATAATTATTGAAACAGATTTGAAGCAATTTGGGAGGCACAGAATTTCTCTTGGCAAAGCACACAGAAACACAGAGCCGAAAGGAACTCTCCTAACACCCACTAACAACGTCATTGACTACCCTATTAATATGCTTTCGATCCTGCATTGAGAAGGTCTCTGAGTGATGCCAGGGCCTCTGGCCAAACCAGGGTACTGAGCTGTCCAAAGTGCACACTTTCAGTTATGAATATAATTCAGCTGCCAATACGTCGTTCTTCCAGAAGTCCAAGGAGAAAAGCCTCTCGTTGCTGCGCCACCAACTGGCAGCCTCGGGAAGGCCACACCAGAAGCAGCTCTCCAGAGAGCTTAAGGAGGAAGTGATACTCACTCTTGGGATTTCAAAGGAAACACGGAAGAAGCAAAAATGAGTGCCAAAGTGATTTTAGTCAATAATGTTAACCGTTTTCGTGACTAAACTATTCACTGAAGCTAAGGAGCCACAAAAATGACTAATCAGTCATTTTCCCAGGTCCACTGGTTGGCATAAATATCCAACTGAGGTAGGGGGAGGGGGAAAAGCATGCGTGTGAAGGGACCCTGTAACCCAGCACTAGTCACCCACTCCAACCCCATGGTCCAGGGATGACTTAGGAACCTCATTTGGACAAAGCAGGTACGTGCAATAATTAACACTTATGTCATATTCACTGTGTGCTGGGCACTGCCCTAAATGCTTTACCAGGATTATTTCATGTGAGCTTATTCCTTTTTTTTTTTTTTTTTCTTCAGTTTTCCTTGCTACAGATTGTAAATCTTAACAACATTTTAATATTATGTTTCTAAATGTTCCCTAGGGTTAATACACTGATAGCCCACTTATTTGAAATGTCATCTTAAAAAATAAAAACTTTAATTAAAGAAAATGCCATCTCTGGGTATCTGTTTATGATTTATAGTTAAATTCTATGAAAACTGGTCTCTGAGTGGTGCAAAGTCATCCCCATTTCATGCACACACTGATTCTGGCCAACAAGCCAGTTCTTCAAGTGCTGAGTTCTTTCAGCTGTGGTAGCAGGTACACAGCCCTCACCTCCATTTTCTCAGATGGGCTTCTGAAGGCCCTTCCTTTGTGTGGGCTGCCAGACGTGAGGGAAGAGAAATCAGGGAATCATGGAAGGACAATGGCATGTCAGACCTCAAGAATGGTTTTGCCCTGGGAACCCTTTCTGTTAGATATTCAGAATTCCCGCTCCCAGGAAACCTTGCCCAGGTGGATCCAGGTGTGGAAAGAAAGGAAGGGCTCTGGCGATGGAGATTTCGAACACCAGCACGTCTGGACTCGGGTCGGAAGAAAAGACCAGAGAGCAACGTTGAATGTAGAACTGGGTGGCTGGACTTTCAGAATGTCTGCCCCTGGTACCTCAAATGCATAGCATCTGGTGATGGAGGGCCACCCTTCCTAGGGGTTGACTCTATACAGCCAGTTATCCGTCTCAGCAAGCCAGATCCTGAACCTCCGCTGGATAGATTTCTTTCTTGTTTATAAAGACCCTGAATGGGGAGGGAATTATGTAGCTTACTTGGGAATTCAGTCCAGCAATTAAAAATCTTGAGTACTTCCTGGAACCTCAACTGATCGATTTGGCATCAGTGGGAAGGGATTCCATAGCAACATGTGGCACGGTTTTAGGTACCCCCAAGAGTTGTGTACTAACTACCTACCAACTCTTTGAAAGAGGTTTAGTATCTTGTAACGACCCCCCCCAAATATTAATTAGGCAATCAGACTGCTCCCAGCTGTAATCTAAATGCATTTCCTCTCTGGTTTGGGAAACGGAGAATGTGGTCATTATTCTATTAAAATCCCACCCAGACACAATGACAATTATTACATTTTCTTCCTCCTTTTTTCAACACCTAGGAATTTCAGGTCTTTTCACCTCTCCTTAGACTTGCTATTCACAGAACTGCAGGTTCAGAAGGGACTTCGCAATATAAACCAATCAGTAATTCTTTCCAGCGCTGATCTAGACCCCCTCAGACTTTCTCCCACTCTGTGCCATCCATCCCATCCACATGCAGTTTTCTAGAAGCGCCTGATTGGGCCCCTGGAGAGTGTGAGGGGAAAAAACAGGGTGGTTATTTTGACTTAAAGATCGTCCCTGGACATGTCAACACCTCTTTCTTCCAGTTACGGTTTTATGTTTGTTCTTACACGTCTATATTTATAGCTTCGTTAGATATTGGAATGAAGACAGAAACAAATCCTGTGCCAGCTAATTAGAGCCCTACATGTTAATGAACTCCCACCACTCCACTGTCTCGGAGTGCCAGCATCCCTACAGGAAATTAATAAGAGCTTTAATGACTCAGTGGCTGGAAAGGTCAGTGCCCACCAAGGGGTCAAACTCAGAGATGGCAGCACAGTCATCTCCTATTTTACAAGCATCACAACAAGAACCCATGGGTTTAAAGAGTAAGACAGTCTATCGACACGCAGGTGGACAAAGGCATCGGCCTGGTCACAGGACTAAAGGAACATAATCGCGGAACAATTAGTTGCTGATGCTTATATTATATATGCAGTGATGTTGCCATCTCTTGTACATTTTAGTTCATTTCTCCAACTTAGATGCACTGGGTTTCAGCAAAGAATACCTGCACTAGAATGGATCCCCAAATTGACCCTAACATTCTTCATTGCTAGCTAGCTGTACATCATCTTCACTGGTGGCCCTTTTAACTCAGCCTTATGGATTCGGAATCGTAATAAGTGAAGGGGATTGGGAAGAAGCATATCTGAATTTGTGCCATTCCCCTGAGCAGCCAGGACGGAGGACCACTGCTCTGCTCCATCCTCCAGCACCCTAGTAGGACAGTCTTTACACTGGCCACTGCAAATTGCAGGCTGGTTTCCTCAGTTTTTCTACCTGTGTCTGGGAGGTCAACCTGAGCTGCAGAAGACAAGAAAAGGAATAAGCCATAATACAGATCTGCTGCACTAAATGGTCCTGACCACTGTACAGGCGGAAAAAAATCCAACCAAAATATACAGCATTCCATTGGCACTCAGAAAATTAACATCACAGAAGCCAGGGAGGGAGGAACTTTTAAAATCAAATTCTGCAGCAAGGGTATGAACTGAAAGCTGAGGAAAGATCATTAGAGCCAGCAGTTAGTGGGTTATTAGAATTGTTCCAGAGTATCATTTCAACAGCACGACAAAGTAGAAAACCAGATGGTCTCCCTCCTTTCCTCTGACTATTAAAAGTAAACCCAAGATTTAGAAGTCAACTAACATTCCACTTCAAGCCAAATTCAATTGCTCACTCCTCAGAACTACAACGATCTTGACTATCTTATTGTTCATTCATTTCCTACTCTGTTATTACAAAGATTGTGTTACAGTTATCTTTTTGAGTATAGCTCCCTCACTAACTTGAGGGCAGTAGTCCATTTTCACTGATACTTTTCTATGTTTCTCTAGCACTTAATATAGTGATCTGCACATAGTATGTGCTCAAAAAATGTTTGTTGAAAGCAAGATAGATTCGATCTTCATGGAAGCTCTATAATTAGAAGTCGCCTGTCATTTAATAAATGAGACCTCCCTGAAAACACTAAGCTGTTCTATGTAAGATATTGACTCTCAAGTTAATATAAAACTTTTATGAAAATCAATAAAATATTCCCTTTCTGACTCATATTGGTTCTCTTTTTTTTATAACTTCATTGCTTTTGGATTTAATTTCTGTGAATTTGATATATGGTTCATTTCAGATAACTGTACATTTTGTTGATGTCTTAAGGAAATATTGGTTCTGACTTTATAGAGTTCAAAGATCATGCCCATCTGTATATTTATTTTTTGAAGCCTATAACATACCTAGAAATAATGCGTGAATTCTGAATTACAATTACATGCTACCATTTCTGAAATCCATTCTTAAGGTGGTGATTAGAACTCTTGAACATATTTTCCCATAGAAAGATTACTAGGAGACTTGATGGATTTACCGGGTGAACCTATAAACCTTTGATTCTGCAGAATTATCAGGACGTTGATAGACACTAACCACATGCCATAATAGCTTTACTGCATATTATACACTAAAAATCCGACCACCATCATCTGAAGCTCACACCATCAGTATCACAGCACCACAGTCTGCAGTAGGAGCTCTCCCTTCTCTTCTGGATCCTTATCCTACACCTCACTCTTATCTGAATCCTGTCTGAACTGGAGGGAACCTCTTTAAAGATTCACTACTCTGGGTCCTCAGTATCAAGTCCAGACACCTCAGTAGAGAAACTTTTCATGACCTGTTTCTTCTCCAGCTTCATCTCTCACCTTTGAACCCTTCCTTCCAGCAACACTGAACTATTAATACTTACACTGGTTAACTGCCCCCGTTTTCTCTATGGCTTCCCCCCTTTCATTGCTCTCCCCCATCCTACCTTCCCGTGGCTAATTCACATTTGTCCTCAGCTTCACCGTAAACATAATCGCATTCTGGAAGCCAGCATTCCTTCCCTCCTCTGAAGTAGGTACTTGCTTTATGTGAACCAGTAACACCCTTTCAAAGAATGTCTCCGCTATATCGGCATTGCATCTCTGGTAGTCCCCTCCACAAACTAGACTTTAAACCTGCAAAAAAGACTTTAAAACCAGCAAGTTAGCAAGTTTGTCTTCGTCACACTCAAATCCCAGTGTAAGGACAGTTCTGACTACCAAGTTCCTGTTTAATTGATAATTAATACACGTTAGATAAATGACCACAGTCATTTCCAAGTTCACAGCTTCCTTTGTTCATTCACTCACTCAAAATATTTTTGAACGTTTACTATGTACCAAGTGACGCTAGGCCCCGGAGTGGTGTGTACCAGGCACTGGAGAGCGACGAGCTGGATCCGTTGCCTGCCCTAATGGAGTGTATCATGATGGGACTTGCTATGGGGCGTTACGGGAAAATCAGGATTTTAGACTTCAGAATCCAGTGGAAGAGAGGATCCTTGCGGCCACAGCTCCACAAGAGGCAAGGATTCTCACTGGAGTGATGTGGAAGGAGCTGAAGACACCGCCTACAAGACCACAGAGTTACTCATACGTGTTCCGAACTGAATGGAATGTGCACCTTTAGAAGTGAAAAGGTTATACTTAATCACTGTGAAGCCTTTATTGTGAACTTAAAAAGCCATCGTTCCCCAGGGTGCTCAGTTTCATTTCCTGCCTGATTTTAGTGACTCTCATAAAACCCTCCGCTGTAAGCAGAAGCCCTTGACCCAAGCTATCATTACTGTCCAGCTGGACTATATTAATAGTCTCCTCACTTACCTCTTTGCTTCCAGGTTCACCAAGTTAAATTTATGCCTCATTCTTTCATGAGTCGTTTTTCTAAAACATCCTATCAGATCATGTCTTTCCTTTTGAGGACCCACCAGGATTTTCAAGTCATCCTAGGAGAATACAAGGCTCATCATCTTGACCTCTTGGTCCACTGAGTATTTGCAGGATCCTGTACATTATGCTTCAGATGAAAGGGACTCCTTATGAAGTATGTGAGGATGTGAGGAGGGTACACAAACATGGAATCCAGCAGAAAAAAAAAACAGACAAGTGAGGAAGATTGAAATGTTCCAATGACTCCCTTCACTCTTAGGATCAAGTTCAAAGTCCTTGGCAACGAAATTTAAGGTCCTTTTAAACCCCACTCCTGCCCTTATCTCAGATTCTTTCCCCCCAAATATTTCATGTTTTTTTATGTCTCTCTAAGTTTTCACAGGTTGAATAGGGGATGGTTGAGAAGAGTGAACATAGGGCCCTCTTTCCAGTAGCTTAGTTGTGAGGAGAATGAGAGAGATGACGGTGGTTAAAGGAAGACACGGAGGTGACAATACACGTTTCTATGTTTCTACGTTGTGACATAGTTGAGCGTGGATGTCTAGAGGAGGAAAACAATATTTGATGGAACAAAATCCTGGAGGAGAAAGAAATACATGTAAGTAAAGGCATATGTGTTAAATGCTCACCTAAGATGTACGGAAGGGAGACAAGACGGTACTAGGTGCCAATAAAAGAAGGAGAGGACGAAGCAGCTTGAGTTAGGTCACACCTGATGGCCTAACTGTCCTCTCTGAGGAGCAGCAAATGAGGTCAGCTGGTAAGAGTATGAAGGGTGGCCGGGGAGTGTGGAATCTGGAGAATGAAAAGGTGTGGCAGAGCTGCACTGTCAAATGAGAGAGATCGGACTAAGGATCCAGGGGGTTTCCAAACATCATGAGAAATCACACAGGATGGTATTGACTCAATCTTCACGGTATTATGACTTAACATGACCACAGACAAGCGGTCTCTCCTAGGTCAGTTCTGCCCTAGAGCGGGGCTTGGCAAACTGTTTACGGAAATGGCCATATATAAGTCTTTGGGCTTTGCAGAACATATGGTCTGTGCTGCAAATACTCCATTCTGCCATTTGAAAGCATCCAGAGACAATATAAATGAATGTGCATGTATCAATCAAATTTTATTTACAGACACTGAAATATGAATTTCATATGATTTTCATGTATTTTGAAGTATCCTTCTGCTTTTGATTTGTTTTCAATCCTTTACAGATATAAAAAAAATTCTTCACTCACGTGTGATATAAAAACAGGGGGTGGGCAGGATTTGGCCCACGGGCCACAGATGGCTCACTTTTCTCAGGAATCTGACCAATGATTTTCCTATTTGTTCACACACTTCTAACGTCACATGTATTTAGTCACTGTTCATTCTATCATTTCTCATTCAGTTCTCATGGCTGAACTTTCAAATAAGAGCTATGTGCATTTACCTCCACCTGCAGATAAGACTTCTTATTTACAACAGGAAGAGATACCCGGTGCCTGGTGTTCAGGGAGCAAGGGTACCACTCACAGGAGACGAAGAAAACTAAAAATCACAAAGTGAGGTCGAGAGCCTTGAGAGAGTTTTTGGTCCATTGTGAGACTGCATTACAGCATTTCCACGACCCAGATAGAACACAAACACTCAGCCTGCATGTTCCTTCATCCTCAGCTACCATCTCCTCCCTCCAGAGCCATAGCCCTCTTTTTCAAAATCAGTGGGACTGGGGTAGATCGGTGTAGTGAGTCAACAAATAAAGTAGGAGAGTTTCAGGTCTTTATTGATGTTATAAAAATCATAGGTGAGTAGGGACCTGGCATCAAGAGACTCCGGGACTGGAAAGAAATAGTTTCCCCTCACAGACATATTTCTGTGCTCCTGTTCTCCCCCAATAAAGGGACTAAGACCCTTTAGTTGACCTGCAAACTCACTGAAGATGGGAATAAGCAACGGTGGATACTGGCTCAGGTGGTATAAGATGTGGGTACCACTTGTAAAGGCGATGGATGTTGCCAAATGGTAATTTTCTCTGTGTGGCAGCTGTGACTGATCTGTGGCTTGATGTAATGGTCAATCTTAAACAAAAAAATATCATGTCATCATACAATGGAAGTTTCAGATGACTGGGATGGGGGTGGGAGCTGGGCTATTGCTTTGCTTTTGAAGATGACTCACTATAAATGGTTATCTAAAACCCAAATCCACCAAGCCAGTAGAGGCCAGTATATATAACTGTTTTTGCGGTACGCGGGCTTCTCACTGTTGTGGCCTCTCCCGTTGCGGAGCACAGGCTCCGGACGCGCAGGCTCAGCGGCCATGGCTCACGGGCCTACCCGCTCCGCAGCATGTGGGATCTTCCTGGACCGGGGCACGAACCCGTGTCCCCTGCATCGGCAGGCGGACTCTCAACCACTGCGCCACCAGGGAAGCCCACTTTGTCTCTTAACTGGCCCTGAAGTCCTTGGTAGGAAACTGAAGGACTTGGGACCACAGGTGGTATTTTCATCTCTTCTTTCTTTTTGTCTTTAGAAAATAGGATTTGTAGAGCAGACAGCTGGATAGGTAGATGATACTAAAGGAAAATAACATTTGCTTTTTCTGGAAAGATGCCTATGCTCTCACATAGGTGATCTCATGACAAGGGCAGAGAATATCTCATAATTCTCTGAAATACAATAATGAATCTGGCAGGAGACAACTCAGCTTTACCAGGAGGGCTTCGAATTTAAATCTCAGGGGCAAAGGCAGTGGTGAAATTAGATATAACTATATTTTTAGAAGGTAAGTGCAATCTAACAAAAAAACAATTGTAAGAAAGGAAGTGCCTAGTAATTATCAGGAGAAAATACTTAACGGCTACTGAAGTCTATATATCAATGTGGAGAGTATTTGTAAAACACAAAATGAACTTTAAAATTTACTCTAAAGTGTTAAACTAAAATAATTTAAGTATCACCAAGACATGATGAAATAGTGACTATAACGTAGCGGTACAAGTGAGGAACTCATCCTAAAGTAACATCTGAAGAGGTAGAAAGAGGCATTTTATGTTAAGAAAGCATCAACTTGAGAACAGCTATTTCATGATTATTGGAGCCCCTTTAGCAGGTTTGGGCCATGCTGAGAACTAGGAGAAGAGGGCCAGGGACCCAAACATTAACAGATGAAAACTATGAAAACTCTGAGCCTGGAAAAATAACACCCAAATCAATCTAAAAGCATGCATTCTCTGCAAAACTTTCTTTTCATTTCCCATCTTCACCCATGGCTAGATTTAGCATGTCCTCCTGCATTGCTGTTCCATCTCATACATCCAACTAGTACTCTATTTTAACACTCTATCTTGCGATCGCTAGTTAAACAGCCATCTCCTTAGCTAGACTGAGTTACGTGTCTTATTACTGTTTCGTTCCCTTAAACCAATTGTCAAGGACATTTGTAAAAAGTATTCATAAATGTGTGTTAGATAAACGGACAAGGGAAAGGAAGAGACTAAGAAACAGAGCCAAGCTGGAAATAAGGAAGCATTGATTTGTGCATCAAAATTTGGGGGAACATAAAGCACAGGTGAAATGCAACAGTAAATACTTCTTGGCTCTCTCCTTTGTTGCTAGAGCAGCCCACAGAATGTGGATGTAGGG
>NW_006776528.1:1854118-1866127 GCF_000442215.2 Lipotes vexillifer | reverse complement strand
GTAGGGAAAAGAGAGTAGGTAAGACAGGACATGAATTTATACATGAAATGGATGCATATAGGGAAAAGAAGTTGGAAATAGTAAGTCACTGGTCAGGTAAGCTGAGGGCTCTAAATTGGGTAAGTTGAGTATGTGAAGCCCCTTGCATTTTTCATACGTTTCATGTACATGGTTTTGATGAGCAGTCATATTCAAGAATCATTAAACTAGATGAATAAAAAATGCATAAAACTTCTGTTTCTGTGTACAATATAATAGTCATAATGGACTAATGTTCTTCCTGATATAATTTTAAGAGCTGTATAAATCACAAAAATAACACTTTTAAAGGTAATCAGAGAGCTGCAGACATAAAGACGAGACAAACTCAGTTCCAGAAAGGAAAGGCCATTCAGGGATCATCAGCTTCTGTCTCCTCACTATCCCCACCTGCAACTGGGCTGGAAATGGGGTTTGGTTCAGGCACAACTCTGTGCAAAAAGAAGACACTCAACAAAGCTTTTACCAGTAGTGTGAGGCTGGAATGACAAACTGAAACCTTCAGACACCTGAAATGCACGGCTAGCTTTCACTATGAGATATCTGCTGTGTCCTCGGGCTGCACAGGAGGTTGTGGCACTAACCAAGTGAAATCATGTGCCGTCTTGGGGTGCCCACCAATAAAACATCTTCCTCAAGGTCCTTGATTCATTTTATGGATTTAATTTTCCATTGAACTTCTCCATCCTTTCATCTGTTTAATCTAATTCTTAAACATGTGTTGGTTAATTTTATGTCAGCTTGGCTGGGCCATAATGTGCAGTTATTTGGTCAAACATTCTGGATGTTCCTATGGGGGTGTGTTTTGGATAAGATTAACATTAAAATCAGTGGGCTTTGACTAAAGCAGATTGCCCTCCATCATGTAAGTGGGCTTCATCCAATCAGCCGGAGGTCAGAATAGAACCAAAAACTCACCTCCCCCAAGCCAGAGGGAACTCTGTGGCTGATGACCTTTGCACTTGAATTGTAACACTGGCTCTTCTCTGAGTGTCTAGTCTGCCCGCCTACCCTGCAGATTTTGTACTAGCCGGCCTTCATAACTGTGTGAGCCAATTTATTAAAATGAATCTTTCTCTCTCTTTCTTATATACGATGATACACATCATATTGTTTCTGTTTCTCTGTAAAGCACTGACTCTACACATGTTAATTACAGTCATTTGAAAATACGTGTCCACTAAATCATATTTAGGTCTATTTCTATTATCTTGTTTTCTCTTTACTATCAGTCATATGTCCTCACCTTCTCACATATCATATATATTATATACAATAGATATATGTATAATGCCAGATATTTTATGCATAACAGAGCATATACAGGAAAATGACATCTGTAGCCTCCATAGTTCCTTCATGTGTCATGTCAGTTATTCAGTACAAGATCACCCGAGAGGCAAGAAAACATGACTGATAATCAATAGAGAAAAGAAGAAGGCACAGAAACGGACCTGCAGAGAATATACTTATACTGGCACATTAGCAAACAAAGAGTTTAAATAACTATGGCTAGTAAAGAAAATACAGAAAACTGGATAAAACAGGCGGAAGGATTGAGAATTTTAACAAAGTACTTTGATCTATTAGAAAAATATCACAGGGAAATTCTAGGACCGAAAGATACAATATCCAAAACCATTAATACAACAGATGGATTTAATGGTGGTTGGCACAGAATTAGCAAAACAGAATATAGGCCAATAGAAGATATCCACATTGAAGAACTGATACGAAAGAAGAGTGTTATAAAGCACGCTACCATTTGGGCATACAAAAAGAAAGATATATTTTTTTTTCTAGGACTGAAATATCCCTGTTAATACACACCAGACCAAAAACTAGGAACATAGATTGTCTCCAGGAACTAGGTTGCTGAAAGACAGAGGTGGGAGACAGTCGTTTCACTATTTTCACTGTGTTCCTTTTGAACTTTTACTCTGCTGTCTATTGAAGTAAAATGAAACTATAAAGTAAAACTAATAAACAAACAAAAAAAAGCTGATGTACTTTGTTAGAGGAGGGAAAGGGCCCTTAAGAAAATTAAGGAGCACAGGATAATGGAAACATTAGGAGAGAAAACAAAAGTGGTAGCTTTGTGGATGAAGACTAATGTCACCCACACTGACACAGCGTGTGTATGATATTTTGCTAAAACAAATTGACAAACTGGCGCTGGTTCGTTCATTCAACCATTAACTCAACAAATATTTACTAGGTGCCTATCACGTGCCAGACACTATCTGAAACACCAAAAAGACAAGGGTGAAAAAGATAAGCAGGTCCCTGACCCTCAGAAGAGAAACAGGCATTAAAAAGGCAATTATAAGCATGACAGGTATTTAAAGAGACAGAGACAGAGAAAGAGAGATGTACTGTATTAGGGAGTGTTAAAAACAGTACAGACATGTACTTGAAGCTTTGCCATACTGAAACAGGCCCATATGATACATTTCAGATTAATCTTGAAAATTTTTTATCTCTTAGAAGAAAGAAAAATAATGAGAAAGTTATATTTGGACAAAACGAAGTTATTAAGTGATTTAGAGAACAGAGACTTTCCCACTCTACTTATTTATGACATTCCCAGAATAACAGGGCAGTGTAGGCACAAAATCAATATTTGTAGAATAATGTAATCGATAAGAATGCTTTAAAATATGCATTTGAAAAAAAAAAATTCTGAAACTTTCATTACAAATGTACATTCCAGCTATTTATGTGTTGAGTAGGCTTTTGGATATGCAAAATGTAATTTGATGCTAGTCATAAGGCTGTTTCTTGTAGGAAAAAATACTTAGGAATTAATTAAATGAAATACAGTACAGCATATGGTGAACCACCCATTGCAAATTACTTGGTAGAAGAATATTTAAATGACCTCCAAATATATATGTTCTGTAAAGTGAATAAGCTGATTACAAACAGTTGTACATGAGAGTCTCCGTTTTTGCTAAGAAGACACAATATATGTGTGTTTGTAATTAAGATATCAGAGATTAGTTCGAGTCATGGGATGAATGAGTTGTACTTTTCTTCTTTTAATTATCTATACTTTCCTCAAGAAATATAATAAGGGACATCATCAGTGAGTTATGTTAAATGTATTTTAATTTCCAAATAACCGACCAAACAACTTACATAACATAGCATGCTTGTAACTGCGGCCTGCTGTGCTGTTCATAACGGTCTAGAGGAAGAACAGGGTCCAACTTCCTTTAACGCCCTCTGTTAACCCACAGCCTGTGGAGTGTGGAGATTATTCTGAATGCTTACACTCCTCTTCTCATTCCAGGGATATCCCTGCTGGCCTCCCCACCTCTGGAAATGTTAGGGGGTCTTACACATAGACTGCACACAGTAAAACCTGAATAACTAGATGAATCAAACAAAGGAAGAAATAGGGAAAAGGAAGCGTGGAGTATGGATTTCCTTCCTGCTGTCTTGAGTTCTCAGGGGCCAATAACAGGCAGGACCGTTAACCTCTAGATAGTGAGGACCCTGCTTTCACATGCAAGCTCTGTACTACCTTCCTTGTCATCATTGCCGCCGTGAACCACAAAAGTGAGAGAAGAAGCAAAGCATTTCTTATTCCACTTACGGATATTTGAGGTTGAATCTAATCCGGTCACCCAGTGTCTTACAAATACCTAGCCAGACATTTAAGCTCCTACTTCAAGGAAGCAAAAGACTTAAAAAATGAGAGATAGCTAGATAGCTAGATGATAGATAGATGTTAGATTAGATAGCTAGCTAGCTAGATAAACAGATAGATAGATAGATGATAAATTTTAGATGGCAGATAGGTAGATAGATACTGTAGATAGATGATAGATCGATAGATGATAGATGTTAGATATTTAGACAGATAGGTAGATGAATAGATGCTCAAAAGAGAGATAGGCAGATACATACATACATACATACATACATAGGGTCTGGTCTGAGAACACGTTGATGAGTGTTGCACTCTCCTTTGCCCTACACTAATTCACTGGGATGAGTACCTTGGAAACCAGGGAGTTTAACGGGATGTGGCGGGGTGGGGGTAGGGCAGGGTTCCAGAAACTCTACTGAACTCACTATATACAGCTAAACAGTTAAAGTTCTATCTCAGACCAGTCGGCGAAAGGACGTAGGGCTAACAATAGGCCAGTTAAAGCTTTCCCCACATTATAAAGCGCTCCTTTACTGGCCTGTCCTTGCCTTACCCGGACATTCACGATCTGTAGCCGGTGAGTTCTTTCCCCTCCTCTCTTCCCCCGACCTGTCCTTCTGAGCGGGTCCTATTGCAGATACTTAGCACAGATGTTCAGCCCAGACCTTTTGGGCTTCTGGACCAAACAGCATTAAACATTGAATAGAAAAGCCTACACTAATCAAATCAATCAAATTTCAGGTCACTTAAACTTATTGTGAGCCATGAGCCCCTGGATACTGGGATGACCCAGCTGCACGGGCTAGAAACGGGTCAGGGCTGCTGCTTCGGACTGCTCTTTTGCCCAAGCTGACATGCAAACCTATCAGGGTCACAGGTAGGTGCTTCACATGCATTTTTCAGTGAAAGCGTCCTGTTCCAGTGATTTCTAGTGGCATCTAGACCGTTAGCATAACACAGGGGCTGGTGGGGGGGGCCCTGGAGTCGCTTCTCGCCTCCCCTGGGAGGAGATGCAGACATCCCTCGGCACCCAGTAAGGCAGAGGAGAGGCCCCTGCTCTTCCTCGATGTCGGTTCTGGAAGAGGGTCTGCTCCCACGTGCCAGACAGAGCAAGGCCTTTAGACAGCGACAGGCAAGAAGAATAGCCGATCTAACGCGCTCTGATTCCCTCCTGTAAAGACGGGGAAATTATCTGCTTGCCTCGAATATCTTCATTAAAAATGCATTTAAGCTGTGAAGTTCTACGAAGGAGAGACCTGTAATACATGGAAGATTAGCCCCAGACTGCTGATTGGCCTCTTTTACATCATTATGGTAATTAAGCTCGCGAGTCTGACTCAAGTCTGACAACAAGTCAGTTGTGCTGACTTCAACACTTTCCTCCCTTTGCCTTTGTCTCCAATTCAAGGTACTTCCCCCTCTTTCCGTCTTACAACCTTTCAGCCTTCTTCCAATCCTCCCCTTCCCTCCCCCGCCCCCCCTCCCCCCCCATCTCCAAGCATCTCCTCAGAGCCTGGCTGGTCCAGCCTCATGCATATGCATCTGACCTCAGCCTGATTCAACTTCTCATGGCTTCTCTGCCAACTTCGTCCTGACTCTGCGCAGAGGAAAGGGAAGAAATTAATGGTAATTACAAGGTGTGAGTGGGTATTACAGCTCTCTATCTGATTGTCAGTGAAACCAAATAAAAATGGACCACAATCAGCCAGTTATTTAGAACGCAGAGTAAACAAACGAAGACTTATCTCTTATTCACTTTCTCTTGCTTACTTTCCATCCTCAGGCCGAAGCCTGGCTCAGGGAGGGATCAGAGACCCCAGGACAGTATTTTGCACAGCCCCCTGGGACTCCACTGGCCCTGCACTGCACAGATGGTGGGCAGGGCGTGGGAGGTCTGGAGAGCCAGTTCACAGCTGCACAGCCCCGAGGACCCCTCAGCCCTCCAGGGTCTCAGGGATCACCCCCACCCTCACCCCTGCCACCTGCCGGAGTCACAGGTATCCCTAAATTTCCCCACTGGATGAAGAGGTTCCATATTTCTTCCCGCCTTTTGTAAATACCTTGGACAGCTTCTTGCGACGGATGGGAACTCTGCTCTCAGGGACACCAAGCAGATCTGGGACATTCCCCTGAGAAATCAGGACTCTCCGAGGCAGCGGATGGATTACAAGGAGAAACCAGAGAAAGGCTTTTCATCTGTGACAGAGACCGGGTGTGTGTCTGTGCAGGACGCCCGGTGCAAAAGCAGTTCCAAGGGTCCAGCCGGCCGCCTCCCACTTCCTGATGACCCCTGGTTCCAGATCACTGCTGGCAGAGTGAAACACACAAGAACCAAACCCAAGCCCTTCTCTTCCCCTAATGCCAATTTGTGGTAGACAGCTGAGATTTTTAATAATAGAAAAATACTACATATGTGTGTTCCCATCTATGTGCAGGCCTCACCCGTCAACAGCTTTGCTGTGCTCTAGGATGCAGCAGGGAGATGCAGGGCACACCTCTTGTCACTGAGGAGACCGTTTCTACCCTGCCTGTCCACGTTCCCTGCCAGGGGACTTCCTGTAGCTCAACTCACTTCTCCAAGTCTCAATCACCTCATTTGTAAATGAAGACTGTAACAGTATCCATCTCATGAATTTGAAAGGATTACACGAAATAATGCACGCCAACTGCACCTAGTGAATATTCATTATCATTGTACCACGATGTATATAAGTTGTCGGCTTTTAATCTCTGAATGTATTTCTTCACAGATGATACACCTTGCCAATGATCTTGAGAGAACGTCGTATCTTATTTTTAGGACTCTGATGGGCACCCAGCTCTGCCTGGACATCCTTCTCTGTTTCTCTAGTCTGTTTGCTCATTTGCTCACCCAGTCTCCACACCATCTTTCTTCCTGGGTTCCTCAAGCCTTCACACCTCCACGCACCCTGCCATCCCTCCCCTCCAAACAGACCCTCAACTTCAGAAGCTACTGAGAACACAGGAACACTGGCATGGGGACAAACCTTTTCTTCCCTTCAGCATATTTAAGAAACTCTGAACACCTGTCCCCAAGCTCTCTCCCCCTCTACTTCTCGAAAGGGACATCGTGTCTCAGCCACTCTCAGTGGCCGACCCCTTCTTCCGAGATTCCTAGAATCTAGATGCCCTAGGTTCCAAAGCCCTTGCCTGGTGTTCAAGGTCTTCATGACATGGTCTCTGCCACTCTGCTGCATCATCCATGTGCTTCTCTCCTGGGTCATCCCTGTCAGCATCCAAACACTACCTAGGATGTCTCACCTTACAAAGAAGCCAGCAGAAGAGACAGAGGCTCTCTACTTACCTCTCAGCTCTCTCCCTGACCACCTCAGTTCTTTGCCCTGTCACAGCAAAACGTCACGGAGGGATGTTACACACTCCCAGCCTTCACTTACTCTCGGTTCATTTCCTCCTGAACACACCCCATGAGGCTCTCATCTTTACTACCATTCCTCTGAAATTGCCCTTCGAGGTCTCAGATGACCTCCACGTTGTTGAAACTGGTCCACGATGGGTTAGTAGTTGCTTCCCACACAGACAACTACTGCCTTCTTGAAAAACGCCCTGTGTTTCCTGTGATACTGGCTTCTGCCTCATTCACTGTTCCTACCCTGTGTCGTCCTGTTGGACACGACCTGGAGAGTCTTAGGGTTAAGTCTTCACGTTCCTCTCTACTTGCACCCTTCCCTCCTTGATCTCATCAGTACTCTTAGTGGACATTCTGTATGCCGGAGGCCCCCAGCTTAAAGCTTGGCCGGGATGCTGACCACTTCCTGGACCTCCCCCGTTTGATGTCTAATAGGAGTCACCAGTTCCAGCTGAAGACGTGCTCTCTGTGCCATCACCCACCTCCCTCCAAGAATAACTAGTCTTCTTCCCCTGGCTTTCACTTTCTCACTGAACGCAACTACCATTCATGTAGCTGTTCTAGATAAAAACCCAATCATCACCCTTGATTGCTCTCTCTTTTTTTTTTCACATCCAACCCATCGGCTGCCTCTGTCCATTCTGGCTCCAACATATATCTAGCACCTGCCCACTTTCTCCATCCCCTCTGCCGTCCTTCCCAGGCCAAGTCACTCTCAGGTCTTCCCTGGACACTGTAAAGGGACCATCAGCCTCACTGCTTTTACTCACATCCGAACATACCTTCCCTACCCAGCAGCCTCCTTTCTAATCTGAAAATCAGAGAGCACCTGCCTTCAACACATCTTCCAATGGCTTTAAACTTCAACTGGGGAAAAAAAATCAATCACATTTCGATGTTTGCCGAGCCTCCCTCTGGAGCCCCCTGCTCATCGTGCTGCCATCACGCTGGCCCAGGTGGTCCCACCCGTCTAAAGCTGGTGTACTTTCTCAGCCCTGTGTCGGGAAGGCTTCTCCTGCAGATCTTTGCGTGGGAGGATGCTCTGTCTTCCAGGTCTCAGGTCAGAGAGGGCTCCTCAGATATGTCATCCAAAGACACAGTTCACCCCCACCCCCACCCCCTCAGGCTCTACCACGCTGCTATTGTTTCCACTCTTTGCCGCCTTTATCATTATTTGATTTCACCTCTTATTTATACACTTGGTTATTATGTCTCCCCCTATTAGACCCTGAGCCCCGTAACAGTAGCCACCAGCCAGTTCCATCTATCTCCACAACCCCAACAATTTGAAAAGTACCTGGTGTACAGTCTAATTTAAGACATAGTGATTTATTTAATGAGTGAATAAGTTGCTTAGAGTCTACCACTATGGCTATAATGGGCCTCTAGATACCCTGAAATCGAAGGATGCCCGTAACCCAGCCTCAACAATGCCCTTCCTGCGCACCTTCAGGACCATCTCCTGCATCATTCTCCCCATCAGTGCGCCCACGCGTGACCAGCACAGACCTGGATTTAAATCCCACCTCCTCCACCTGATGGGTATCACTGGACAAGTTTACACCCGTGTAACGCCTCCACTTTCTCAACGGTAAAATGAGATAAAGTTCCTAGAATGACCAGGCTTTGCCCTCAGTAAATGGTCATTCCCTTCCTCTGTCCTCAGTGTACACGAGTTCGACTTGCCCCTGGGAAAGGGGGTTGGAAAAAACGAGTCTAATTAAACTAATTTACACCAATGTGTGAACGACGCTTAGCCCTTCAGCCATTCCAGAGGAAGCTTATTAACCTAAATGCATTACTAATTGGTAGAATCTCTGTTAGTTTAATAGAGTGAAGGGAACGTTCTGGCAGACAAGGCATACACCTTTGTGCTAGGATGGTGGGTCAGCAGAAGGGATACACCTCGGGGCCAAGGGGGTCTCCTCCCGTGGATTGTTCATTCTCCTCATGTCATTTTTTTTTTTCCCCCTCTTCGTCCATAATGAACCTACCACCTCCTGGAGCACTCAGGTTTTTAATGTGTTGGTTTTATTCTTAAGGTAGTTTTTTCATCCTCTCCGAAAGGAGGTTTCTACAAATGCCCAGAGATGTGGCTGTTGTTCGTCTGGAGCAGCTCCATGGGGTGTAAACCTGTCTCCTTCTGGGGACGGTAGGTGTGGATGTAGGTGATAGATGGGCAATTAGACGCACAGGTGTGCTTTCCATGTGCCTGCAGACACTTAAATATGCGTGATTGTCTGTCACACCGTCAGCCAACCATCCAAGATTTCAATACAAGCAAGCTCTTTCGGGCCTGGAAACTATGAAAAATGCATTTGAACGAGGAAGTTTTTGATGACAATTGTCATTAACAACTTGATTTTCAAACACATTTCACAGTGCATTTCATGCAGAGAAGGGTTTCTAATCTTCTGAACTTCCAGTCTGCCAGGCTGAGTGGAGCGATGACACTTCCCTTTGAACACAGGTAGCGAAGGAAGCCCCAGAGAATGGCAACCGCAGAGGGAAAATGCGGGCTTGGGGGAGAACACAAGAGGCATCTGTGTTTGCCTTCACAGACATGACCAACACCCACGCGACCTTTGTCCCATGATTACCGCAAAGAGCAGAAAAGGCTAGCTTATAAAGCATGGCCGGAGCATTTCCCCAAATGGTCTCAGTTGTTTTAATTATCAATTGTCCGTTTGTCTGGTAAGAAGATATTTCTCTTAACTTACCCCTTACTGCATTATACCCACAGAACTTATCTTACTCAGGCCTCATTGGTCTGAGTCTTGGTTATAGATAAGAAGGTTGGTAGCCATAGGAAAGGTGGTATTTGTGGTTACTCTCTCTCTAATAAGAGGTACCGTGAGGCAAGATTCCCTCGTATGAACACACACAAAGAGGACTTATCTCAGTACTTTCAGTAACAGTAAACAGCCTATACCAGGAATCACCATGCTTGAAGCGGAGCTTCTAAGAAGAGATGGAGGCCAGACGAGAAGAAAGACATGAGGAACAACCCGGTAAGTCTCCAAGTACTGATCTGTTCAGCATCAGATTCATCTCAACATTTTGTAACTTAAGTTAATAAAAAACGTCTTCTTGTTCCACTTTTATTTCCTTTTTGAGGATGGAAAATTACTTTTTAAAGTTCCACGAACCACCCAGAGAATACGGAGACAAGCCATACAGAGGGATAGAAAATACCTGCAAAAGACATATCTGATAAAGTGCTGCTTTCCAAACTACAAAAATAACTCCTAAAACTCAACAATGAGAAATAAACAACCCAATTAAAAATGGGCAAAAGATCAGACAGCTCATCAAATATGACATACAGATGGCAAATAAGAATATGAAAAGATGTTCAACATCATTTCTCTTTAGGGGACTGCAAATTAAGACGACGAGATAACGCTGCATACCTATTACAATCGCTAAAATCCAGAACACTGACAGCACTAAATACTGACAGGGACATGGGGCAACAGTAGCTCTGATGCATTGCTGGTGGGAATGCAAAATGGTACAGCCACTTCGGAAGACAGTTTGGCAGTCTCGCACAAAACGAAGCTTATTCTTTCTATACGATCTGGTACTTGGGTACTTGCCCAAATGAGTTGAAAAGTTATGTGCACACAAAAACCTGCACACAATGTTTATATCAGCTTTATTCATAATTGCCGAAACTTGGAGGCAATCAAACGTTCTTCAATAGCTGACTGGATAAATAACTTGTATATCCATAAAACGGCATATTATTCAGTGCTAAAAAGAAATGAGCCATCCAGCCTCATCTGAAAAGGCTACATGCTGTACAATTTCAACTATAACACATTCCGGAAAAGGCAAAATTACGGAGACGGTAAAAAGATCAGTGGTTGCCAGGGGATGGGGGAGGGAAGGGTGAGTGGGTGGGGCACAGAGGATTTCTAGGGCAGGGAAGCTATGCTGTGCGCTACTGTAATTGTGGACCTACACCATTATTCATTTGTTAAAATCCATGGAATGTACAATACAAAGCATGAACCTTAATGTAAACCGTGGACTTTGGTTACTAGTGATGTGTCGACATAGGTGAACCTAAAACTGCTCTGAAATATAATCTCTATTAATTAAAAAATGTTCTATGAACAAGAAACTAAAATTACTTCATTGTTTACCAAGAGAAGAAAAAGTAAAATTTCTCTACTGTGTACCAGTTTTTCCTCATGTCACGTGCAAATGGGAAACTTTAGACATAATATCTAGGCTGGGAAAAACTCTGTCTTGCCCCAAAGAAAGCTAGTGTTAACTTTGATGTTATCTAGACTATCTGGCTATTTATTACTGATAGACTGCTGAATTCCCTAACAAATGACTAAGTAGGCAGGAAATTCTGGACAGAGAACCAGATTTCAGTGGCTAGCCATATGCTGGACCCCTGGCCAGACGCAGAATGGAGCAGGTGGCCTTGCCTCCATAAAACTACCCTGAAAAGAGCACCCTCCTTTAAAGACAGGGAAACAGAGGCGCTGTGAGTTTAAATAACTTTCCCAACATCCTAGCAAGGAACTGGAATGATTAACATTAAAAATCCAGATTAATCCCACTTTGAAACTTACTTACTTTCATCAGAAGGTTTTAGTTAGGATGTTATCTGTTCTGGTTTCCAAATAATTAGGTCAAGCTATACCTGTTCCTGCTAGCCTAGGTATAATTTGACATTTCTGGAGGGGTAGCATTAGCCCCAAAGGGTGACTACACTGAGCTACACAGATGGAAATTTGGTTTAAAAATAATAGCAGCTGGAAACTATTACATATAGGATGGATAAACAACAAGGTCCTCCTGTATAGCACAGGGACCTCTATTCAACATCCTGAAATAAACCAGAACGGAAAAGAATATAAAAAAGAATATATATATATATATATATATATATATACACACACAC
>NW_006776528.1:1844209-1854046 GCF_000442215.2 Lipotes vexillifer | reverse complement strand
ATATATACACACACACACACACACACACACACACACACACACACACACACACACATATATATGTATAACTGAATCACTTTGCTGTACAGCAGAAATTAACACAACATTGTAAAGCAGCTATACTCCAATAAAAAAAAATAATAGCAGCTGGTCTACACTGGCTGTTTATCATGTGCTACATGGCTTATATGAATTAGCTCATCTAACCCTTACTGGGACCCTCTAGGTAGATAGGATTGTTATCTCTACTTGGCAGGTAAGGAAACTGACGCAAAAAGAGGATCACTTAACAAAGTGTATGTATCTAGTAAGGGTTGGAAAGCATATCTGTAAAGTCCAATGACGGGGTAGAAGGTGCGGTAAATGGCGGCTTTGATTATGAATAAATGAGTGAACATTACTGAATGCATCAGTGAATGAATGATGGGAAAGCGGGACAGGCCACGAGAAAAGCACGAGACTGGAAACTCACATACCAAAGAGCTACCCTGTGCAGATCGTATCTGAGAAAGCCCTCTGCTCTCCCTTGCTGACTAGTTTTCCTAAGGAGAGGTAAAAAGATCAGAGATACGACAGCATCGGACCCTGCCTCTCACCTGCCGTCCAGTGATGGTCAACGTTCAGAGCCTTACCGCTCAGCCCTCATGACATGCTTCACATCTGCCTGGTAGAGAGCTTCCTGTCTGGTATCAGGGCTCACAAACTTCATTGTTCTCAGGTATTTCTCATAAATGCGCGGAATCCCTGTATTCTGGGTCCCTGCCGGTCTACACCTGTTAACGTTAACTATATATCGATAATATACATTTCATATTAAGTATAATATTAACTGCGTATTGATAATCCAGACTTCAGTCCAGGGAATATAGGTAGAGAAATAAAACATCCTCTATTAACATTTAAAAGGGCATAATGATTCTGGAGATGTCAGGGTGTGTGTAACCCTCTGGTCTGAAATAGCAGAAGAGAATGTATTAAATGCCTTTTTTCCCAATCCGCACTATTTTCATACGCGTATGTTGCATTTATACTGGCTCATGCGCTGATCTTCCTCTTTATTCACTAATTTAGCCTGTATAATGCTTTCCATCAATTGCCTGTAAGGCACTGCACATCTGGTGTTCCTTCCAATTACGGCAGGGCTGGCCTGAGCTTCACAAACCTCTGTGAGCTTTCAGTCTTCCCCAAAATGGCAAGCGTGTGATTTGTAATTTCATCTCAACAGATCCATAAAGCTGGTTTGGACTGTATCATCTACTTAACTGGAATCACCTCTACCTTGACCTGTGAGGTTGGGACTGGGAGAACACGTGAAGAACCAGACAGGAGCCTTGATTTGATTAACCAGCTCGCAGCTCAAGCCTTTCCTGCACCCGCGCTGTCTGCCCTGGAATGCCGGTTCACCAGAATCCCCTGAAATTCTCACTTTATCACCAGCCCCTTTATCCGTGCTCTTCGCTCAAAGAATATCAGATCCCAAATCATAATGCCCAATTACAGACAATGCCAGGGGTGCTGGCTTGTGGACGGAACCCAGACAGACTTCTAAGAAGGTGTGTCTGTAGGGCATGACCCACGAGAAACAGAAGGCTGGGGTTACCTTTCTCTGATGGATTCTGCCTCTCTTCCTTTTCCCTTAAACTGCATACGTGTCTTGCCTTTCTAAGGGCAAGAACCACACACGGGCGTTATCTTCTAAGCGAAAAGTGGAAATATGTTTTAATTTAAAACTACAAGGGAATGCATCTCTTTACACCCAGCAATCTTGATATTCAGCAGTATTGGTGAAAGAAGGGGCAGAGGAAGCATAACTAAATTCGATGGTTTTGATGCAATAGTATATATTTAGAATACGTCTGTGTGAGGCAAGGTCTCTTTAAGTTCAGAATCAAATTTATTCCACCTGCAATTTTTTTTTTATCATTGAGCTACAGTCGTAGACTCAGATAATGAAGGCTTAATTTTGCTCACTGACTCGTATATCCCAGTATCATAATCCTGCCTTACTACTTGTACATGAACTCAATTGGGCAAATCATAGCAATTACATTTGGCATTTTTTAAAAAAGATCCGCACAAAATACAAGAGGAAATTTTGAAAGCATAAGGTTAATACACCTCACTATCACCCAATGAACAGAGGTCCAAACTCCAAACAACAAATTGGTGTTTAAATACTCATTTAGCGGACAATGGAAGGCAATGATTCAACACCCTTGGAAGAAACCAGATAGAAATGATTTTCAGTCAAAGGGGAATAATCTACATTCATGAGCACACAGGTGATGACGCGCTGCCGCAGCTCCATCACGGGCAGAGGAGAGCTGCCATTTTCAGCCACATTAATGCAGCTGTGTCAGTTTGTAGGTGAATCAGTCCTGCTTCATCAGATACACCAACAGCCAGAATCGGAACTGCCATTTTCCCTCGACTTAGACATATTTTCTTAATTGCCACCTTTAAATAGACACTGTTCCTCTCGCCTCTCCTAAGCCATCCATCATCATTGGTAACAGGGCCAGAAGTGACCACTCTAGGCATTTTCTCTTGACCTTCTCTCCCGACTCCCCCCCGCCCCGCCCCCACCAGGCAACATCGCCTACACAACCGCTCCCTCTCTGCTTTCTGCCCTTCACATTCTCAACACTTCAAAGTCAGGTTGTCAAATCTGTGTAGGCACCAGAAGCCCTGCACAAACCTTGTGGCAATGGAGACCTTCATGGCTGTTTTACTTTTTTGTCCTGTCCTACAGAATATGGCCACCGAACAGCAATTGTTTTGTCTCCAAGTGCACCTCCTGTCTGCACTCTTCATTGTCCTTTCTTGCTTCTGCCATCTCTTGTCTCCATTCAAGGAGAAGCAGGCTTGCCTCAATCCCTCCCATGAAGCTTACCTCTCCTGTGGGACCGTGACAGCCTGACAACACCGTCTCAAAGCATGACCATGGATCTAGTGGTCCTGTTGAACCAGAGCCTCCTTCTGCAAGGCTCTAAGTAGCTAAAGAATCCCTAGTCACACGCCCTAACTCCACAACCCTTAGCCTCATCAAAAGGCAATTAAGCATCTAATTGCATGTTCATTGCCAACCTCTTTTTTGCTTGCGATGAAAAAAAAAAAAAACATACTACTTAAAGTTCCAGAAAGAACAATCCAAAATAAAAGGGAAAATCAAAGCAACATTCTTTAAAGCTGGAGACGCAAACTTCAAAACAAAACTGGAAGAGACCCAGACCATGTTAAAATGTAATGTATGATTTCTCGCTGAATTATTTATCCCAGTCAAAGAATAGATACCCTCCACGGATGGACAATCATTCAGCCCATATAGACCATGGACAGGCTTCAGACAGTATTTGTTAACCTCCTGAAATGGTACACAACTTACACACACACACACACACACACACACACACACACATACCTCTCACATACTCAAAACACACACAAATATATATATATATATATGTTACATATATATAGATATATAAATCAGCATTAATCAGATTCTCAAAGGAGTCAACACTTTAAAAAAAATCAAACAAAACCCCGAGAATTAGTGATTCATACCTATTCCTTCATGAATGGTTTTAACAATTTGTAATGAATAGGAATTTTCAAATATTTAAAGGCAAGCCCTATAAGAGTATTTAGGATGAACTATATAGTCTGGAGAAAAAGAATCAAATCCAAAAAATAGATGAAGAATATGAGGCAAAACTGCCTATTTATCCTGGCACAATCAACAGTCTAGAACAAAACAGAGTTGCTAACTCTTGACCTATTGGTGCCTTGATTCCAGATCACTTTTGAGTCAACTTATGAGATTAAATGAACTGTTATTTTACATTTCTAGGTCATTAATTCCTAGCTCATGGCTCCCTTTTCTGAGAGAGGTTATCTGATGTTGGGTTACCTTCCACTCAATAAACAATAGCCCTTCTTCATAAACAGGCAGAGGATGGTAGGAAGATAATGGAAATCACAGGAGTTAGATGCTAATGCCTTTGGGTCTGTAGGATTCAACTTTAACCTCTGCCTTCTTCAGCAAACACACATGGGGTAAAAACTCTAGGTCCAATCAAACCCTAAGTGAACTCTAAGTCCCGCTGAAAGCTAGCCAGAACCTTTGGACCAGTTTCCCAAGTGTGCTACAACAAAGTACCATAGCCTGGGGCTCCAAGGAAGGGAAGTTGACCTTCTCACAGTTCTGGAGACTAGAAGTTCGATAATCGAGGTTTTGGCAGGACTCTGCTTCCTCCAAAGCATCTTGGGGAGGGTCTTTCTTTGCCTCCTCCAGCTTCTGGTAGCCCTAACCATTCTTTGACTTGGGGCAGCAGACCTCCAGTTTCCTCCTCTGTCCTCATGGAGTCGTCTCCCTTCTGTGTCTGTGTGTTCACGTCGTGTTACCTCTCTGTGGGTTTGTGTTCAGACTTCTGTCTTCTTATAAGGGCACCAGTCATTTGGGGCTAGGACACACCCTAATGACCTCATCTTAACATGATTACATCTGCAAAGACCTTATTTCCAAATTAGGTCACATTCACAGACAACAGTGGTTAGGACTTCCATATGTTTTGGGGGGAGGGATGAAATTCAACCCATAACATCTTATTAGCTTGAAATTTTACCAGTGCAATGACATTAATATTAAAACAAGAAATCTGCTGCAGGGATGTTGGTAATTATGGGAAGTCAATTAGCCATTTGAGGCAGCGTCCCCTGGCTGGCAGCTCTTGGAAAGGGGGCCACCAGGACACAACCCCCTTTCCAGAGCCAGGGTGCCCAGGCTGCAGGATCATAACGCCAACTTCACCGGCTCAACCAAAGGCAATCAGGCTGTGAAGGACTGATTCACGCCCACCTAACCGGCAGAAGACGGATTTGTAAATCACCATGACAGCATTTATTACTAATGAGGGATCTCCCCGGCAGGAGAGTAGGAAGGGCACACACTCTGGCCATGCCCCTTCCCTGGGCAAATCCACTTGGGAGGACGCATATTACAGGTGAACAAACTAGCAGCTAAGTGTGGGAGTAGTACCGAAGGAAGTAGAAATGGCCTTAAAGAATACAACCGGGTTATAGAGTATCAGAAGTTGCCATTCCCCATTTCAGGAATATGATAATCCAACACCTAAGCACTGGGTGCAAAAGTACTTAATACTTAATCAGCTAACCAGACAGAGACCCGTGATCTCCAACCAGAGTCTGTTTCTCCCTGGACAGAACCAGGGAATTGGTAACACGTTCCTATCCTGGGCTTACTTTTTGTCGATTCCAAAGAGCACTTTCTATTTGCACTTGTTTGCATAAGGGCTGGAAGTTTACGTGTGTGTATCTGACAGATTTTAACCCCCTGTGAGATGCCCGTGTATTATGCTCATTTGTCAGACCCAGACCCGGGAAGAGGCCCAGACACACAGAAAACATCTGTGCCACCTTGCCCTTGGGGGCTGCATCCAACTCCAGTGCAGGATGTTGACATCCAAGCGAGCTGTGGTCCTCCCTACACCTCCTCCGTCTCTGTGCTCCCTCTCTCAGAGGTGACACCACTTACAGACTCGAGCGCCCACATCCTAAAAAAGTCTCAGACATGCTCCTTCATCCCTCTTCTTTGCCTATGCAGAAGCGGGAGGACTTTAACACGCACCGTCTACGTGCACGCGCTCATCCTTCTGTTCCAATCCTCCGCCCTCTTTGGTTGGGAGCATACGTTGAAGGAATCCGTGCTATATAACTGGGCCCTAACACACTCATATATGAGTCTGTACGCAGGCTCCTGCACCCGGGTGGGTCATGAGGGGTGTATTTCAAAATGCAAAACGAAGCAGGGAGAACACTAACTGCTTATATTTTTAATAGGAAACTTAGGCAGGAAGATCTAAAAGGCTTGTCACCTGCATACATGGTGTCTCATCCGCAAATAAACATTATGTTGGCCTTTCCCAAATAATGAAAAATGCGCACAGGAGAACGCTGTGTAGAATCTCATCAGCGTTAGGAGAAGGAGTACCCTGTCTGCTCAGCGCCGTCGGCGGGGTCAGATCCCGGCCGAGGACTATTTGTGCAGGAGGGGACACACGGAGGCAGCACCACGTGACCCTGTCCCCTCGAGATTCTCTGGGAAGTAACAGATCTGTTTCAAGGCTCTGAAGTTCAAGATACGTATGATGTGTGTATATGAGATTTTAATGGCAGAAATTAAGATATTATAACTTTTAGGGGAACCTCTGATGTTACTCCATCTATTTGAGGATAAATTTAGCCTCATGGGATTTTGACAGTTCAAATCAAGAGTTTTACGAATATTACCCAAGCATGAGACCTCTCTTCATCTTTTGGCCACCAATACATTATCTGCTAATATGTGTTCTATATTAATACAAACATCAAAAGACAGATAGGTTTACCACCGAGAGCTGGAAGCAGGGATGTGCATGCCAGGACTGAATAAGATTTGAAATGTATTTAAGCCCTAGCGGGAAAATCAATGGGGAAGGAAAATCTAGACCATCGTACGGAACACAGTGGTGCATGCATGTGTGTGTTGGGGGCAGGGATGGGGACTCTATAGAACAGTCAAAGGTGGAAATGGATTCAAGGCATTTTTAAAACTCACTTGATGAGGACTGTGGACCAGCTGTCACAGACACAAACACAAAAGGAGCCACAGAAAATAAAAATGCTTACGGAAGGAGAGTCTGTGAGAGGGACAAACAGAGAAGGCCAAGTTTTTAAAATAGGAATCATGAAATCCTAAAAACAGAAAGAAAAAAAAACCTTTCAGTGGCCTTCTATTCTCGTCATTTATATATTTATCCACTGTCACACGTACCCACCTGGCCATTCATCTAATAAACAACCATCAAGAAGCCAATGTCGGGGTCTGTGCTAAACTTTCGATATGAAGGGGGAAATCACAGTACCTGCCTTCAAGGGACTTATTGTTCAACAGAGGATCAAGAAAAACACGTGAACAAACGAGAGACAGAAAGGTTAGGTGACGGATACTAATATAAATATGTGAAGGGGACGGTGTGTATACCACAAAGGGACAGCAGTCAGTTCCCTTGGGGAGACGGGACGCAGGAAAGACTTCACCGAGGAGATGATTCCTGACCTAAGTCTTGAGGACAAACAGGCATCCACCAGGAGGGAAAGTGCATTCCAGGGAGAGGGGCCGTGTGGATGGAGGTCGGGGGCTATGAACCCCAGAGGCTCCTAGCACGTGCCTCCTTCGGCTCTCCTCACCTTGGTCTTCTGGGAAGGCTCAACCTCCCCAACCTGGCATTTGAACCTGGAGCACCCCAAGTGCAGTGAGGGGCCACTGTCACATCGCCCTATTTTATTCTGTCCTCGGGATGCATGTTGTTTTTTGATGTGTCTCTGGTTTACTTCCTGTTTCTTCATTTACCTGACTGCATGCTGTCCCCTTGCCCTGCCAACCTGTGCACTTGATGAGAGAAGGGACCTCGTCTGGCATGTTCATGCCTAGAGCAGTCTGGCCAAATGGGCAGTCTCTAGAAACACTTATCAAATGACTAAACAAGCATTTATTAAAAGCCTACCGTGAGCCCAGCACTGGGGATACGGCCCCTGCCTCTGACTTTCAAGATGGACAAGGCAGCTAACAAGCAAACAAAATGCATTCCTATTTTAATAATACACAATGTATTTATTTATTTATTTATGGCTGTGTTGGGTCTTCATTTCTGTGCATGGGCTTTCTCTAGTTGTGGCAAGTGGGGGTCACTCTTCATCGCGGTGCGCAGGCCTCTCACTATCGCGGCCTCTGTTGTTGCGGAGCACAGGCTCCAGACGCGCAGGCTCAGTAATTGTGGCTCACGGGCCCAGTTGCTCCATGGCATGTGGGATTTTCCCAGACCAGGGCTCGAACCTGTGTTGTCTGCATTGGCAGGCAGATTCTCAACCACTGCGCCACCAGGGAAGCCCCTGCATTCCTATTTTAAACAGTAATACATTCCATGAAGAAAATAAAACTAATGCGGTAAAGGGGACAGGGGTGGTGGGTACTAAATTACATAGGGTAGTTAAGGAAAATAGCCCTAAGAGAATGTATGCTGTGCTGGCATTTGTCCTGAACGAAGGGCCAGGTTCTGCCTGCAGGGAATTGACTCTGTTATAGAACAACCACCTGTCCAGTGGCAATGCTGGAGACACAGGTACCAGTTGTGATCCTGGACTAATAACTATATTATATAAGACTCTTGAAAGCCTGATTAGCATAATTTTATTTCTGATTGCATATAACACGATCATGATCTGCTCGATTAGATTTATTTTCAGGCAGCAGACTTCTTAACATTTCTTTTTGTATTATGCAAGAATTGCATTAATGCATTCCCCCTGCAAGAGATTCAGGCGCCATAGACGTATACACAGAGCAAGAGAGAAAGAGAGAGAAGCTTTAGGGATTAGAGTCATTAACAGTGTGACCTCGCTTTGGGGGCCCTGGGGAAGCTGCCTCGCTGTGCAGAGCATCTGAAGAAGTGACTTGGTTCCAGGACGCAGAATAATCACCTCTTCAGCGTCCTCTAAGGCGGGGAAAGAAGTCTAGTCCAGTACACGGTTGTTAATTTGACAGGAATGGGGATCCTTAAGAATTGATTCAAAGACATTCCCGACCACATACAAACAGAGAAAAATGTTGCTGAGAGATTTTCTGTGACACACTATTCCGTGAACAGAAAACCGGTCTCTGGAGGGAACGGGGGGCATGAGCTCCTTAGCCTCCCAAACACACCACATTTTCCTCAAGAGAAAATGCACGGAGACGCCCACTTGTATTTCCCCACGGGGAGAGCATTTTCATCAACTTCATAGCCTTGGAAAACCTGTTTTGTCTTGTCAGAAAAAAAAAAAATTAAAAAAGAGATCTTGAACGGCCCTGGGAAATCAGGTGGGAGGCAGGTGAGTCCCCCTCAGGGTCCGCATGACGTTTTTTCTCAGCAGCAGGTCACGGGGAGGACCCCAGAGGGATGCTCCTCAGTAGAAGCACAGAGGCTGGGACCCGGGAGCTCTCAACTCTGAGCTCCAGGACCTAGTGCCCGTCTTGTCTTGACTCTCCCTAAGGCGCCTCCCTCCATCCTCCCAGGGCTGCAGGGGCTGCTTTTCCTAATGGTCCAGTGCTTGCATTACAGTTGCTAGAGCTCTGTAACAAGTCTGTGCAGGCTGCTAATTAAATGCTTCTGGCCACCCGTCCCGCGTTAATTCCACGTGCAGTGGGGGCGGGGCGAGGCCACACAGGGCTGTTCCTAGCTCCTCCACAGACCCATGCTGCTTTTGTTGACTCTGATTATTTCATCTGAAATCCCCCTTCCCCCCACCAAGCTCACTTCCTCCCTCTCACCCTCTGAATAAAATATGGATCAGATGCTGCAAAATCGCTATTCTTAGGAGGAACAGATGCAAATATGGTTGCTTTTTCAATTATTTGGCAACCGATCCAATGGTTCCAAGACGGAAGCTAATTAAAACCTAATTGAAATAAAATCATTTCCCATTCTGCTTCCCTCCATCGAACTGCCTGAGTAGAGGGCTCCTTGCTTTGTGGACAGAGGCTCCTCCGTCCTATTCCTTCCTCCTGCTTTGTAAACAGCCATTCGTGATTCATCCCAGGGCATCCTGGCTGCTGGGAGGAGGCACTGGCAGGGATGGGGGAGCCCCTGAGAAATTAGAAGGGGGTGTTTACAATGAAAATGGCCACCAAGAGGAGGGTACAGATGAGACAAGAAAGGGAAATGACAATAGTCAGAGCAGTCACCAGACACTTAGGAGGAGAAGGGACAGTAAAGGGAGTGGTGGTGGTGGGGGGGG
>NW_006776528.1:1840356-1844142 GCF_000442215.2 Lipotes vexillifer | reverse complement strand
GGGTCCAGGGTCTGGTGGAGGGCTTGGGAGCTGGGGCCAGGGGAAAGCATCCAGCAAGCACAAGTGTTACGTGGGACCCTTGGGGTCTTATTCAGATACGCGGAGTCACTGAAAGACCAGGACATTTCATTTAAACATTCAGATTTCTGGCCTCCCTGGAAACGTTAGAAAAAACCCCGCAACCCTGTCTCCTTCCTGCGTGGCCAGCGCGGACTGGGGAAGGTTCACGTCCCAGGTTCCCAGTTCCCTATGGGCGCCTCGTGCTCTTTCTCATGGCCGTTGGTCCCACAGGAATTTGGTCTTGAAATTTCCTGGTGAGTGAACGCCCAGCAGAGCCCAAGGATACAGGCATGCACTGCACCTCTGTACTTTAATGTCCCCAAACCTCATTTCCCTCACCTGTAAGAAAGGGTGGAATAAAATTGTTGTCATGGGGCTGCGCAGATCAAAAGCACTCATCTGTCTTTAAATGCTCAGAACACTGTAAAATGTTATTCATATGTGTTTTCATAATTGTACCTTTCTTCTAATAAACAAGAAGAGTTCTTTTTAAGGCGGACAGTAGAAAATATAAAGAGGAAGTAGGGGCTGGCAAAGGCCGATTAGGAAAAGGGCAGTGACAGAGTATAGGACAGCCACAGGGGAAGGAGGGAAGTATGGAGATGCGGCAGGAAGCCCGCGGCTGCCCCTCACAGGCTGTGTGGTCCTCGTTCTCCAGTCTCTCGGACCTCAGACTCTTCACCTTTAAAAGGGGGAAATGAAACCTATTCCATAGGGCTGTTTGAAGATGGAGGGAGAAAATCTCCTATAAATTACCTGGCAAAGTAAGGGCTCCCTAAGCATCAGCCATTAAATTAGCCATTAACGAACGCTGCATGCAATTATCTAAGATTACACACTACATTAAGGGGAGAGGGATTTTCTTTTATCTGGGCAAACCATAATGCCCTATTCTTGTCCCTTTTTAAATCTAAGGCAGAAATTTGAATTCATCTACCCAGCACCTACTAACCCCTTGGCCCTGCCCAAACAGCACCACTAACGATGCCCTTCACTAAAGAAAATGGGCAGAAGAGGTCCAGTGGGGACCCTGAGTATAAATAAAAATGTGAACTCAAGGATCTGACGTGATGGGCTGGCTGGACCCATCACTCTTCCTGCAGCCTGTGGCAGGGAGCTGTCTGGCCCAGAGGGCTTTCATTCAAGTGAGGACAAAGCTCTTTTTGTAACTGTCCTCGGAAGTATGCAAAAATCCCCCCAGGTCAGGAGAGGGGCTTGAGTACCTTAGGAAAAGACTGTCCCTCAAAAATATAATACACCTCTGGAGAAGATGCAATCCGCACTGACAATTTATAAAGACTATATTTTTATCTAACAGTCTCAACAAAGGACAGGACACTCGGGCCAATCTATCTACACCCTGCAGAAAGAAAATGACATTTGCAATTACATCGTCAGGGGAAATTTTAAGGAGACAGCCTCTCACTGATAGAGAAAAAATTTGAAGAGCCATGGTAATGGGGTGCAAGTCTAAGAATCAAGGCAACTTCTGCTTTCCTATTCAGGAAGTCAGCTTCATCGCTGAGCCAGGGCCCCTAGAATGTCCTGTGTTTTTCTGTAGCCCTATTTACTGGCTTTCCCTTTCTTCTCCCCGACAAGTAGCGTAGTCGCCTAGAGCTCCCATTGCCCACTGCCAGGTCTCCCTCCCACATGGGCCAACATTTCCCTCCAGTGAATTACTCCCCATTATTAATCTTTGCAAGAGGTCTCCAAGCCTCATGCTGATGAGGTGCCATCTGTGTCCGCAGGGTCTCAGGGAAGCTGCCAAGCATTTACTCGGCAGCTCTGGCCACAGCTTTCCTTCTTCCCAGCAATATTCACAGTAGCTTCAGGGCTAAACAAACTTGGTTTGAGGACCAGGGAACCGAAGCAATCTGCCTCTCTGTCACTGTTAACCAAGGGATTTAGGAAGACAGTAGTAGCCCTCTCAACCCAAGGGGGAAACCCTGATCATCACAGACGGTAAGGAAGACTCCTAACCGAGTGATGGATAGTTCAGGGATTTCACGTTTGCCCCTTAGAGTTTTTCCACCTCTAGGGTCTGTCTCCAACTCCTGGTCTTAAAAACAGCAAGGATTCCTCCCTCCAAACCCATCCAAGGGTCGCAGGCATCCACCTGGACCCATCGCCACAACTTCCTGTGAAAAGCAGACAGGCTCAAAACCAAACCCACCTTAGATGTTCCTCCTTCAACCCTCTCTGTCGATACAGAAGCCTTATACCCACCCTGAAACGTTAGGTGATGTCGAGACACGGAGGGTTAGAAAAGTTGCGTGACCTGCTTACATTCATCAGCCAAAGGTACTGGATTTCCCAGCTACTCACTCACACGTGGCTGGTTCTTGGCTTTTAAAAATCTGTTGATCAGTTAATCTAAGACATGACATTGATTTGTAGAAATAACTTACCAAAGACAAGCCCTACTCTTTTAGACTTCTAACGCTGTAAACTGTGATTTTAAATCAGGAGTGGGCATCAAACTCAACTGAGAATCTTTTTTTCCAAGATAAATAAGTTCTACCAGCAAGATTCTGATGCCACAGAACTATTACAGGATATTTCAATGAAGCTGATACATACCCCAGAAGGAGAACTCTGTTTAAGACATAGCACTGACATTATTTTAAATGCATGTGTGCATGCGTGTCCATGTAGAACACATTTGCTGGGCACTTAGAACAGGCCCTGGCACAAAACAGATGCTCAAGTGATACCTGTTAAAGAACGAGCAATGACTTCAGAGAAATACTTTATGAAATGTTGAGCACAGTCACTTAGATTGTAGTGGAAGGGTCTGTATGAATGAGAAAAAAATCTCCCACAGATGTTAAGGACAGAGGTGTCGTTCTAGATTACGTTGTACCTGACCACTCTTGTTTAGGCTTTGCTGAACTCACGAATTTAGCGTGAGTGTGAGGTACTGATGACTAAAATGAAACCATGCCAAGCAATAATTCTCAAGTCTATTTACAACGCAACCTACCTCCTGGCCGCGTTTAGTTTTAGGAAAACATATAGTTTTAGAAAAACATATATATGGAAGGATTAAAGAAGGGCTGCTCAGTATCTGAAGACTAAACCACTGCATGGAAATCTTCACGTATGATGTAACTATGGACAGAGTTTCCTCAGGGACACACCTGGCATATTGGGACGAACAGTCATTAACTGATTGATTTCATACATATTTCTTTGGCCAGTGGCAGGAACTGTGGTAGGAAAATATGGCAGGGGTCCAGTTTTCAAGAACTTATCTACTGGTTGAAAAACAAGTAAGCAGACAAATTACAACATGGCGTCATAATGATGAACACTATTGTGCAGATATACACGGGGCGATGGGAACAGAGACAGTGAAATACGGTGCTTAGAAAACGTCCCTGGCAGGCTTGTACCTGGACTGGGTTTCACAGATGGGATGACCCAAGGAAAGGAAGCAGGAGTCATTCCAAACAAATGAATCCCTGCCTGTGATAGCACTGGTTTGGGCAAAGGGGACACAGCCCCTCTAGGGAGAGGAGAGAGTTGACTGGGAGGGAAGCAATGAGAAATGGCTTTGGAAAGGCCGCCGTGGGAGGGAGCTAGATTTCCCTTGTGGGAAGAAAGGGAAGGGCAGTGGCAGATTCATATTTAAGTTTTAGGAAGATCCCTGCAAAATATATATGTAGGTCAGAAAGATGAGAGATCAGACCAATTTGGGAACTTCTGTAATTAATCCAGATGAGA
>NW_006776528.1:1774265-1840346 GCF_000442215.2 Lipotes vexillifer | reverse complement strand
GAGATTGCCGAGGCTAGATCAGGTGCTGACACATGTTTTCTGGAAAGCGTTAGACAGGAAATACTTTAGGGTTTGCAGGACTCTGCCACCTTTAGCACAGCTACTCAGCTCCGCTGCTGTAGCTGGAAGGACCCCATAGATTTTTTTTTTTTTTTTTAATTGAGCAAGGCTTTGCTCCTATATAACTCTAGTTTCAAAAACACATGTGGAGCCAGATTTGGTCTCTGGGCTGTAGTTGGCTACCCGTGGTCTGGATCCAGGAAATTATCTGTTCTGGATCACCATCTTATAAACTACATTACTCACAAGAGGGTGGGCCTACATAGTTGATTAACTGCTACCCCCACTAAGAGATGTAAGAAAGGTGTGATGAATAAAAAGGAAATGTTAAAAAAAAAAACAAGTTCACTATAGTTTTGGAAAGAATATCAAGAAGACATTTCCCTGTATAGACAACGAACCTATGCCCATTTCCACACTCCCCGCTCCTGACTCCTTTGCTCAGTGCTGTAGGAGCAGGGCAAGGGTGCGGGGACTCTCCAAAGGCCATTGCTGAGAAGGCAGGAGGGAGGTCACTGTAAATAGACTTGAGAATCATTGCTTGGCATGATTTCCTCTTAGTCATCAGTACCTCATACTCATGCTAAATTCATTAGTCATTTCTTTCTCTTGATAAAGTTGGCACTTGAATTTCTACAAACAGGATAGACCTTCACCACCACTCACCATGTGCTGAGGCCACCTCGGTTATCTGTTACTGATGAAGCACACTCCTTTTAACAACAGCTTAAAGGAAATATAGTTAGGAAAGAAAATATGGAGCAAAGCATCACATTTCAAACCCACACAGCCTTTAAAAGTGTGTGGAAGATTGCAGGACAGCGTCACAGTCCTGACTCTTCTCTTTCCTGTAGACTTAGAAGGATTTAGCTTGGAGTAGCCAAGTGCCCTCTGGCTCTCGGGGTGGCGTCTCCACGAGGTGGATAATACCCATGTTTCCTGGTGGGCCCTGCACCCTCTCATTTCAACAGAGCCTTCCTGAAACTTCTTTGTATGTTCTATTCCACAGAGTTCCTCTGTGCACCATTGGTAGACACACTGAAAGCGCCTCACCCCCTCCCCTCCCCCTCCCTCTGCCTTTCTCCCTTACTCTTTTTTCTAGACCTAGTAATGACTGGGGTCCACACACCCCATTCCTCGCACAGCCTTCCATGTCATGAAGACCTTCCTGATGACTGGCTCAGATTCAACACGGCAGACTAGATGGGGCCAAGCCACCTGGCTCAATATGGACACTTAACTTTGATCCCTTCTATTTTACGCTTCAGAACGCTGAGAGCAGTAGCTCTGTCACTATCACTCCTTCACAGTGTCACAGAAATTAAAAATTAATTAAAGAAAAGGACAGAACACATTTTCATTAAGCATCATAACACTTAAGGGCAAATCCACTTATAGAATCCTCTAGAGCCACTGCTGATCAGGGTTTTCTTCACCGGGTTTCAGTGAACTTCCTTGAAATAGGGTCCAAGAGTCTAAGATTTACAGCCAAGGACTTCATTGTCTCAACGTACAGAGACAAGGCCAGACAAAATTTAACCAGCTGCAAAAGATAAACCCCACACTTGGGATCGTTCTCCTAAGCCTTTCTCACTGGGGCCTGCAAACACTAAGGCTAAAATGGTTCCCGAGGTCTACTGGTCAACTCTACCGGCAGTAGGGAAATAGAGTCAGAAGTGTTTGGGAAGAACTTCTTTCAGCTGCTGAGTACCAAGCACTTTTTACTTCCCTCTCATAAATCCGTGCTTGCTCATAGCCACTAAGAGGAAAGAATAATTTTGTAAAATCTCTCAAATAATCCAGAAATAGAGCAAGACTTTCTAATTCTACCACCACATGATTCACATTGGACCAAAAAATGTAAATTATAGAATCTGAGGACTACAGGAGCCTTAGCGTCAGTCTAGTTCAACAGCTTAGCATACTCTCCTAACCTACCAAGGGGACACCTGTCACTGGGCCATAGTTGATTGTTGAGAAGTTGCCATTTGCCAGGCACTCTGTGAAACACTAGGGGTACAGGAGTGAGACTCCCAGCAGCCCCTTCCTTTTAGTTTGAAAACTTCTAGTGATGGGGACCTTCCCACGTACTCCACCCTTACCTGGAATAGCTCAGTGTGTCTGAAGTTTTTATTTACGCTCCTCATGACCCTAATTCCATCCCTTGGGATTCACGTGGTACACTTTCTCTAATAGTAAATATAAGCCTCCCCCCAAAGGTCTCATTCTCCTTTTTCATAAATGACTGAGCAGAAAAATTAGAATATATAACTGTGTCCCCCACCGCCAGTAAAAGCCTGAGATGATACCCTTCTTGATGGGTCACAGGTAATGTGGCCCATCTCGGAGAGTCTGGCCACTCATCACCCTGAACTGTCTCTGGGAACTGAGGGTAAACCCTAAGTCAGGTTGTGGACCCACATGGCTGAAGGTGAACAGGTGTGTTCTCCTGGGCAAGCACAGGGTAAAAAGACCCTTCCAGAGCCAGCAAGCTCGAGCTCCTCATTATTTTGTTAAATATTTTATGTCTTTCTTATTAAAATGTTTCTTTGGCTAGCCAAAGGTATATCCATTACATTAGAATAAGAAGTATATCTTCTTATCAAAAGATATGAACAAGTCTTCTTGGTGTAAGACTCCAGAATTGTGCTAATTTGTACATTGTTATTAGGAGTAAAACCAGCTAAAATGATGCAACTCACATTTCTTAACTTGGACCTAAGAGAATGCCTGGGCCCTGGTTTCTTAAATGACAGTAAATGTTAGTGCTACTGATTTCTAATACTTAGTTTTTCTTCTATGTGCATCAACTGTTCTCAGTAAGTATTTCTCCTAATTCTTAGAGGGAGATGGGAGAGTAACATAGGGAACTCAAAACTCTTTTTCACTCTTTTTCAGGAATCTCAGGTACCACGAAAAATGCTGTTGTTTTGGTCAGGTATTGGAGCCTGAAATTAAACTTCTGAAGGATAGTCTTCAGAGGATTCTCTGCTTTTCTTCTCCCCTTTTGGTATTGATTTCTCTCCTTTCACAAGTTGACGTTACTTCTTTTCTTGTTGCCGGGGATTTGTTGGAGCCACGTCTGTGCATGATTTCTTATTTATGTTTGTTTTGTACATAATCACCAGATGCCCCAACTCCCAGCTGAACTCAATCCGTCAGGAAGAGCTCTGTAGTAGAAGCGCGGGCTACCGGCAGACAGACTGAGGAATCTGCAGCGCCCCTGCCCCCGACCCACGGCAGGCTCCTCAGAGAACAAACCAGACTGTCCTGCGTGGTGTCGATCACGCACGTGTTGTGTTGAGAAGGAAAATGGTAAAAACACATAGCACCGAGTCGCCAGCACCAGGATCCGTGGGCATCAGTAGCAAATAGGCAGTAGGAAATTGCAAAAACTTTGTAAATATTCCCAGGTGAGATCGTCTCTTCCAAGGGAAAGCACTGACTCCAGGCATGCTGGGGGAGCGTGCACTCATTCCTGTGACTGCACCGCTATCTCACAGGTGTGATGCCACCTTTATGGGACAGTCTCCCTGTGGGCGACGCGGCTTATACGGTCCTGCAAAGGTGATGGATGATGTTCTCCACTGCGGCATTTTACATATTCACACACCTTTCCACTCACCTTGGAAAGGAACAAAGTCATCCCTCAAGACCTTCCAAGTAAGCTCCCCACCCGAGATTCTCTGCTTCACGTGTGTGGAGCACGTGGTGTTTCCTTCTGGTTACTGTGGACTTGAGGTTACTGTGGACTTGTGCTCTGCCAGCAGAGTCTCTGAGAAGATGTGACAGCTGTGGGCATTCCCCTGGCCTTCCTGGGATTTTCGTGAACATTCCCCTGACCTTCCTGTGATTTCCGTGAAGACCAGAGGAGGAGGACATTGTGATGGGCGCAGATTTGGATGAGGTACGGAATTTTGTGAGTATAATATACAGTGACCTGGACATGAGACCTTTCCCAATTTAAGGTAATAAGATATAGTAAATAAAATATTGGGATGGACTTAGGAAATCCAAATTATTGTCCTTACTCTGCCTCTTATCAGCTATGTGATCAGCAAATCTCTTATCTTCTCTGTCTTCCATTTCCTATAAAATGATAATAAAGACACTTCCTTTTTTTACAGAGTAATTGTGAAAATCAAACTAGATCACGCCAGCAATAAACTTTATAACGTCCACTACAAGGTAAGGGGGGACTGTAATTGGCAAAGCCGGTAAAGACGAGCCCCAGGCACCGCATGTAGTCCTCACACGCAATCACGACCTCGGCACTGATACTGCTCCCTGGGACCACACACAATGGTGACCAAACAGAGAGGATCAGAACCTCTTGGGCTTTGGTGCTTGTCTACCAAACTACAGCTGGCAAAGTGCTAAAGAATTAGCAATGCTCTTTGACTTGCGTTATCCTCTATCTCAAGGCATCAATACTACTTTCACCATTTGATAGCCAAACTGATGCTGAAAGAGGTTAAGAAACTTGCTCAATCTCAACATGGGTCATGAGAAGAACTGAGGGATAAGGGCAAGGTTTCGCTGGAGGTAGCACTATTGTATCAAGCTACCAACTGTCTATTTGATTCATCTATATAAGCAGCATGTAGGTATTGAGCACCCACTGTATGCCATGGGGCTCTTCTAGGAGATGGAGATACGCCAATGACTAAAAGAGGCAAAGCTTTTGCCTTCGTGAAGCTATCTTCTAGAGCAGGGGTCCCCAACCCCCAGGCCACTGACAGCTACCCGTCCACGGCCTGTTAGGAACTGGGCCGCCCGGCAGGAGGTGAGCGGCGGGCGAGCGAGGGAATCTTCACCTGTATTTATAGCCGCTCCCCATCGCTTGCATTACCGCCTGAGCTCTGCCTCCTGTCTGCATTATGGTGAGCTGTATAATTATTTCATTATATATTACAATGTAATAATAATAGAAATAAAGTGCACAATAAATATAATGTGCTTGAATCATTCCAAAACCATCCCCCCACCCTCAGTCTGTGGAAAAACTGTCTTCCACGAAACCGGTCCCTGGTGCCAAAAAGGTTGGGGACCTCTGTTCTAGAGGAGGGCAGTGACCATAAACAAACACATAACCACACGTGTGCCAAACACTGGTTAGTGCTCTGAGAAGAACCGAGCAGGGAAAGGGGAATAGGGATGGCCGTGAAGAGTGACGATGCTATTATTCAATCCACGTACCAGGGGAGTCCTATGTGAGGAGGTGATGTGTGTGCAGACACCTGGATGAGGTCAGAGATTGAGCCATGCGAACGTCTGAGGGAAGGATGTCCTCAGCAGAGGGACCGGCAGGCTCAGGGCAAGTGCACAGCCCTCAGGGAGACCAAGCAGGCCTGTCTCAGGACCAGTAGGGACGACAGGGTGGCCGACATAGGTCACCTGACCAAACACGGTCATTGCTGGTGCAAGTGAGGCAGCACATAAATGGAGACAGATTATGTAGATCTTTGTTGGCCGAAAATCTGATGCTGAATGAGTGCTTCATGAATCTCTGGAGGTATTTGCTGTTTTTCACTTGAGCAGGTGAGATGCTGGCTCCATCCCATCTTCCAGTTTTAACCCGTGCATTGTAATAATTTCCCTAAACACTTTCATCTTTAATCTTAAAGTTAATGGGAAGGACAACTTTTTCTGTCCCTACTAGAAAGTTCAAACTAGACTGTGTGCATTTCATCTAAAATCTTGTACGTAACCCTCCTCCCTTTTTTAGTAAAATTATTTTCCAAAGAGGCATCCTCATTAATAAAGTCTCAAGTCCTTATAGGAAAGCTCCCTTCTCCATCAGGGTCTGCTTCTCACGGAATAAAAATAAGCCCTTCTTCCCCCCAGTGGTTATAGATGACTGTTCCTACCTCATCCCAGTACACCAATCAGGTGCCACTTAACATACTCCCCAGCCATCCTGAGAAATTAGATCGATCCCCCTTTGCCCATTAAAAGGCTCATAAACAGTTGCAGCACGGAATTAGTGCTGGTAGATTTCTCCAACTTAGAACAGGGTTAAAATGCACAGTTGAGTAAGAAGAATCAATTAGGGCCAGACAGGGTGTTGGAAGATAAGCAATTTGTCTATCTTATGATTCTGCACCGTGGAAAGGGTGTGCATGTGTGTTTACATTTCGGTTCAGATTTAAAATCACTCATGTGTATAGTATAATTCAATCCATGACTGGAGCGGAAACTACTCATAGAGCGAGAGGTTATTGTTTGAAGAGTCAGAGAAGCTTTGTATTTGTGACTTTGTCATTTGTAAGTAAGCATTTTGTAGCTCTCCCATATTATAAACTTGGGGCGATGGTAGTTATAGGGGAGATGAATAATTATTTTGCAAACAGGCTTTGCATCTAAATATTCATAATCCAGGTAAAAACATAGACCTGGCTAGTTAGTTGCCTCTGCTCCCAATTTCACCAGACAACTGACAGCTCTCCAGCACTTTTCCCCTCCTGCCTTTAATATTCTTTCTAACTATAGGCAAACAAATAAGTAAATAATAAACAAATAAAAGAATTAAAGGAGATATTATAAAGGTTATTAATCTAGGATCCTCTCCTCACCCCCAAGAGGTCTGTGTATAGAATTCAGGGAGGTCCATCAATTCCAGTGGGAAGGAAATGTACATCTTTATTTCCCTGCCCTCTAATTGCAATGCAGCATATCCTTTATTTATTCATGAATATTCGGAACCCGTCACGGCAGTGTCAGTAGTGCCTGTGTGTCTATCACTAAGAGAAATCACAATTACTCTCATATGTTATACTTGTTACCAATATCTTGAAATATCCTTTATCACTCCACACTTCTTCAAACTTACGCTGGACTCACTGCTAGGTTTTATTTAATGCATTAATCATGAAGCATGTGCTCCATCACATTTTAAAATATTCTGATAACGGCAACCTAACACACTTGGTTTCCTTTGTAATCCTAAGTATATGTCAAAGGGGTCTAGAGCTTAAAATACAATGGAGGTGCCCAGGTCTCGAGGGACGTGGGGCTGCTGTTCCTAAGGAGCTCTGTTGGAGGGTCCAGCGTGGACAGGCTCCAATTCAACGGACCTCCCTGGCCTTGGGTGCACGGTGCCTAAAAGTACACCAACAAGAGAGTGCACGTTGAATACAATATTTCCTCTGTGCACATAAGTAACAGCAGGAAGGAAATTCATTCGTAACATAAAAAGAAAAAATTACAACCGACAATAAAGTAGTTACTATCCCAGCATTCTGCTAAGTATTTTGCTTAAAATCTCATTTAATCTTAAAAAAAAACAAAAAACAAACCCATGAGTGGGTACTGTTATTTTCCCCATTTGATGGATGAGGAGACTGAAATTCAGAAAGGTTAAGTAACTTGCCCAAGAACACCCAGCCAGATCCTTTCTGAATTAAAGTCAATAGATGCTGGGAGTTACTTTTATGTGATGCTGTTTCACACTGAGAACATGATGGGAAGGAAGGATGGAAAAAAACATCTAGACCAGCAGTTTTCCAGGGTGGTCTGCAGGCCCCTGGAGGTCCCTTAGGCTTTTTCAGAGGGTCTGTGAGGTCACAGCTCCTCTCAGAGTAATTCTATGGCATTCCTTCTCTTTTTCATTGTGTTACATTTGCACCAAAGGTGATAAAGCAATGGTGGCGGGGCTTCCCTGGTGGCGCGGTGGTTGAGAATCTGCCTGCCAATGCGGGGGACATGGGTTCGAGCCCTGGTCTGGGAAGATCCCACATGCCGCGGAGCAACTAGGCCCGTGAGCCACAACTACTGAGCCTGCATGTCTGGATCCTGGGCTCCGCAACAAGAGAGGCCGCAGCAGTGAGAGGCCCGTGCACCGCGATGAAGAGTGGTCCCTGCTCGCCGCAACTAGGAAAACCCTCGCACAGAAACGAAGACCCAACACAGCCAAAACTAAATAAATAAATTAAAAAAAAAAAAAAGCAATGGTGGCTAAAACTTCTGTGCCTTGGCAAGAAGCAAAGCACTGGCACCCAACATGCCTGCACGGTAAAAAAAAAAAAAAAAAAGGAAAAAGAAAAAAAAAAAAGAGAGAAAAAGAAAAGGAAAAAGAAAAAAAACAGCCCATTTCACTTAAGAATATCATTGATAAAGCAGTGAAAGTTAATAATTTTAATATATTCTGATCCTCAACTGTATGTATTTTTATTAGTCTGTGTTGCAAAGAGGAAACATACATACAGCACTTCTGCACACCCAAGAGTTATGACTGTCTAGGCATAGGTGTTGGCAGGCTATGGCCCTGGGCCACATCTGGCCTGACCTTATGTGGCCCACCAAGCCTAAAACATTTACTCACTGGCCCTCACCAAAAAACACCTGCCAGCAGGAGCAAAGAAATTGTGTGATTGCTTGAATTGTGAGCTGAACTTACTGCATTTTTCAAGACACACTATTTTTCCTTGAATGGTCTAGGGACAGACAAATGATGGTTATTCAGAATTGGTATCTTGCAGACATTTTCTCAAAAATGAATGAAGTGTCACTTCAAGGAAAACAATTGGTATTATTTATTGCCAGTGACACAATTTGAACTTTCATGGGGAAAATGAGGATTTTGGAAAACTTGAATTTGTCACCTTGAGCTTGACAGCTTTCAAATATTTAAAGAGACTTTTATGAGATTGGTGGTGCTCAAACAAGTGTTACTTTTTATACTGTGTAATGAAATGTGTCAGTACTTGTGAGATCTGCATAACTTTTGAATCCATATTTTCCAAATGACCACTGTGCAATTTTATAAAATTGGGCATGATAAAATATCCAAGTGCAAGATAGATCAGTGGATGGATAGTGAGATAAAATTTACTTATTACAAAATTCGCCCTTTTAAAGTGTACAATTCAATGCATCTAAGTAGATATGCAGAGTTAAAGTGATTATGACCAGAACCTCGTTTTAGAACATTTCTATTACCCCAAAATGAAACCTCTTTGCTGTTCAAAGTGACTCTCTATCCCAGTGCTGGGTAGCCACGAATCTACTTACTGTCTATGGGGTGGCCTTCTCTGGGTATCTCCTTCAGATAGAATTATGTAGCATATGTGCTTTGTGATTAGTTTCTTCCACTTGTTATAATGTTTTCAAGGCTCACATTTATTGTAGCATGTACCAGTACTCCGTTCCTTTTTCTTGTCAAATAGTATTCTTACATGGATAGACCACATTTTGTTTATCCATTCACTAGTCAACAGACATTTGGGTTGTTTCCCCTTCAGGCTACTGTGAATAATGCTGCTGTGAGCATTTGCACACAAGTCTTTGTTGACAGATGCTTTCATTTCTCCTGAGTGATTGGACAGGAGTAGACTTGCTGGGTCATATGGTAACTATGTTTAACATTTTGAGAAACAGCCAAAGTAACTACACCGTGTTTCATTCCCATCAGCAATAAGTGAGGGTTCAATTTCTCTACATTCTCCCCAACGCCTGTTATTGTTCAAGTTATTATAGCTATACTAGTGGTTATAAAGTATTATCTCACAGTGATTTTGATTTACATTTCCCTAGTGATTAATGATGTTGAGCACTTTTTTTTTTAAATACACCTTTATTGGAGTATAATTGCTTCACAATGCTATGTTAGTTTCTCTTGTACAACAAAGTGAATCAGCTGTATGCATACCTATTATCCCCATATCCCCTCCCTCTTGTGCCTCCCTCCCACCCTCCCTCCCGTGCCTCCCTCCCCCCCTCCCTCCCACCCCTCTAGGTGGTCACAAAGCACCGAGCTGATCTCCCTGTGCCATGAGGCTGCTTCCCACTAGCTATCTATTTTACATCTGGTAGTGTATATGTGTCCATGCCACTCTCTCACTTCGTCCCAGCTTACCCTTCCCCCTCCCCGTGTCCTCAAGTCCATTCTCTATGTCTAGGTCTTTATTCCTGCCCTGCCACTAGGTTCATCAGTACCTTTTTTTTTTTTTTTTTTAGATTCCATATATGTGCATTAGCATATGGTATTTGTTTTTCTCTTTCTGACTTAACTTCACTCTGTATGACAGACTCTAGGTCCATCTACCTCACTACGAATAACTCAATTTCGTTTCTTCTTATGGCTGAGTAATATTCCATTGTATAGATGTGCCACATCTTCTTTATCCATTCATCTGTCAGTGGGCATTTAGGTTGTTTCCATGCCCTGGCTATTGTATGTTGAGCATTCTTCATTTGCTTATTCACCATTCATATATCTTCCATGGAGAAAAGTCTGCTTAAATTATTTGCCTAATTAAAAAAACTATTTTGAAGTACTTACAGATTCACGGGAAGTTGCAAAGATGGTACAGAAAAGACCAGTAGATCTTAATGTAACAGGGTAAGATTATGTAGTTGATATGGTTTCAGATCTCACATTGTAACTACTCTTTCAGAAATGACCACTTGTTGAGTTCTGGTACAGTATCAAAGAAGAAAATCCACAATTTTCTTAAAAGTCTATTCAAATGCTCCTTCCCTCACAAGTACAATCTATGTGAGGCCAGACTGTCTTTAAATACTTCAAATAAAATGACATATTACAACAGAATGATCATCGAAGCAGATATGGGAATGCAGCTCTTAGCTAAGAGATTTTCAAAAATGTAATGTTGATTTTCTCATTAATTTATCAGGGGAAAATAAAACAGGTTTTCGTAAAAATATGTTAAATTAACATGGAATGGGCTCTTACTTTTAATTTTAAATGAATGCATAACCATTAATTTTTTCTCAGCTCTCCAGTATGGAAGTATTGACGGATATAACCCACGTGAACAAAAGGTCTTCAGGATCCTCAGGTATCTTAAACGTGTAAAGGGGTCCTGAGACCAGAAAGTGTGCTGATCTAAGCCCTGGGAAGGCAAGGTGGGTGGGCCCAGGCCCCTGAGGAGGTGAGGACAGTGCTACCCTTCTGAGGAGAGGGTGTGGGTTATGAGAAGTGAGACAGAGCCTGATGTCTTTGTGTGCATATACACACGTGTACACAGACAGCCATTCACTGAGGGGAGCTGGAAGGAAGGGCATGTGTGTCTTCTTTTCTGTGCATGAAATGCAGAGCAGCACACACTGTGAACATTCACATCCATAACTTACCCACTCAACACTCAGGCTCTGGGCTTCTCACTGAAATGCCTCGCTAGGGCCCTTCTCCAGCTATTCTGATGTCCCCGCCCAGCTCGGCCTGTGTCCCTGGATCGCCTTCTCCTCACCTACAGTGGCCCAAGACACGGGGCCTTCTTCTCTTGAAACACCTGCACGGTCTCTTCCATCTGACAGCAGACGTATGCAGCCTCCTCAGCCACCCCTTCCTTCTCCTGCCTAAAGGACGCACAGGTGCCCTTGAAAGTGATGCCTCTTTGCTGAACACTGCTAGGAAACAGGGAAGGGAGAATAGGGACTCACAGGTTGTGAGCCTCCACTCAGGGCTGGAGAGGCCCCACCCAACCCAGAAGGATTTCCTGTAGAGCCTTTCTTCACAATGAAAGAAAGAATATTGGCTTGGGTATCAGAAATCTAAATCCAAGCCCCGACTCTGTCACCTTCATTTAGCCATTCAGAATCTCATTTTTATCAACTACTCTACGGGGGTTATGGATTCTTTTCATGTTTATTGAAGAAATACATACACAAGTGCTTTTTCAATACAAAACTCTTATCAATGTAAATCTAAAAGCACTCATACCTGACTCAATGGGTCACTGTGAGTATTTCATAAACTAACATAAATCTATTTGAATATGGGTTAATGCAGCATAGAAATGCAAAAGACTGTAAGTAGCACTGTTAATACATATGTACTTGTAATTCAAAGAGAACATTCTATACCCTCTTTATTTTCTGAGCCAAGAATACTTGACTTTGATTAATTTAAATATTGTATGTGTTCCTTTTTTCCCCTCTACTGGGTAGGATTTCTCTCTGAAATATTAATATTTACTGTCTCTATTTCATTTTACAATTTGTGTAGAACCAGAATAGGAAGAAAAAAATTAAATAAAGGAGCTGAAATTCTTGTGATTTAAAATAATAGTGATGAGAGGGGGATCAAGATGGCAGATTAGGAAGACCCTGAACTCACCGCCTCCTGGGACACAGCAAAATTACAACCTGCAGAGCAACTATCTATGAGAATGACTTGAAGACCAGCAGAAAAGAGTCTCCACAACTAAGGATATAAAGAAGTGTATAAATGAGATGGATAGGAGGGTTGGAGATGTGCTTTCGTCAGGACCCACATCCCTGGGTCAGCAACCCACAAACAGGAGGGAAATCCCAACCTCAGAGGTCCTGCCCAAAGAGTGAGGGGTCTGAGCCCCATATTAGGCTCCCCTGCCTGGAGTCCTGCTCTGTGAAAATGAGCCACCAGAAACTTGGGTTTTGAAAACCAGTGGGGCTTACATTTGGGAGAGCCAGAGGGCTATAGGAAACAGACTCCATGCCAGCAGCCTCACCTACCAGCATGCCCACAGAATTTGGCCCTGATATAGGGGACATTCCTGGAGCAAGTAGCTCTGGTGGCCAGCTCGGAGCACGCTGCTGGGCCCATAGGAAGTCTCCTACACAAGGCCACTTCTCCAAGCTCAGCAGAAGTAATGTGCTTCCCTAAACATAAAAATAAACACAGAGAATTAGGCAACATGAAGAGACAGAGGAATATGTTCCAAATGTAAGAACAAGACAAAACCTCAGAAAAAGAACTAAACAAAGTGGAGATAAGCAATCAACCTGATAAAGGGTTCAAGGTAATGATACCAACAATGTTCAATGAACTCAGGAGAAAAATGTATGAACACAGTGATAAGGCTAACAAAGAGTCAGAAAATAGAAAGAAGAACCAATCAGAGCTGAAGAATAAAATAACTGGAAAAAACCCAGTAGATTAGATGATACAGAAAAATAGATTAGAGATATGAAAGACAAAGTAGTGGAAATCACCCAAGCTAAAAATAAAAAAAGGGGAAAAAAATTTTAAGGGACAGTTTAAGAGATCTCTAGGACAACATCAAGCACACCCACATTTGCCTTATAGGGGTCCCATAAGGAGAAGTGATAAAAAGTTTTACAACAAAAGCTAAAAAAGTTCATATCACTAAACCAGCCTTACAAGAAATGTTAAATAGACTTCTCCAAGCAAAAAAGAAAAGGCCATGACTAGAAACAAGACAATTATGCAAGGAAAAAAATCTCACTAGTAGGAAGGTTAAAAGACAAAAGTAGTAAAATCATCTAAACTCGCAATAAGAAGTTAAAGAGATACACGCAATTAAAACGTGATATATGGTGTCAAAAACATAAACTATTTGGGGGAGAGTAAAAATGTAGGGTTGTTGAAATTCGTTCCACCTTGAGAGATCAACTCAAAGAATACCTATATATACATATAGATATATATGTTGTTATGTATGAACTTCATGGTAACCACAAAACAAAAACCTATAATAGATAAACAAAAAGTAAAGAGAAAGGAATCCAAACATAACACTAATGATAGTCAGCAAATCACAAGGGAAGAGAGCAAAAGAAGAAGAAAAGAACCAAGAAGAACTACAAAAACAGCCAGAAAGCAAATAACAAAATGGCATTAAGAACATACCTATCAATATTAGTTAAAACATAAATGGACTAAATGCTCCAATCAAAGACACGGAGTGGCTAATGGGTAAAAAATCAAGACCCGTATACCTGCTGCCCACAATAGACTCACTTCAGATTTAAAGATACACACAGATTGAAAGTGAGGGGTGGAAAAAGATATCCAGAGTAGCAATACTTATATCAGACATAAAAGATGTTAAAAAAAATAGTGTAATAAGAGACAAAGGAGAGTACTGATCAAGGGATAAATCCAACCAGAAGATATAACACTTGTAAATATATGTGCACCCAAAATAGGAGCACCTAAAACATAAAGCAATTACTAACAAACCTAAAGGGAGAAACTGAAAGCAATACAATCATAATGGGGGACTTTAACACCTGACTTACATAAGATCATCCAGACAGAAAATGAAGAAGGAAACATTGGCTTTAAATGCCACATTCGGCCAGAGTGACTTAATAGATACAGAACATTCCATTCCCAAACAGCATAACACATATTCTTTTCAAGTGCATGTGGAACATTCTCCAGAATAGATAACATGCTATACCACAAAACAAGTCTCAGTAAATTTAGGAATATTAAAATCATATCAAGCACCTCTCAAACCAGAACAGTATGATACTATAAGTCAACTATACGAAAAAAAATTGCAAAAATCACAAACACATGGAGGCTAAATAATATGCTACTGAACAACTGACCAATGGCTCACTAAAGAAATCAGGGAATAAAAAGTACCTGGAGACAAATGAGAATGGAAACACTCTGTTCCAAAATCTATCAGAAGGAGCAAGGGAAGTTCTAACATGTAATTTATAGTGGTTCACGTCTACCTCAGGAAACAAGAAAAATCCAAATACACAACGTTACCTTACACCTAAAGGAGCTAGAAAAAGAAGAACGAAGAAAACCCAAAGTTAGTAGAAGGAAGGAAATAATAAAAATCAGAGTGGGAATCAATTAAATAGACACTAAAAAAAAAAAAAAATAGAAAAGATCAATGAAACTAACAGCTGTTTCTGTAAAAAGATAAACAAAATTAAAAAACCTCTGATCAGACTCATCAAGAAAAAAGAGAGCAAACCCTAATAAATAAAATTAAAAATGAAAGAGAAGAGATTACAATTTGACACCACAGAAATACAAAGGATCATAAGCCAACAGTACAGTTATGTACCAACCAACAGGACACTCTAGAAGAAATGAACAAATTCCTAAAAAAATACAATCTTTCAAGACTGAATCAGGAAGAAGTAGAAAATCTGGACAGGCCAATTACCAGTAATGAAATTAAATCAGTAATGAAAAAAAATTCCTAAAAAAACCCCAAAAGTCCAGGACCAGATGGCTTCCCAGGTAAACTCTACCAAACATTTAAAGAAGAGTTAACACTTATCTTTCTCAAACTATTCCAAAAGATTGAAGAATGTTAAAGACTTTATTTTATTTTATCTTACTTTTTTATTTTATTTTATTTTACCCTCTTTCTTTTTTTCTTTCTTTCTACTTTTTCTCCCTTTTATTCTGAGCTGTGTGGATGAAAGGCTCTTGGTGCTGCAGCCAGGAGTCAGTGCTGTGCCTCTGAGGTGGGAGAGCCAACTTCAGGACACTGGTCCACAAGAGACCTCCCAGCTCCACGTAATATCAAATGGCGAAAATCTCCCAGAGATCTCCATCTCAACACCAGCACCCAGCTTCACTCAACGACCAGCAAGCTACAGTGCTGGACACCCTATGCCAAACAACTAGCAAGACAGGAACACAAACCCACCCATTAGCAGGGAGGCCGCCTAAAATCATAATAAGTCCACAGACACCCCAAAACACACCATCAGACGTGGACCTGCCCACCAGAAAGACAAGATCCAGCCCCTTCCACCAGAACACAGGCACTAGACCCCTCCCACAGGAAGCCTACATAACCCACTGGACCAACTTTAGCCACTAGGGACCGACACCAAAAACAACGGGAACTACGAACCTGCAGACTGTAAAAAGGAGACCCCAAACACAGTAAGGTAAGCAAAATGAGAAGACAGAAAAACACACAGCAGATGAAGGAGCAAGATAAAAACCCACCAGACCTAACAAATGAAGAGGAAATAGGCAGTCTACCTGAAAAAGAATTCAGAATAATGATACTAAAGGTGATCCAAAATCTTGGAAATAGAATAGAGGAAATGCAAGAAACATTTAACAAGGACCCAGAAGAACTAAAGATGAAACAAGCAACGATGAACAACACAATAAATGAAAGGAAAAATACTCTAGATGGGATCAATAGCAGAATAACTGAGGCAGAAGAACGGATGAGTGACCTGGAAGATAAAATAGTGGAAATAACTACTGCAGAGCAGAATAAAGAAAAAAGAATGAAAAGAACTGAGGACAGTCTCAGAGACCTCTGGGACAACATTAAACGCACCAACATTCGAATTATAGGGGTTCCAGAAGAAGAAGAGAAAAAGAAAGGGACTGAGAAAATATTTGAAGAGATTATAGTTGAAAACTTCCCTAATATGGGAAAGGAAATAGTTAATCAAGTCCAGGAAGCACAGAGAGTCCCATACAGGATAAATCCAAGGAGAAATATGCCAAGACACATATTAATCAAACTGTCAAAAATTAAATACAAAGAAAGCATATTAAAAGCAGCAAGGGAAAAACAACAAATAATACACAAGGGAATCCCCATAAGGCTAACAGCTGATCTTTCAGCAGAAACTCTGCAAGCCAGAAGGGACTGGTAGGACATATTTAAAGTGATGAAGGAGAAAAACCTACAACCAAGATTACTCTACCCAGCAAGGATCTCATTCAGATTTGATGGAGAAATTAAAACCTTTACAGACAAGCAAAAGCTGAGAGAGTTCAGCACCACCAAAGCAGCTTTACAACAACTGCTAAAGGAGCTTCTCTAGGCAGGAAACACAAGAGAAGGAGAAGACCTACAATAACAAACCCAAAACAATTAAGAAAATGGGAATAGGAACTTACATATCGATAATTACCATAAATGTAAATGGATTAAATGCTCCCACCAAAAGACACAGACCGGCTGAACGGATACAAAAAAAAGACCCATATATATGCTGTCTACAAGAGACCCACTTCAGACCTAGAGACACATACAGACTGAAAGTGAGGGGATGGAAGAAGATATTCCACGCAAATGGAGACCAAAAGAAAGCTGGAGTAGCAATTCTCATATCAGACACAATAGACTTTAAAATAAAGACTATTACAAGAGACAAAGAAGGACACTACATAATGATCAAGGGATCGATCCAAGAAGAAGATATAACAACTGTAAATATTTATGCACCGCACATAGGAGCACCCCAATACATAAGGCAAATACTAACAGCTATGAAAGGGGAAATCGACAGTAACACATTCAGAGTAGGGGACTTGAACACCCCACTTTCACCAATGGACAGATCATCCAAAATGAAAATAAATAAGGAAACACAAGCTTTAAATGATACATTAAATAAGATGGACTTAATTGATATTTCTAGGACACTCCATCCAAAAACAGCAGAATACACAATTTTCTCAAGTGCTCATGGAACATTCTCCAGGATAGATCATATCTTGGGTCACAAATGAAGCCTTGGTAAATTTAAGAAAATTGAAATTGTATCAAGTATCTTTTCCGACCACAACGCTATGAGACTGGATATCAATTACAGGAAAAGATCTGTAAGAAATACAAACACATGGAGGCTGAACAATACACTACTTAATAACGAAGTGATCACTGAAGAAATCAAAGAGGAAATTAAAAAATACCTAGAAACAAATGACAATGGAGACACGATGACCCAAAACCTATGGGATGCAGCAAAAGCAGTTCTAAGAGGCAAGTCTATAGCAATACAGTCCTACCTCAAGAAACAGGAAACATCTAGAATAAACAACCTAACCTTGCACCTAAAGCAATTAGAGAAAGAAGAACAAAAAAACCCCAAAGTTAGCAGAAGGGAAGAAATCATAAAGATCAGATCAGAAATAAATGAAAAAGAAATGAAGGAAACGATAGCAAAGATCAATAAAACTAAAAGCTGGTTCTTTGAGAAGATAAACAAAATTGATAAACCATTAGCCAGACTCACCCAGGAAAAAAGGGAGAAGACTCAAATCAATAGAATCAGAAATGAAAAGGCAGAAGTAACAACTGACACTGCAGAAATACAAAAGGTCATGAGAGATTAGTACAAGCAACTCTATGCCAATAAAATGCACAAATTCTTAGAAATGCACAACCTGCCAAGAATGAATCAGGAAGAAATAGAAACTATGAACAGACCAATCACAAGCACTGAAATTGAAACTGTGATTAAAAATCTGCCAACAAACAAAAGCCCAGGACCAGACGGCTTCACAGGCGAATTCTATCAAACATTTAGAGAAGAGCTAACACCTATCCTTCTCAAACTTTTCCAAAATACAGCAGAGGGAGGAACACTCCCAAACTCATTCTATGAGGCCACCATCACCCTGATACCAAAACCAGACAAAGATGTCACAAAGAAAGAAAACTGCAGGCCGATATCACTGATGAACATAGGTGCAAAAATCCTCAACAAAATACTAGCAAACAGAATCCAACAGCACATTAAAAGGATCATACACCATGATCAAGTGGCGTTTATTCCAGGAATGCAAGGATTCTTCAATATACGCAAATCAATCAACGTGATACACCATATTAACAAATTGAAGGAGAAAAACCATATGATCATCTCAATAGACGCAGAGAAGTGTTTCGACAAAATTCAACACCCATATATGATAAAAACCCCGCAGAAAGCAGGCATAGAGGGAACTTTCCACAACATAATAAAGGTCATATATGACAAACCCACAGCCAACATCGTTCTCAATGGTGAAAAACTGAAAGCATTTCCACTAAGATCAGGAAGAAGACAAGGTTGCCCACTCTCACCACTATTATTCAACATAGTTTTGGAAGTTTTAGCCACAGCAATCAGAGAAGAAAAGGAAATAAAAGGAATCCAAATCAAAAAAGAAGAAGTAAAGCTGTCACGGTTTGCAGATGACATGATACTATACATAGAGAATCCTAAAGATGCCAGCAGAAAACTACTAGAGCTAACCAATGAATTTGGTAAAGCAGCAGGATACAAAGTTAATGCACAGAAATCTCTGTCATTCCTGTACACTAATGATGAAAAATCTGAAAGTGAAATCAAGAAAACACTCCCATTTACCACTGCAACAAAAAGAATAAAATATCTAGGAATAAACCTACCTAAGGAGACAAAAGACCTGCATGCAGAAAATTATAAGACACCGATGAAAGAAATTAAAGATGATACAAAAAGATGGAGAGATATACCATGTTCTTGGATTGGAAGAATCGGCACTGTGAAAATGACTCTACTACCCAAAGCAATCTACAGATTCAATGCAATCCCTATCAAACTACCACTGGCATTTTTCACAGAACTAGAACAAAAAATTTCACAATTTGTATGGAAACACAAAAGACCCCGAATAGCCAAAGCAATCTTGAGAAAGAAAAACGGAGCTGGAGGAATCAGGCTCCCTGACTTCAGACTATACTACAAAGCTACAGTAATCAAGACAGTATGGTACTGGCACAAAAACAGAAAGATAGATCAATGGAACAGGATAGAAAGCCCAGAGATAAACCCACGCACATATGGTCACCTTATCTTTGATAAAGGAGGCAGGAATGTACAGTGGAGAAAGGACAGCCTCTTCAATAAGTGGTGCTGGGAAAACTGGACAGGTACATGTAAAAGTATGAGATTAGAACACTCCCTAATGCCATACACAAAAATAAGCTCAGAATGGATTAAAGACCTAAGTGTAAGGCCAGAAACTATCTAACTCTTGGAGGAAAACATAGGCAGGACACTCTATGACATAAATCACAGCAAGATCCTTTTTGACCCACCTCCTAGAGAAATGGAAATAAAACCAAAAATAAACAAATGGGACCTAATGAAACTTCAAAGCTTTTGCACAGCAAAGGAAACCATAAACAAGACCAAAAGACAACCCTCAGAATGGGAGAAAATATTTGCAAATGAAGCAACGGACAAAGGATTAATCTCCAAAATTTACAAGCAGCTCATGCAGCTCAATAATAATAAAACAAACAGCCCAATACAAAAATGGGCAGAAGACCTATATAGACATTTCTCCAAAGAAGATATACAGATTGCCAACAAACACATGAAAGAATGCTCAACATCATTAGTCATTAGAGAAATGCAAGTCAAAACTATAATGAGGTATCATCTCACACCAGTCAGAATGGCCATCATCAAAAAATCTAGGAACAACAAATGCTGGAGAGTGTGTGGAGAAAAGGGAACACTCTTGCACTGCTGGTGGGAATGTGAATTGGTACAGCCACTATGGAGAACAGTATGGAGGTTCCTTAAAAAACTACAAAGAGAACTACCATATGACCCAGCAATCCCACTCCTGGGCATATACCCTGAGAAAAACCATAATTCAAAAAGAGTCACGTACCAAAATGTTCATTGCAGCTCTATTTACAATAGCCAGGAGATGGAAACAACCTAAGTGTCCGTCATCGGATGAATGGATAAAGAAGATGTGGCACATATATACAATGGAATATTACTCAGCCATAAAAAGAAACGAAATTGAGTTATCTGTAGTGAGGTGGATGGACCTAGAGCCTGTCATACAGAGTGAAGTAAGTCAGAAAGAGAAAGACAAATACAGTATGCTAACACATGTGTATGGAATCTAAGAAAAAAAAATGTCATGAAGAACCTATGGGTAAGACGGGAATAAAGACACAGACCTACTGGAGAAAGGACTTGAGGATACGTGGAGGGGGAAGGGTGAGCTGTGACAAAGCGAGAGAGAGGCATGGACATATATACACTACCAAACGTAAGGTAGATAGCTAGTGGGAAGCAGCCGCATAGCACAGGGAGATCAGCTGGGTGCTTTGTGACCACCTAGAGGGGTGGGACAGGGAGGGTGGGAGGGAGGGAGACGCGAGAGGGAGGAGATATGGGGACATATGTATGTGTATAACTGCTTCACTTTGTTATAAAGCAGAAACTAAGACACCATTGTAAAGCAATTCTACTCCGATAAAGATGCAAAAAAAAAATAATAAGATTGAAGAGTATATGCTTTTGAACTCATTCTACAAGGCCAGCATCACCCTGATACCAAAACCAGATAAAGATACCACAAAAAAGAGAAAATCAGGCCAAATCACTGATAAACGTAGATGCAAAATCCTTCACAAAATATTACCAAACCAAATTAACAATACATTAAAAGGATCATACACCATGATCAAGCGGGATCTATCCCAGGGATATACGGATGGCTCAATATCCACAAATCAATCAATGTGATACATCACATTAACAAACTAAAGAATAAAAACCATACGATCATCTCAATAGATGAAGAAAAAGCTTGAGAAAATTCACCATCATTTATGATAAAAACTCTCCACAAAGTGGGCATAGAGGGAACATACCTCAACATAATAAAGGCCATATATGACAAACCTACAGCTAACATCATACTCAATGGTGAAAAGCTAAAAACATTTCCTGTAAGATCAGGAACAAAACAAGGATGCTACTTTTTTTCAACATAGAACTGGAAATCCTAGTCAGAGCAAATCAGAGAAGAAAAAGAAAAAACGGCATCCAAATTGGAAAGGCAGAAGTAAAACTGTCACTGTTTGCAGATACATGATACTATATATAGAAAACCCTAAAGACTCCACCAAAAAACTATTAGAAATAATAAATAAACTCAGTTAAGTTGCAGGGTACCAAATTGAAGTGTGGAAATCTGTTGTGTTTCTATACACAAATAATGAACTACCAGAAAAAGAAATTTAAGAAAGCAATACCCTTTACAATAGCACCAAAAAGAATAAAATACGTAGGAATAAATCTAACCAAGGAGATAGAAGACCTGTATTCTGAAAACTATAAGACACTGATGAAAGGAATTGAAGAAAACATAAACAAATGGAAAGATATAAAGACATACCACATTTTATTGTACTTTGCTTTTATCATGTCTCACAGATACTGTGTTTTTTGTTTTTTTTACAGATTGAAGGTTTGTGTCAACCCTGCCTTGCCAGCTGATACTTAGCATTGTCTATCAATAAAGCATTTTTAAATTATATACATTGTTTTTTAGACATGATGTTATTAGACACTTAATAGACTACAGGATAATGTAAGCATCACTTTTATGTGCACTGGGAAATAAAAAAAAATTTGTGTGCCTTGCTTTATTGTGACATTTGTTTTATTGTGGTAATCTAAAACCAAACCTGAAATACCTCCAAGCTCTGCCTGTACTTTGCTCTTGGATTGGAAGAATTAATACTGTTAAAATGTCCATACCACTCAAGGCAATCTAGAGATCCAATGCAGTCCCTACCAAAATACCAGTGGCATTTTTCACAGAACTAGAACAAATAAACCTAAAATTTGTACGGAAACATAAAAGACCTTGAATAGCTGAAAAAAATCTTATGAATGAAGGACATAACTGGAGGTATCATGCTCCCTGATATCAAACTCTACTACAAAGCTACTGTCAACACACAAAAACAGATACACAGATCAATGGAACAGAATAGAGAACCCAGAAATTGACCCACACCTATATGGGCAATTAATCTACAGCAAAGGAGGCAAGAATGTACAGTGGGGAAAAGAGAGACTCTTCAGTAAATGGTATTGGGAAAACTGGACAGCTACATGCAAAAGAATGAAACTATACCAACTTCTCCAATAATGCACAAAAAATAAGCTCAGAATGGATTAAAGACTTAAATATAAGACCTGAAACTATAAAACTCCTAGAAGAAAACATAAGCAGTATGCTCTTTGACATCTTAGCAATATTTTTTTGGATCTGTCTCTTCAGGGAAGGAAACAAAAGCAAAAATAAACAAATGGGACTACATCAAACTAAAAAGTTTTTTCACAGTGAAGGAAACTATCAACAAAATGAAAAGGTCACCTACTGAATGGGAGAAGATATTTGAAAACAATGTCTCTGGTAAGGGGCCAATATCCAAAATATACAAAGAACTCATACAACTCAATATCAAAGAAACAAACAGCCCAATCTGAAAAGGGTAGAGGAGCTGAATAGACATTTTTTCCAAAGAAGACATACAGATAGCCAACAAGATCATGAAAAGATACTTAATTCACTAAGTCTCTGGGAAATGCAAATCCAAATCACTTCACTCCTATCAGGGTAAGCTGTGACAAAGCGCGAGAGAGGCTTGGACATATATACACTACCAAACGTAAGGTAGATAGCTAGTGGGAAGCAGCCGCACAGCACAGGGAGATCAGATCGGTGCTTTGTGACCACCTGGAGGGGTGGGATAGGGAAGGTGGGAGGGAGGGAGACGCAAGAGGGAAGAGATATGGGAACATATGTATATGTATAACTGATTCACTCTGGTATAAAGCAGAAACCAACACACCATTGTAAAGCAATTATACTCTAATAAAGATGTAAAAAAACATATCTATCAGTATGGCTATTAACAAAAAGACAAGAGATAGCAAGTGTTGTCAAGGACGTGGAGAAAAGGGAATCCTCATGCACTGTTGGTAAGAATGTAAATTGGTGCAGCCACTGTGAAAAACAATAAGCTGGTTCTTCAAAAAATTAGGAGCAGAACTACCATACTATCAAGCTATCTCAGTTGTGGGGATTTACCCTAATAAAAGAAAAACACTAATTGTAAAAGATATGTGCACCTCCATGTTCATTGCAGCATTATTTACAATAGCCAAGATTTGGAAGCGACCTAAAAGTCCATCAGCAGATGAAAGGATAAAAGAAGAATTACACCCACACCCACACCCACACCCACACCCACACACACACACACACACACAAATGGACAGTTACACAGCCATAAAAGAATGAAATCTCGTCATTTGTGACAACATGGATGGACCCAGAAGGCATTCTGCTAAGAGAAGTAAGTCCGACAAAGAAAGACAAATACTGTATGATCTCAATTATATGTAGAATATAAAAATCAAAACAAATGAACAAACTAAACAAAACAGAAACAGACTCATAGAAACAGAGAACAAATAGGTGGCTGCCAGAGAGGAGGGAGTGGGGGACGGATGAAATAGGTGAAGGGGATTAAGAAGTACAAACTTCCAGGTATAGAAGAAATAAGTCTTGGGATGTATTACGCACCATAAAGAATATGAGCAATAATAATGTATCAGCTTTGTGCGGGGACAGGTGGTTATTAGACTTATCGTGGAGATCATTTTGAAATGTATTTAAATGTCAAATCACTACGTTGTACACCTGACACTAACATCATATTGTAGGTCAACTATATTTCAATAAAAAATAAAATAAAATAAAATAAAACAAGAAGAATAAAGTAAAATACTGATGATGATGATGATGATGATGATAAATGAAAGCTCATATCCCTTTGGGGAAAAGCAGCCTGGATGAAGGAAAGGAAGGGGAGAAACACCCCATGCAGCCACAATAAACAAGCAGACCTTGAATGCTATGCTGTTCTCCATACGCCCCTGGAGCAAGCATTAAGGACTAAAGGTAGCAGATTTTCAGCAATGTGACTTCTTAAGGGAAGAATTTAGGTCGCCATGCCTTAAAAGTGGGTGACTGTATTTGGAAGAAACCCTTCAACTTATTTCAATTGTCTGGACTGTGCAGAGGAAGAGAATCAGTTTCTAAGTTAACCAGGTCTCACACCACACACAGCTGTGCAGATTAGATTTTATATCCTGACACACATTCTTTAGTAATGAGGAAACTTGTTTGTTCAGACTTCTTCAGAAGTGAGAGAAATCTTCACCATCCAAGAAAGCTCCTCGGGTGGCATCTGTGTCCCAGGAAGTAGCTGGACTGGACCAGAGCAAGCAGGGCTTTGACAATTATGGATCGATCCCTACCTTGCCAGACACAGCTCCTTGAACCTCCCCAGGAAGTTCTGAGGTTAAGGGTTCTGAGGTTAAGGGTTAAGACACAGGCTTACTTCTAGTAAGAGGTGCTTACAAGGGAAAGCAACACAAATATGGTCATGTTCCTAATTACACTTCCACTTCAGAGACAATTTTCAACGTTTTACTTCCAGTATTTCACATTCTTAAACGTTTTATTTCCAGTATTTCACACGCATGCCTGTTCATTCCCCCCGCCCCTGCCAACTCTCAGCTGAACTGTGAGCTCAGGTACACATAACTATGTCTCTCAGCCTCCTGACACTAAGCCAGGTGCTTTCATTTTCCACATTCCATTCATTTAAAAAAATAAGGGGAAAATGCAATAAAACACTCAAATATTTAACTGTACCAGCAAACACTGCTATACGAAGATGGAAAGACCGCTGGCTGCCAGACAGCACTTCGTAAGACTCCTTGAAAGGTTCATTCATCAGCTGCATTAACTCAGAAAAGTCTGAATTTGGCATATGCAGGGTGGTGTAGGGGAGTCAATACTTGATCATGTAAGCAAATATTTTAAAAAGCGAACTCCAGGGGAGTTGGAGGGGCCTCACCAGGGTTGTCTGATGATGTCCATCCTACTTCAGAGACCTTAGTCACATGCAGACATACATGAGAGGCTTCCGTTCCTGAACCTGACTCAGAGCAAAGACCTGCAGGCCTGGTGTCCACCTGCAAACCTGAGTTAAACGAAATGTCCACTGATTCATGACTCACTTGCCTTGTTTGGTAGCTGAATTTTAAATGGAACAGTATCTGACACGCCTTTTATAAAATAGTGTTCTTGAGTCATTTTATAGAGGCGAAACATAATAACCTTATTAAATTCCCTGCCCTTGTAGACAGGGTAACGTGACAGGCCTGTCCCCCGAAGGCCTGGATGGAGACAAGACTCCTGGCAAAAGCAACCGCCATCTATTTTGTCTAGATTCAAGGTGAGCCTGACCAGAGGAAACCTTTCACTTTCAAAGCCCCTAGAGCAAGACAGACTCTTAAACTAGAGGGATGAAGGCCCCAGGCAAGGCAAGGGTTAGGGATATTTTTAGTTTCGAAGAGTTCAATTTAACAACAAAGCACTTTGAACTCCTGGGAACATTAAAAGCCCTGGGATCCACATCACTGAACTTGACAGTTAACCATCACAGTCCCACACGGAAGATTTCACAATGATTATCTCAACCAACTTTGAAGTTTCATACATGAAAAGTCATAACACAATAGAAGGCATTCAGTAAGTATTTTCTTACTTCTTTGAGGTAGTAAGCACATTTTTTTCTAACATGAAAAAAAGATCCAAGTCCAAAGGGAGTTGGAGAAGGTGCAGCTGATACAATGCACCAGCCGATGACCCGCCGGGAACTTTGGTGGAAAGTGTTGACATTCCTGAATGGCACCGAATCCTGATGACAGCCCCCTGAGGGAGCTAGTTTTATTCCTCCTTTTACAGATGAAGAAATCAAAGCTCAAGATGGTAAATAACTTGTGTAGCCTACTTAAGTTAAATTTAACTGCTTATAAACATCAGGCCTCCAGGATGTTTTACAAACAGGCTCTTCCTTCAGACAATGGGGTATAATGTAAAAATAATGAACTGGCTACTTCATTCACTAGTTTAGGGGCACCTGACGATCACTTCTGAATCTGTTTCTTTAACTGAGAAATAGGAAAGTAACTCCTATATGTTAAGATTGTACTGACTATGCAAAGCATTTATATATTCCTATTTATATACATATACATATAAACACAAACATACACTCTCTCACACACACATATGCATGTTTGTATGTATGTGTAGCACAGAATCTGGCACAGAGTAATAGATCTACTAATTAAAACTATTTTGCTAATCTTACACTCTCCCTAAGCTAGCTAAGTTGGTTTTGAAAATGAGTTTAACCCTTCTAGATACTACGATGTGTTTATCTATTTTTTTTCTCTAAATAGTGTCTTCAAGTTAAATTATATTCATCTGAATACAGTGAGTCCCCTACATACGAACGAGTTCTGTTCTGAGAGTGCTTTTGTAAGTCCAATGTGTTCGTAAGTCCAACCAAGTTAGCCCAGGTACCCAACTAACACAACTACAGGCTATGTAGTACTGCACTGTAATAGGTTTATAATACTTGGCACACAAATAATATATAAAAAACAAACATAAAAAATAAAGAAAACATTTTTAATCTTACAGTACAGTACTCTGCAAAGGGCAGTAGTACATACAGTAGCTGGCATCCAGGGGCTGGCATGGAGTGAACAGGAAAGAAGAGCTACTGACTAGAGGAGGGAGAGGAGGTGGGAGGTGGTAGAGCTGAAAGACTGTCAGCAATAGGAGACGGAGGGCAAGCTGCAATGTCACTCACGCCTGACGCTGATGGCACAGGTTCTGGTTCCTTGTTGGATTCAATTCCATCTACCCTCTTGAAAAAACGATCCAGTGACGTCTAGGTAGTAGCTCTTTTCTTCTCATCATAGATGACACTATAGCACTGGATTGCATTCTGAAGGGCTGCTGCAACCTTCTGTGTTCAGGTCCTGTGCCTCAAAAACTAACAGTGCCTCTGCTCAAACAAAGAAAACCCCCTTGCCATTTCCTGCGTCATGAATCTCTTCGGTTCCTCAGTTACTTCTTCCCCTTGTCTCTCTTCGTCCTTTCTCTGGGCCTCCTCAGGTCTTCATTAGTATGCTCCACGTTCACATCTATGAAAGTTCGCAACTTGAAGGTTCGTATGTAGGGGACTTATTTATATACTCTTAACCTGGATGAGTAATCACTTCTAGTTCATATTCTTACTAATTTTGAAACTTAGAATGAAAAACAAAGGCAGCCAAGAAACTAGAAGAATCCAGTCTTTACAGAGCTGGCAAGGGGGCATTGTGATTTCAGGAAGTAATAATGCACCTCAGAGATGATAACTTTTCTATGTACTAATTATTACATTTTTCAAATTAATTAATTTATTTTATTTTATTTTCCGGAGGCATTGGGTCTTCATTGCTGCACGGGCTTTCTCTAGTTGTGGCAATTGGGGGCTACTCTTCACTGCGGTGCACGGGCTTTTCAGTGCGGTGGCTTCTCTTGTTGCGGAGCACGGGCTCTAGGTACACGACCTTCAGTAATTGTGGCACCTGGGCTCATTAGTTGTGGCTCACGGGCTCTAGAGCGCAGGTTCAGTAGTTGTGGTGCCCAGGCTTAGTTGCTCTGCAGCATGTGGGATCTTCCCGGACCAGGGCTTCAACCCGAGTCCCTTGCCTTGGCAACTGGATTCTTAACCACTGCACCACCAGGGAAGTCCCTACTTTTTTTTTTTTTAACATCTTTATTGGAGTATAATTGCTTTACAATGTTGTGTTAGTTGCTGCTGTATAACAAAGTGAATCGGCTATATGTATACATATATCCCCATATCTCCTCCCTCTTGCATCTCCCTCCCACCCTCCCTATCCCAGCTCTTTAGATGGACACAAAGCACCAAGCCGCATCTCCCTGTGCCATGCGGCTGCTTCCCACTAGCTATTTTACATTTGGTAGTGTATATATGTCCATGTCACTTTCTCACTTTGTCCCAGCTTACCCTTTCCCCTCCCCGTGTCCTCAAGTCCATTCTCTATGATTGCGTCTTTACTCCTGTCCTGACCCTAGGTTCTTCAGAACCTTTTTTTTTTTTTTTTTTAGATTCCATATATATGTTAGCATACGGTATTTGTTTTTCTCTTTTTGACTTACTTCACTCTGTATGACAGCCTCTAGGTCCATCCACCTCACTACAAATAACTCAATTTCGTTTTTTTTATAGCTGAGTAATATTCCACTGTGGATATGTGCCACATCTTCTTTATCCATTCATCTGTTGATGGACACTTAGGTTGCTCCCATGTCCTGGCTATTGTAAATAGAGCTGTAGTGAACACTGTGGTATGTGAGTCTTTTTGAACTATGGTTTTCTCAGGGTATGTGCCCAGTAGTGGGATTTCTGGGTCATATGGTAGTTCTATTTTTAGTGTTTCAAGGAAACTCCATACTGTTCTCCACAGTGGCTGTATCAATTTACATTCCCACCAACAGTGCAAGAGGGTTCCTTTTCTCCACACCCTCTCCAGCATTTATTGTTGGTAGATTTTTTTGGTCATGGCCATTCTGACAGGTGTGAGATGACACCTCATTGTAGTTTTCTCTATTTCTCATTAGAGAATCATTTTCTCTAATGATTAGGGATGTTGAGCATCCTTTCATGTGTTTGTTGGCAATCTGTATATCTTCTTTGGAGAAATGTCTGTTTAGGTCTTCTGCCTATTTTTGGATTCGGTTGTTTGTTTTCTTGATATTGAGCTGCATGAGCTGCTTGTATATTTTGGAGATTAATCCTTTGTCAGTTGCTTCGTTTGCATATATTTTCTCCCATTCTGAGGGTTGTCTTTTTGTCTTGTCTATGGTTTCCTTTGTTGTGCAAAAGATTTTGAGTTTCACTAGGTCCCGTTTGTTTATTTTTGTTTTGATTTCCATTTCTCTAGGAGGTGGGTCAAAAATGATCTTGCTGTAATTTATGCCATAGGGTGTTCTGCCTATGTTTTCCTCTAAGAGTTTGATAGTGTCTGGCCTTACATTTAGGTCTTTAATCCATTTTGAGTTTATGTTTGTTGATGGTGTTAGGGAGTGTTCTAATTTCATTCTTTTACATGTAGCTGTCCAGTTTCCCCAGCATCATTTATTGAAGAGGTTGTCTTTTCTCCATTGCATATTCTTGCCTCCTTTATCAAAGATAACTATATGTGTGTGGGTTTATCTCTGGGCTTTCTATCCTGTTCCATTGATCTATACTTCTGCTTTTGTGCCAGTACCATACTGTCTTGATTACTGTAGCTTTGTAGTATAGTCTGAAGTCAGGGAGCCTGATTCCTCCAGCTCCGTTTTTCTTTCTCAAGATTGCTTTGGCTATTTGGGGTCTTTTGTGTTTCCATACAAATTGTGAAATTTTATGTTCTAGTTCTGTGAAAAATGCCAGTGGTAGTTTGATAGGGATTGCATTGAATATGTAGATTCCTTTGGGTAGTAGAGTCATTTTCACAGTGCCGATTCTTCCAACCCAAGAACATGGTATATCTCTCCATCTGTTTGTATCATCTTGAATTTCTTTCATCAGTGTCTTATAGTTTTCTGCATACAGGTCTTTTGTCTCCTTAGGTAGGTCCATTCCGAGGTATTTTATTCTTTTTGTTGCAATAGTAAATGGAGTGTTTCCTTAATTTCTCGTTCAGATTTTTCATCATTAGTGTGTAGGAATGCAAGAAATTTCTGTGCATTAATTTTGTATCCTGCTACTTTACCAAACTAATTGATTAGCGCTAGTATTTTTCTGGTAGCATCTTTAGGATTCTCTATGTATAGTATCGTGTCATCTGCAAACAGTGACAGCTTTATTTCACCTTTTCTGATTTGGATTCCTTTTATTTCCTTTTCTCCTCTGATTGCTGTGGCTAAAACTTCCAAAACTATGTTGAACAGTAGTGGTGGCAGTGGGCAACCTTGTCTTGTTCCTGACCTTAGTGGAAATGGTTTCAGTTTTTCACCATTGAGAACGATGTTGGCTGTGGGTTTGTCATATATGACCTTTATTATGTTGAGGAGAGTTCCCTCTATGCCTACTTTCTGCAGGGTTTTTATCATAAACGGGTGTTGAATTTTGTTGAAAGCTTTTTCTCCGTCTATTGAGATGATCATATGGTTTTTATCCTTCGACTTGTTAATATGGTTTATCACATTAATTGATTTGCGTATACTGAAGAATCCTTGCATTCCTGGGATAAACCCCACTTGATCACGTTGTATGATCCCTTTAGTGTGCTGTTGGATTCTGTTTGTTAATATTTTGTTGAGGATACTTGCATCTATGTTCAGCAGTGATACTGGCCTGTAGTTTTCTTTCTTTGTGACATCTTTGTCTGGTTTTGGTATCAGGGTGATGGTGGCCTCGTAGAATGAGTTTGGGAGTGTTCCTTCCCCTCCTATATTTTGGAAGAGTTTGAGAAAGATGGGTGTTACCTCTTCTCTAAATGTTTGATAGAATTCACCTGTGAAGCCATCTGGTCCTGGGCTTTTGTTTGTTGGAAGATTTTTAATCATAGTTTCAATTTCAGTGCTTGTGATTGGTCTGTTTATATTTTCTGTTTCTTCCTGGTTCAGTCGGAAGGTTGTGCTTTTCTAAGAATTTGTCCATTTCTTCCAGGTTGTCCATTTTATTGGCATAGAGTTGCTTGTAGTAATCTCTCATGATCCTTTGTATTTCTGCATTGTCAGCTGTTACTTCTCCTTTTTCATTTCTAATTCTGTTTATTTGAGTCTTCCCCCCCCTTCTTTTCTTGATGAGTCTGGTTAGTGGTTTATCAATTTTGTTTATCTTCTCAAAGAACAAGCTTTTACTTTTATTCTTCTTTGCTATCGCTTCCTTCATTTCTTTTTCATTTATTTCTGATCTGATCTTTATGATTTCTTTCCTTTTGCTAACTTCAGGTATTTTTGTTCTTCTTTCTCTAATTGCTTTCGGCATAAGTTTAGGTTGTTTATTTGAGATGTTTCTTGTTTCTTGAGGTAGGATTGTATTGCTATAAACTTCCCTCTTAGAACTGCTTTTGCTGCATCCCATAGGTTTTGGGTCGTCGTGTTTTCATTGCCATTTCCTTCTCGGTATTTTCTGATTTCCCCTTTGATTTCTTCAGTGATCTCTTGGTTATTTAGTAGTGTATTGTTTAGCCTCCATGTGTTTGTATATTTTACAGAGTTTTTCCTGTGATTGATATCAAGTCTCATAGCGTTGTGGTCGGAAAAGATATTTGATATGATTTCAATCTTCTTACATTTACCAAGGTTTGATTTGTGACCCAAGATATGATCTATCCTGGAGAATGTTCCATGCACACTTGAGAAGAAAGTGTATTCTGTTGTTTTCGGATGGAATGTCGTATAAGTATCAATTAAGTCCATCTTGTTTAATGTATCATGTAAAGTTTGTGTTTCCCTATCGATTTTCATTTTGGATGATCTGTCCACTGGTGAAAGTGGGGTGTTAAAGTCCCCTACTTTGATTGTGTTACTATCGATTTCCCCTTTTACGGCTGTTAGTATTTGCCTTATGTATTGAGGTGCTCCTATGTTGGGTGCATAAATATTTACAACTGTTGTATCTTCTTCTTGGATTGATCCCTTGATCATTATGTAGTGTCCTTCTTTGTCTCTTGTAATAGTCTTTATTTTAAAGTCTATTTTGTCTGATATGAGAATTGCTACTCCAGCTTTCTTTTGATTTCCATTTGCATGGGATATCTTTTTCCATCCCCTCACTTTCAGTCTGTATGTGTCCCTAGGTCTGAAGTGGGTCTCTTGTAGAAAGCATATATACGGGTCTTTTTTCTTGGTATCCATTCAGCCAATCTGTGTCTTTTGGTTGGAGCATTTGATCCATTTACATTTAAGGTATTTATCGATATGTATGTTCCTATTACCATTTTCTTAATTATTTTGAGTTTGTTATTGTAGGTCTTTTCCTTCTCCTGTGTTTCCTGCCTAGAGAAGTTCCTTTAGCATTTGCTGTAAGGCAGGTTGGGTGGTGCTGAATTCTCTTAGCTTTTGCTTGTCTGTAAAGGTTTTAATTTCTCTATCGAATCTGAATGAGATTCTTGATGGGTAGAGTAATCTTGGTTGTAGGTTTTTTTCCTTTCATCACTTTAAGTATGTCCTGCCACTCCCTCTGGCTTGCAGAACTTCTGCCGAAAGATCAGCTGTTAACCTCACGGGGATTCCCTTATATGTTATTTGTTGTTTTTCCCTTGCTGCTTTTAATATTTTTTCTTTGTATTTAATTTCTGATAGTTTGATTAGTATGTGCCTTGGCATGTTACTCTCCTTGGATTTATCCTTTATGGGACTCTCCGTGCTTCCTGGTCTTGATTAACTATTTCCTTTCCCATATTAGGGAAGTTTTCAACTATAGTCTCTTCAAATATTTTCTCAGTCCCTTTTTTTCCCTCTTCTTCTTCTGGGACCCGTATAATTCGAATGTTGTTGCGTTTACTGTTGTCCCAGAGGTCTCTGAGACTGTCCTCAATTCTTTTCATTCTTTTTTCATTATTCTGCTCTGCAGTAGTTTTTTCCACTATTTTACCTTCCAGGTCACTCATCCGTTCTTCTGTTTCAGTCATTCTGCTATTGATTCCTTCTAGAGAATTTTAAATTTCATTTATTGTGTTGTTCATCATTGTTTGTTTGCTCTTTCATTCTTCTAGGTCCTTGTTAAACGTGTCTTGTATTTGCTCCATTCTATTTCCAAGATTTTGGATCATCTTTACTACCATTACTCTGAATTGTTTTTCAGGTAGACTGCCTGTTTCCTCTTCCTTTGTTTGGTCTGGTGGGTTTTTACCTTGCTGCTTCATCTGCTGCATTATTTTTCCATCTTCTCATTTTGCTTAACTTACCGTGTTTGGGGTCTCCTTTTCACAGACTGCAGGTTCATGGTTCCCGTTGTTTTTGGTGTCTGCCCCCCGTGGGTAAGGTTGGTTCAGTGCGTTGTGTAGGCTTCCTGGTGGAGGGGACTGGTGCCTGTGTTCTGGTGGATGAGGCTGGATCTTGTCTTTCTGGTGGGCAGGACTGTGTCTGGTCGTGTGTTTTGGGGTGTCTGTGAACTTATTATGATTTTAGGTAGCCTGTTCTGCTAATGGGTGGGCTTGTGTTCCTGTCTTGCTCGTTGTTTGGCATAGGGTGTCCAGCAACGTAGCTTGCTGGTCGTTGAGTGGAGCTGGGTCTTAGTGTTGAGATGGAGGTCTCTGTGAGAGCTTTCACCATTTGATATTATGTGGGGCCGGGAGGTCTCTGGTGGACCAATGTCCTGAACTCGACTCTCCCACCTCAGAGGCTCAGTCCTGAAACCCAGCTGCAGCATCAAGACCCTGTCATTCGCAAGGCCAGGTACATGGGGAGTTTCTTGCCTTTTGGGAAATTTGAGGTTTCCTGCCAGCGTTCAGTAGGTGTCCTGTAGGAGTTGTTCCATATGTAGATGTATTTTTGATGTATTTGTGGGGGGGGGAGGTGATCTCCTCATCTTACTCCTCCACCATCTTGAGGTTCTGGAAATCCTACTTTTAATAATAGCATGTTTTAAAGCACCCAACGATTTTTAGCACTTATCCGTGTAAGATGCTTGTTTGTCTACATTTGCACACAGATGGAAGCTGAAGTTTGGATAATCCAGCTCATCGTCAGTTTCTCCTCTGGCTTTGTTTTGAAATATGCCCCGGATCTGGGTTTCCTTCCAATGAAAGCAGGGTAGCAAATTCCTCGTAGATTCACACAGGGAAGGGCTGAGGAAGATCTGAAAGCCCGTTACATCTAACTGCTTTATCTACACATAAAGATACAGAGAGAGAGACAGAGAGAGAGAGAGAGAGAGAGAGAGAGAGAGGGAATGGCTTCTCAAAGGTCAAATTGCTAGTTGGGATAAATTCAGAAACAAGTGCCAAGTTCAGGGCTCTTTCCATTGCTGTGGCCAAGTAAGTACTCCAGCTCGGGCAGAGATGGCTGAAGAAGGCAGTGGACTGGGAGGATATTTTGGACATGGCAATACTGTGACTTCAAAGCATGTTAATAAGATTTTAATGGGGTCCATCTCCTGGACAATGCTATCCTTCCCTTACCTCATCCCTGACAGGTATGGAAAAAAAAGAAAAAAAAAAAAAATCCCCTGACAGCTAAACTCTTCCCGAAAGCTTTTCTCTTTGGATTAAAATATTTCAAATCCTTAGACATGAGTGACCTAAATGTTCCAGGCTATTCTTTTATAAAAGAGGATTATACATCCTAAAGCTAACCTTTTATGCAAAACCTTATTTTGCACAGTTACACTAAGATATTTCTTTGAGGTTAAGAACATATTTTCTCTATAGAAAGCATTCCTCTTACTGCTTTTAAGACGACTCCCAGCATACAATACATGCACTTCTGCTGGGGGCAGGATCAGTATCTGTCTCACAGGATACTCACTGTAGGTCAGAACCTATACATGTTGTTAGGCTGCAAGGGGCACTCTTGGGCCTTCAATATGTTTGCAGCAGGTAATCCTGAATTCACTGGGCTTATTCTTGCAGCCAGTCTGGTTGTTGGTGACGACCGGAAATATAGTTGCATAAATTAATAAACAGTCATCCCTAAGTATTCGTGGTGGGTTGGTTCCAGGACCCACCACAGACACCAAAATCTGCAGATGCTCAAAGTTTCATAGCTGACACTCCTTACACTTGGGTTCTGCATCCTGGGATTCAACCAACTGCAGATGGAAACAGCACGCGAGCTGTGCTTGGTTGAATCCACAGATAAGGAGGACCGAATGTATACTGATTTGAAAACATCCACGTATAAGTGGACCCACGCAGTTCAAGCCGTGTTCTTCAAGGGTCAACTGTGCACAGGATCTTTCGAAAGAGGAACAAATGAACACATTCTATTTGGTGGAAATTAGAGATCGGTGGTGAGGATGCAGCAGTGGGTGTTTGTTCACGTCTATCCTGGAAGTGGTTTTGGGTCCCGACAGAGAGCAGTGTTAGGTTTGAACGAATCACATTTATGAGAAAGCTGTATAATGTTCTGGCACTAGAAGTGTGCTTGGGGCCCAGGTGATAAAGTGGGGTAAAGGTCCTCCTTTCCCATCTCCCCAGTTTTTGTTCTCATAGGAGAGGGGGGACCTTGGCACTCTGGAGCCCCAATCAACCACTAGCAGAGAATGGCTGTGCCCATGGGATCAACACGGTAACATGCTGATGCGTTAGTGAGATGGGCCAACAGAAGTGCAGGCCCAGCTCTGCTCCAGAGCAAGTGCATCCACCACCCTGGGCTGGTTCCCAGGAATCTGACACCTGTACACGGACTCTGGTAGAACATGGTCTCCTGTATCCAGATGCTGGGGGGCCTGTGACCTTGGATTTCATGTCCAAACACAGGAAACAGAAAATGGAATTGTGGGCCACCCTTCTGTACTAAACAACAATAACGACACCAGAAACAACTTTAGTTAATTAACACTCTTCAGCTGTTTCCACATTTTAAGCACCACGCATCTTTGATTATACCCGTTTTGTTGAGTGGATCCCGTTCTAGTGAATTTGTTTTCTATATCCATGCAGAAGTGAACTCTAACCTTCCTCCACACCTGTCAGTTTTCCTTCATCCGTCTCAGGCCTCTCCTGTCCCCCTGTCCCCATTTCTGCATGTCGCCTCTGTGATCTCCCAGGGATCCTCACTCACTCGAGTTTGGTTCCCTCCATCTGGATATTCCCTGTGTCCCTTTCCCTCAACCATCCCTCCTTTGCTTAGTCCCTCCTAAGGCCCCCAGGCTCTTTTTCTCAGTGTTCAGAGGACACAGCGTTTATAGCTCCTGGATTCAAGCCCAGTGGCCAACCATCCCAGGAGCCCCTGATATCTAGATTATATTCACTGACAAAGAGCAGAAAGACCCCAGCACCTAGTGGGTGTCCAATAACATTTCTGAATTGGCTTATTGACTGAAAGGTAATTTCACACATTTTGAGCTGGGGACCCTTCTAAGTCAGAGCAGTGCAAGATGGCAGGAACTTCAAGAGATACTGAGCTCTCTGCCATCCAGACTTTGGCCAGCTGGTGGCCCACGTATAAATACTGGGTGACATCTAAGAGTCAGAAACTGCCTTGCAGCAATTGTGGTGTTGCAGAAACAGGACTGGATCTGGAGTCAGAATATGTGTTTCAGGCTCCTATCTGTCACCAGCTCACATGTAACCTCAGTCAAATCACCTAAACATCTCTGAACCTCGGTTTCCTCATCTGTAAAGTAAAAGTCATAGTACCTGGGCTTCCACCTCACAGGGTCCAGGTGATGCTGTGGATGATGTAAATAAAAGCACTTCAAACGGAAAGTATTATGTAAAGATCAGGTCTGAAAATTCTCTGCCATCAGCAGTCTATAAATTGTAGGATCTAACAGAAATTACAAACAGGAATTCAATAAATTTGAACGAAATTATGATCGTGATGCAAAATAGGGAAGTGTACTTCAGATTAAAAGGAAGTAAAGGGCTTCCCTGGTGGCGCAGTGGTTGAGAGTCTGCCTGCCAATGCAGGGGACACGGGTTCGTGCCCCGGTCCGGGAAGATCCCACATGCCGCGGAGCGGCTGGGCCCGTGAGCCATGGCCGCTGAGCCTGCGCGTCCGGAGCCTGTGCTCCGCAACAGAGGCCACAACAGTGAGAGGCCCGCGTATCGCAAAAAATAAAAAATAAAAAATAATAAAAATAAAAATAAAAGGAAGTAAAGACATAAATCCTAAGTCTCAAGGTAAGGATGAACCCGATTTCACATCTCAATTCAAAATGGTTCTCTGGTTTAAAAAACAAAAAAAAAATCTACAGAAGGCTCTCTGAGATTCTCTCCTAGAATGCTTTTTAAAAAAATAGTTGTAAAAGCCCTCAGAGCTTATTACTTTAATAGACAATTACTGAACCTCTGCTGTGTGCCAGCCACTATGCTAAGAGCCAGAAGTACCAGGATGGGTGAAGCCAGGCCCGGCCTCCGAGAGTCACATGCCAGTGGGGATGGGCAGTGTGCCCGGCTGCTACGGAAACAGGAGGAGGGCACAGAACAGGCCAGTCACTACCTCCTTCTCGCATGATTCATCATTTTAGTAAAATTGGCATAGTTACTTTTTTAAAGATAATAATCATAATATTTGTAATTCTGAAAGTGAGGGGGTTTTCTTTGGCAAGTCAAAGAAAGGGATAAAATTCTACACATGGTGTTTCTATCTTAAAAAACACCACAAGGGAATTTCTAACATCTTCCTAGAGCCCAGCCCCAGAATTTAGCTTTAGAAAGAAAGAAAAAAAAAATGTATATATTTATATACAAATATCTTCTTACAAACAGAATTTAAAAACCATTAAAAAAAAAAAACCACACATTTGCAAATATCACATATGGTCTGTTCTGGGAGAAGTTCATCATTCTTCCATAAGTTTTCTTTCTTTTTTTTTTTTTTTTTTTTTTTTTTTTTCAATTCAATAGGTATATTTCTGAAAGCCGTACAAAGAAGAAAGTGTATTTTTTCTATTTTTGCTTAGGAGGCATTTTTGCAAACACTGTGAAAAGTCCGTGAAAAATGTTTACTACAATTGAACAAATAGGAGAAACTGAATCATATGCTCAACTCAGCAGAGGCACTAGGGCTCCAGTCAGGCACCATCCCTTCTGGGCTGCAGCATTAACATTTAAACAGCCTTCCTGGTGCTTCTGAAGCTGCCTGAACCCAGTTCATTGTTTAAAAATCACAGTGACTCAACACTGTTAAAAGCATGTAATGCTCTCGTTCAGACTCTGTTAATGTAGCCCTCTGTAGATGCAGACCTAGCAGCAAATAGTCTGCAGGAGTTGCCAAGACCAAGGCCAAATGGAGAGTAATTATTTGAGGACATGGCCAGCCGCGATTATGGTGCAGCTAGAAACCTATATACATGAGTGATTACAGCCTTGTAGCCCATTTCAGCCGTTTTATTATTATTAGAAAAACTCATCGATAATGTAGAAGGAAGTGGCAAGTCATCTGGCCCCTGAGAGTGCTTTATCCAGTTGGGCAGTAAATGTTCCCACCACTTCCTGAGAGAGGCAATTCCGCAATCTAATAATGGCTATTGCCAGGAATCTGTTTACTCCTGGTGGTCAGCTGACATTTTTCATATTTCACTTCATCCTGTTACTCTTAGAAATTCTGTGTCCTTGGAGTACTCTCAGGTTCAGCCCTAGCCATCCTTCTCTCTGCCCTGCAGGAAGAAAACGTAGCCTAAAATGATAGCACGTAAAAAGCAAGAATCAACCTTAACGAGACCCTAAATTACAGCGAGCGTTTCCAAATGCTTGCACGTATAATTGCTTTTGATCCTTACCACATTATGCAGTGAAGATACCAAAGGGTATAAACTGTTTTATTCATGAAGAAACTGAGGCAGGAAAAGGTTAAGCCACTTGTCCACATAAAGTCACTGTCAAGCTGGGGATTCTGCAAGACCAAAGGGGATGCTATAGAGTTCATCACTAAATTATCAAGCGCTAATTCTCATGGTGTGAAGCTTTGGATTCACCTTTGCTGTCACTCAGACAGCGCTTTCTAAGCGCCGCAGGCATCCCTGCTAAAGCACTGTGTCAAGGAGTAATCCCGGTTGGTCACCTAGAGGTCTTCCTACTTTTCCTGCCAATTTTCAACTGTTTCACTTCAAACTGTACCAAGAGAAGAGAGCCATCACAATGGACAAGGGACAACTGTGGATTGCCAAAAATGTTGTTTCTGTTGGTGCTTTGGCCGCCTTCCACATTTTTCACTGCGGATTTTCCTTTGTGGTTAAGTTCGGTTTCGGATAACAATGTTAATGAATATTTGCATATTAGAATATGCAGAGGCCTTTTAAACGTTGTCTTACAAGTTATCACTTCCACACTGTGAGGCAGGTGAGTCAATTTCATTATCCTCAATTCAGAGGTGAGTAAAACAAGGTTTGGGGACCTTAAGCAACTTTCTCCCAATCACACAGCTCTGAGCCTGAATCTATGCTTTGGGACTTCAAACCCCTTGTTCTTACTGCCATATTTTGCTACTGCTCATTTGTATTCACTGATCAACTTCTAAAGGTGCCAGGTAGGAGCCGAAGCTGGAGCCCAGGCTTCCATATTTCCTTCACACAATGCCACACACATCCTATTTCCTTCCACTCGCTTAGGTCCTTTGAGGTTTAAAGGCCCTGTAGTAATTGGTGATAACGTTGTTCCAATTAGAGGGAAATCTCAAAAAGTTAGACATGAATAAAATGATCCTGCAAAGTCTTTCCAGCCACACGATTCAATAATAATCTGAACGGCCTTTTGCACTGTGCAATATTGCAACTGGCTTTATTTTGCATCTGACACCTCGATGGTTACGGAAATGGACTGTTTGTGGGAAGAGTGGAGCTGGAAGAGACCCCCATTCATTAAAATGACAACAGCTTCCTCTGTCGTGGACTCAGCGTCACGCACAAGAGGCAATTGCCAAAAAGTGCTGAGAACAAAGGTGGTCCGACTGGGGACCGTAGATTAGCTAGGATGGGAACCATACCAAGATAAACAGCGATGACTTTCATGGAAGATGAAATAAAACGGTTGTTTTGCTTTGGAGCTGTGCAAGATGATATAAAGTTAAACCCTCCGCCAGCAAACCTTTAGGAAAAGCAGCCTGTCAAACAAATTTCATTGATTTCTTTATGGAAGTAGCTGAGAACAGAGCGTCCCCGGGAACCCACTGCAATTTTCTTACATTTTAGACGGAGCTTTCAGGAAGCAAGGATGGGGCGACCCACAGAGCTGAGGAGGGATTATAGCTTCGGGGGCAGGATGGGAACCCAGTCCAGTCGGTGGGGTGGTGTCGGCTCAGGAGAGCAGACCTCCCACCTTTCCATCCCTCTGACCCCCTCCCCACCCACCTGCTAAGTCGACGGCACTTGTAACACCTCACCTCTGGGTAAGGATGCTTGATTCAACAGCGCCACACAGGCATCTGGAGTTCCCTCAGTGAGAGGCAGAGTGCAGAGTGGTGTCATTCTCTAGGTTGAGGAGCACGTTGCTGGCAGCGAAGTGAACGTGGTCATGGAGAATGAACCCACTCCGCAGGCATGGGGGTGACAAGGGCTTCTCTGGGGGCTCCAGGCTCAGGCCAATAAGAGGCACAGTCACACTTCGACATCCCCAGTTTTTGAAAAGGACTCGAGGAGAGCAGAATGCTTTGCTAGGCTTGACCAACTAAGCCTCCCCACTGCTGTGGGAAACCGGGAGGTGTCGTGTTATTTTCTGTTTCACAAGTGGAGGAACTGAGGCACCAAGAGCGGTGTCTTCTCATTCTCTCAAAATTGGGCTATAAGGCCAAGAATACACACAGTGGAGGGAAGGGTATTTTTAGCCAATGAGATCATGCTTGTTTTCTCCAGTGCTTTCCCTGCTGCGGCGACTTTAGAAAAGAAGGCGTTATACATGCTTAGGGTCATGGAACGCATCCAATTCAGTGAAAAAGAAAAGTATATGAATGATCAGATAATTTGGACACAAAACACTGCCAGTCTTAGAGGCACCACGTGGCTCTGGGTAAGTTACTAACCTTTCTATATATCAATTTAGCTGCCCTCACCTAAAGGGGCAGCTGTGGTTGAGGGCGTCTGCAGAGGATCTTGGGGGCATCGGTGGGCGTGACCTTGGTGCGGAAGGGCACCGTGTCTGTGGGACCAGAGGGGGTGCTCCTAAGGGGCTGCGGGCACAGGGCACAGACACCTGAAGGACAGCTCCCTCTGAGGAAGAGGGGACGAGGGGACGGGGGGACACCCCCCCTCCCACGCGCCCCAGTGTGTTTGAACTTCTTTTCCTACGGACTGGGCTCTGGCTCACGATATTCGACCTTGTGCTGGTGGCTCCCCGTCTCTTTTCCATGGAGGCCTCCCCAGACTCTCAGTTAAGTCCTTCGTATCTGTCCAGCCTTGTGTTGGAAAAAGTAAAAAATTAGTGTCCTGGAGGCCGGGAGGCGATGACTGCTCGGCAAGACAAAGGCCTAAACTAGACACGTCCACTGTCACAGGAAGGGGACCCAGGCCTGGCCCCGTGCTGCCCAAGGAGCGGGCGTTGAAAGCAGGCCCAGGGGAGGGACGGAGAGGAAGAGAAGGACTTGGGGTGTGTGTGGGTAACACAGGGCATGTAACTGTGTGCCCAGGAGCGGACACCAACACCTCTGAACAATGTGTGTATAAATCTATACATGCACCTTTGCACATACCGGGGACGAATGACCCAGAAATGGTAAAAATGGGGTGGTAGGACAATGCGTCTTTCTTCTTTAAATAAATTTGGTAATTTGCTAGTAATAGCACCTTCATTACCATAAAAAGAAGAAATCCTGTGCATGTATCTCTAGCCCTTACTTGATAAAATGTGCTGCCTTGTATCAGCGATCTTAGGAGGACTGACATTCTCTCTGGTAAATTCTTTACGGGCAGAACTGTTTGGCTAGTTTTGCGCATCCCTCGTAGTGTCCTGAGCATACTCGGCATAAAGCAGGCCACCATGCATACGGGTGACTCGACTGCCTCAAAGAGTCAGAAAAGTACTAGACAACGTCAGCAAGTCTGAGCACAGACATACTTCTCATATGTTCTGTACGTCCAGTTCCAAAGTGTGTCCAAAAAGCAACGATAAATGTCTGAGGAAATAACAATCAAGCACTGTATGTTTAAAGTACTGTAGAAATCATCATCATTACCATTCTATGTTACTAAGTTAAACAATACGTGTGAATGGCCCCCTCTCTCCTACCTACTGCATGCGAGATGCTTCAAACACATGACAATATTCCAGCAACTACATAAGAGAGCCATTATTAATGACATTATTAACGCCATTTTAATAAGAGAGCTGCCATGGGAGAGTGTTAGTAACCTGCCCCAGGATGGACAACTAGTAAGTAGCTACCAGGAGTCAGCCTGGTCTCAGAGCCCCCGGGAACTCCTTCCACCCAATGTGACAACACTGCCTCAATCCTTGAGGGCAATGAAATGAAGCTCATAAACACTCTGCCATTTACTTATTTACTATGTCCAGTGTTCAGTGTCCGTCTCCCTCCAAGGGAATAAGCACCATGAACGCAGGGTGCTTATTGCCTGGATTACCTCAACAGCTCCTGGATCAGAACACACACCCAACAGCGCCTTTGGAATGAAGGAACGCCACTGCCATTGCTGGAGTCCCCTTCAGCACGGCAGAGCATTCCAGATGAGTGACGAGTCTCCTTACTTTGCAGATACGTCTCATTAATGCATGTGTGTCTGTGTTTTGTTTGGCTGTTTATTGTTAAACAAAACCTGCTTCACCCAGGGTGATTATCAACTCCCTTTGCCAAACTTGGTTCTGGCTGTTTGTGGTTTCCAAATGCAATCTCATCCATACTCAAATTTCATCTCATCTTTCCGGAACTTTCTGCCCCCCTTCAACACTTTATTTTCCCTCATTAGCATCGTTTACTTTCTAACATATTACATGGTTTTAAATTACTTGCTTCCTTCAGGGGCAGGGATTTCACTGGTTTGTTTGCTCTTTATTTCTGAGCTCCTACAGCAGTGCCTGGCATTTAGTTTGTGTTCAAAATTATTTGTTGAGAGGATGAACAGAAGGTTCAATTCTTTTTATCTTTAAAGAGTGAATGCAACCTGTACTCTAAAAGCATTTTGAAAGAGGAATTGTTTTTCCTTAACTATTCTGCTATGCCATGAATTCAGCCTTCTGAAGGTGACGGCTGGAAGCCTAGACACTCTGAGCTGCTTTGTGTCTGCATGTGGGTAAACCAATCACAGGTCTAAAAGGCTGCCAGGTACATAATCATCTCTGCAGCCCCTGCCCACCTGGCGAGCTGTGCAGAGGAGGCCGGGCACCACGTCACACCCTCTACACGGGAGGAGCTGAGACTCAGCAGGTCCATCTGGCCCAGTTTGCAAGGCTGGAGCCTGGCTGGGCAGAGATATGCAATCCAGTCACGCAACCCCTGAGGAGGCACCGTGCTCATTCCCAGTTTATAGGCAGGAATCTGAGGCCCAGAACTGCTAGGGAACTTGCCACTAGTCAGGTGCAAAAGACAGGAGATCCCCTTTAGTCTAAACTGCTATTCCCGGGAGCTAAAGTTACATCTGTAAGAGGATAATGAGTGAATAAAGGAACGCATGAAGAGGGCTCCGTGTTCCTGATTTTGCCACCACCCTACCTTACTCAGTTTTTCCTCTTGCCATGCCACCGTGCCTGCTCCCTATCTGCCAGTGTCATTTGTCACACCACAGGACAGACCTCTCCCTTCCAGGAAGAGCTCTGATGTCTGGGAAGTCCTGTGGCCGGCAGTGCAGAGGCAATTAGCGCACAGGCATCTTCTTGAAAGAAAATGCAAGCTCTGCTGGTCGTCCTCAAAACCACACCCTGCAGAGCAGAGGGACCCGCTGCATAACCTGCCACCTTGTTGTCTTGTGAAAGCTGGCACCACCCTGCAGGCTGGGGTGCTTCTTACCCTGTCAGGAAAGAGACTCACTCTTCCTTCTAGGAGTAGTCAGAAGTCCAGCCAATAGCCTCTGAGGATCCTTTTGTGAGCTGGGCTGAATTTAGATTTCATGAAAATTCCATGTTAACCACTTTGTGATTCGACTTCTTAGTTTCCGTCTCTTCTCCTTTTGATCAATGTTTCCGTACATGCAGATTAAAATGAAGCATCCTAGTAGATTTAAACAATATTCTGAAGATGAGTCTGGAACCGCGTTGGAGGGCATGCTTTCCTTCGAGTAAACCATTTTACTTTCCTTCTGAGTCCAAGGATCCTGCAGCTGCGGGCGGAGCCGTGCCTCCAGGGCCGCCTGCTCCACACTGACCGCCTCCCCTTTGGACAGAGGAATCTGTTACGAGTCTACGCTTCCTTCTTGAAATGAAAATCCTGGGACAAAGGCTTCCTTATCACCAGTGTAGAGGGTGCAGCGCTGGGAAAGGGCAGGGGATGTGGAGGCCAAGGCCAAGGAGAAAGAAACCACAAGACGAATCAAGAGCAAGAAAAATAACAGAAAGGAGACAGGAAATTAACCTGGAGGCTGGGGGAACAGTTGCAAAGGGAAAACAGAGGGAGGAAGGGTGATATATATTTTTTAAAAGCCAGTGAAAAGGAACAAAGAAATGTGAAAAGAGGTGGAAAGTGACTAAAGCAGGTAAAAATTTTCTTAAGTGAAAGGGGAAGGTGATTGAGAGACTGAAATGTAGTCCAAGCATTCGTCACTTGGTTTTGTATGTCTGTTTAAAAAAATAAAACGGTGCCCAGATACAGCAAATCTACCTCTCCTGCTTGCCCCCTTGGTGTTTTAACAAACTGGTAGCTGAAGAAATAAGTAATTGCCCTGCCACTCTCTGGATCAGGCCCTGGTTTGCACACCAGCCCAGGGTCAGGTTGCCGGTTGTTTCCATTAATAGAGGGGTGTGTCCTTTCAGGGTACCGGTCCCCTCCCACATCCCTACCTGTAGTAAATGACTACAATCAATTATACCCTCCCTTTCTCTATAGGACATTTTACCAATCATCATCAGGTGGGTGTTTTGTTATTATTATTATCATCATTATTATGTTCAATGACAAACTATCCAAGCCTGGCTGCGTTGATAGAAAATCTATTGCATCCTGGGTGTCAGGGCAGCATTGGTAATTACTTTGAAGAAAACTGCAGCAATGTTGAGAGAAAATTATCACTGAAATGATCCAAAGGAGTAACTAAGAAAAATCTTTTTTTTTTTCCCCCCTAATTTTCCTAAAGAACAAGCTATCTTCCTTGGGAAAATGTATTTCCAGTGCAGGCTGTTTGGGAAGACTCCCAGGGTGACTGTCGGATTGTTCTTAGGAAATAGCACCCAACCCTGGCTCTTGCCGCTGGGTCTTGGGAGGGACCTGAGTCCAGTTGTTACTACTGATCAGAATAGACAGGTGAAACCAATAGATGGGCCCTGGTTAAGCAACACGGACCTTGAAAGAAGCTTTATAAATGAAGCCCTAAGGCGGATTAATGAAAAAAGCTGCTCTGACAACCTGTGTTCAGGTGAAGTGCCTGGCGCTACGTAGGTCTGGGGAACAGGAGGGGTCCACGGAGAGCCTGGGGATGCTTACGTGGCCAGTGAGTCACAGTGCAAACAAAAGTGGAGAAATACGGCTTCGACTCTTGGCACAACTAAAAACGCCTTTCTTAGTCGACATAGAACCAACCTCCCCCTCACCAACTACCAGAAAAGACCTAAGATAAATTGCAACCCAAGCAAATATTTTAAGGAACAGTCTCAGATCCTAATGGAACGTTAGGATCATCTGATATAGAATCTACGTAAGCTTTTCAGCGTCTCAAGTATTATCATTTGAATATTCCCGAAGAACAGGGGACATGCACTTTGAAATCCACAAAACTTTCCGTTTTTGCAAAAATGTATAATTATTCACTTTATGTAAAGTGGAAAATGCAATGTACCCACGCTACACACTGTTGAACCCATTCCTTCTCTGGGCTACACTGAAAAATGATCAAGTCTTGCATTTAAACCCTGTGCCTATCATCTTGGTCAAGTCACTTCTGAGTCTTGATTTTCTCTTCTGCACAACAGGAATAATAATATCAAACTTGTCCTTTGTTACATAAGTCAGTGACCCGGGCAACACTATGGGTGCTCAGAAAATGGTAACTTCCATTCATCCAGCCAGCCATCCATTTATCCATTCAGCTAATAAATATTTACTGAAGTGACCATGCAGACACCACTCTGTGTGGTAGGGAGTCACCATTTATCAAGACAGCTGGGCTCCTCCGATTGCTGTGCTGGAGGGAGTGGGTTAGATTTTCAAGCACCAAAACGCAAATTGATATATGTACCACGGTATTGCAGCCCAGGTGTCAATAAATAATTGTTGGGAGTTGCACTCATAAACACAGATGAGATCAATTTTAACAAATAAAAGAAAACTTGAGAAATGATGGAGAGTTTGAAGGGCTTTGTGTAAGATTCTGTTAAGTCAAAAAAAAAAAAAAAAAAAAAAAGGCAAACACGCAGTCCTGGCAGGTCCTGGTAGGGAGGTTGTAGCTCTCAGATGTTTACCACTGTCCAAGTCCAAACAAAGTCCAGTGCAAGGAAGGCAGAAATTCACACTGGTTTCACAGAAGTTGGGAATTGACATACTTGACAATCACTCCTTCCCAAAAAAGCTTAAGCCCAGCAGGTCCTCACGGAGTGGAGACTCACGGCTCACAGAGGGAGAGGCGTTTTGAGGGCAGACAGAATGTCTTTCAAAGCAGGACCTCTGAAGGATCCCAGCAACTCCTTGGCACAAATCCTTTATGATCTGAGTTCAGGGCGATCTAGTCCTGTGAAGGGGTTTGGGTAAAATTTTTTTAAAAAAAAAAAAAAAAAAAAAAAAAAAAAAAGGCAAACACGCAGTCCTGGCAGGTCCTGGTAGGGAGGTTGTAGCTCTCAGATGTTTACCACTGTCCAAGTCCAAACAAAGTCCAGTGCAAGGAAGGCAGAAATTCACACTGGTTTCACAGAAGTTGGGAATTGACATACTTGACAATCACTCCTTCCCAAAAAAGCTTAAGCCCAGCAGGTCCTCACGGAGTGGAGACTCACGGCTCACAGAGGGAGAGGCGTTTTGAGGGCAGACAGAATGTCTTTCAAAGCAGGACCTCTGAAGGATCCCAGCAACTCCTTGGCACAAATCCTTTATGATCTGAGTTCAGGGCGATCTAGTCCTGTCCCTTTAATACCGTCAGTCAGGACTACAAGGGAAACATCATCACTCAGAATTTCACCTTGCAAATAAATAGCTCTGAACCGCAGCCAGAAGCAATGGAATCTCTCAAAGACATTATCTGGAAATAGTCAGTGGATGGCACCTCCAGTTCCATTAATCATCCTCATGCTTACAGGACTTCTTAATGGCTTTTATGGTTTATCCTTTGAACGCCAACAAAGAGTGTGATTTTTCCTGGCTTATTCTATTAAACAGAAATCAATATCTAATATAAATGTGCCGACGGTAGGATATTTGGAAAGGCTGAGAGTGAACTAGTGCCCCAGTTTTATCTTGCCCTGTGCAGAATGGAAGGGGGAGGTTGAAGATGAAAAGCAAGGGTACACATGCCTGGTGCCTTCTAAGGAATCAGACACACCAGGTTCAGGAAGGGCGCTTGTACTGCCGGTCTGGATCTTCGAGGGTGAGGATGTGGTTTTTGCTTTTCGAGACAGGTAAGGTTAGGGAGGCGTCTGCAATCACAGACTGTTAAAGTGAAGCAAAAAGATGCTCAATATTCTCCAGGGTGTGATTTTACATAAGGAGACGTGACTGGCGTGGTTGTTCTCGGGAGAAGAGAAACAGGGCTTTGCGTCCAATTTCTGACTCCACATGCGCTGGGAGCCGAGTAAACGACCCACTCACTTCTCAGTGTGCCAAGAGGCAGCAGTAGCCTTTTAAAAGTGAGGTATGTCCCACGAAGTGAGAAAGCAGCAGCCGTATTCTGCAGAGATGGACGTGCAAAGTGTGAGATCCATCTTTTCAACCTGCAGAGAGGGTTTGAACCATTCCGTTCTGAAACCCGTGGTCAGCGTTTCTGATGACAGTCGTTGACGGGAACTGAGCCGACCAGCAGAGACCAAAACAAACTCTTAGAACGGAAAGGCTTCACTGAAAAGGTGGTTTTCCTAAAAGGTGATGAAATCTTCCCTCGAGTAAGGGTGAAAGAAAATGTGAGGTCTTGAGAAGAGGAAGGATTCAAGCCTGGTACCAAACCATGAGCAAAGAGCAGCACGTAAACCAGACCCACCGGAGTCTGGACCCAGCTTGGCCACCCATTAACCACGTTAACATCAGGACTTCATTTGACCTCCCAGTTCTTAATTCCTTATTTGTAGAAAAAGGCATCAATGGTTGTCCTGTTTATTTCATGCCTTGCTCTAAGAGTCTTAATAGATAACATGTAAACAGCTAAGAACAAGGAAGGACCCTTCACTCTCACAATCCCCCGGGGACCCCCTAGGCTGGTGATCTCAGTCTGGAGGGAATTTGGCTGGAAGGGAGCCATGACCTGCTTCCTTCACCAAACTCAGGGTGGACGGTCAGCATCTTCCCTAATATTCTGCCCCAGATTTCACTCCTTACCCAGCCTCAAAGCTGCGGTCATGCAAAGAAGCTCTTCCTCAAGAAGGCTGAGAATCTAAACACTAGTGACCAGACGAATGTGAATGATTATCAAGTGTGGACATACAGCCACAGGAACATCACCTAGAAGATCCTCTTTTTAATTGTTTGCATTTTATCTTATTCTTTGTTTCTCTGACAAATATAAGTAATGACACTAACTCATGCACCATTTCCATACAATAATTTTTACTGGCTGGTGGTAGTTCTGTGATGATGGCTGGCATAGGAAACACTGACCATCACCTTCAGAGCTGGAATGTTCTGACATCCTGTACAGGTACTGTGACGAGGACACAGTAGAGCATGATTGAAATTCAAGGATCTGGTCCCTAAGTCTGCACCTTCCATCTTGCAAACTCTGCTTAAGAGGTAAACTCACCAAAGGCTCACAGGCGATGAGCAACCCCTGCACTGGGCTGTGATCACTGCTTAACAGTTACAACAGGAGGTGTCAGAATCACGTTCTTCAACATACCTCACTTCACATGGCTCAGTGGCAGGAACCTTATACAAATACAATTAGCATAAAAGAGCTACTCTCCTCATTGACGTCAAGAGTCTAAAACAAACAAAATGGACCTTGCTGGCTCTGTTTTTACTACTGTTCTATAGATATTTACGGAGCTTCCGCTACAGATTGGACATTGTACTGTGCAGCTAGATAAGAAAAACATGAAACGTTGGTAGTGAAAGTATGGAAAGTGCACAGCCAACGCTACAAAGCCCTCAATGAACCCAAAGACCAACACGGCATAGGGTGAACGGACTGAAGACCACCCTGAGCTTCTCCCGCTCACAGCTTTTCAGAAACCAACAAATTAAAGACAGGCAAAGAGACACAAAAGTTTCTCTAGGTTTCAAAAAACAAAGTGAGGTGATATTAGAAAGGAAGATTTAAAATAGAATTCAGACTTTGCAAGTTCTTAGTAGCAGCCCATGAACCAAATTACATTTTGCAAGAATTAAAGTGGGAAAGATACTGGGAAAGTTAGCTGCTGCCTCCGGAGTGACATTTTTGTGATAAAAACATGATGGATGAGAATAAAAAACTTCAGTGTGAAGTCATGCTGAACATTTATTAAAACTCCTGCACTGAGGAGCTATACAGCAAGTCCCAGGTAACCGCTATCCTGAACGAGATGAATAAAAGACTAGTTCAGGGTTAATGAGTAGATTTTTCTTCATTATGCATTTGTAATAATAGTGGAAAATATTCTAAGAGCCTATTGCATGCATGGATCGTTTTGGGGAAAGAAACAAGCAAACGAACAAACAGAAACACACACTGTCCCATCATACCTTCCTTATGGTAACTCTGGCATTTGGGGTATCCTGAGATCTTTTTCACAGAAAGATAAAGTAAGATTTCAAATCAAGTCACATGCGAATTACATGATTTCTCCTCTCCAGAATTAATTTGCATCCCTAGCCTGCAGAGTTAAAATCCAGCTCATTCCCAGATGGTATCAAGTACCTTTTACTCTTCCTGCCTCCTTTACTTCCAAATCCTATCTCACCGTCTCAATTTATCCCTTAAACTTTTGATTGTTTCTTCAGTCCTCTCTCTCAGCCCCTTGAGCTTTCTCTAATCAATCTGTGAAGGACATGACATTAAATAATTGGGACCTGTGCATGCACATACATACAAAACAAACACAGACTCTCTTTTGAGAGTGTATCACCTATTGTGAAAACTCTTACAAATCTAAGTGTGTCTGTGCCTATGTATCTCTTCTGATTGCAAACCCAGTTGACCTTAACTTTTGATTAACTTGGTATCTTATTTTCCCCCATTATAATATCACAAAGATATTCAATGTTCAAAAAAAAGCCTTAGTTGATTATAACCATAATTGAGACACACAGGGATTAGTTTGAATTAAGCAGCAACTCTACAGATGCTCAAAATAGATCTCAGAATACTGGCTTCCTAGTTCTCACTCTCAGCCCTAGGTAAGGCCACAGAATGTAAAAACACTGCGAGCACATTTTACAAAAAGTCAACTGAAATGTACAAAATAAAGTGAACACCCAAAAGGAAATGTGATTCAGGAAATGAACGGATTAGCACTTACAGTAATTACTAGAGATTACTACCAAATTACTAGCCCAATTACTGGTAGAATGGTCATATTATTCTACTCCTTCTAAGAACGCTGCATACCAATTTCAAGTAATTGTACATCATTTCCTTGCCAGAGTCCAGACAGTAATTTGAAACTGATACCCATTCAGGGTCTCCATACCACCCTCCCCACCTCTGAGATGGAGCTGGATTTTGCTTTAACCTGCACACAACACTCCCTGCCCCCGCTAGCCATCCCCAGCTTCTCGCCACTTTTGGCCAAAGTAATATCAGGATGGGAAACAAGGCTACATAAAAATAGCCTTGTTATAAGTCTGACCTTACCACTGTGTGGTCATTCACATGACCTGACTGGAGAGGGGCTCACATAAGCTGTCCTTGCCACTTGGGGGGTCATGATCACCTGAAATGTCACCATTTAAACTGAAGCTAGGATGAAGTATGAGGAAGAATCTACTGGATCCACCTACATGGACATTTTCAAGAAAAGGAGATCCCTAGCTCTAGAAAACAAAGGTTCTAAAATGGGGGGAAACAGGTAAGGGAGGAAGGTCTTCAAAACAGATTTGCTTTTGGGAAGCAGATGCTGAATTGAAGTCTGGAGTTCAAGATGTTTATGAGGAACCCACACCCGGGACAGGAAGCAGAAGGAGGCAGGATCAGGGAGAGAAGGAACTGGACCAGGGCTGCCGGCCCAGCGCAGCTCAGCTGGGATGCAGGCACAGCTGCCTGGTGGGGGCTCGGAGACAGTAATGCCCATTCCCATCACGGTTATCTCACCAGGTGTCAAAACAGCCTGAGGTTGACACCAGCAACCTGCCTTGGTCATTGATATGAGCTGCCCTGGGAAGGGGGACGAGAAGCCACAAAGGAGCAGTTTCACTGAAGCTGGGAGGACGCGGATGGGGGTGACCAGCTGGGCAGGGACCTATCTGGGCAAGTAAACGACAGCCAGATGGAGGGATCCCCCATAAACGTCTACTCCGCAGTGCTGGTTGGTCCCAGACCTTGTACTGAAGAGCTGGGCAAGATCCCAACCTAAAAAATACATAAAAATAAAAATGCTATCTTCAGAAAACGAGAAATGACACGACCAGCTCTATCATAAAAGATACATCAGTGATTGCAAAAATGTTGTTGTCTTTTCAAATCAGCCTAAACTGGATTTCCAAATTAGCAGCCCCAACTGTGACTGTGCAGTTACTTGCATCAGAGTGCTGAAAAGTCGTGTTCACAGTTAAGAGAGAACCATCTGACATAAGGCTACCACATTTCCCCCTTCTCAGAATCTGGGAAATGTGGCTCATTTGCGTATTTAGCATACATTTGCATTTCTGTGTTCAATAGCCCCTAACTCTAATTATGTAAAATAATCGTGCATTTTACGGTCATTGCATTCCAGCCCTGCGGTTAGGGGCTAAAGAGACTCAACCCAACTTCCTCCTCCTCCTTCTGGCTTATTCCCTTTGGGATCTGAAGTCATTGGGTGTTCAGGCTGGAGACGTTTCAAGAAAAACCCCCAACTATAGCGGGGGTGGGGGGTGGGGAGGTGGGGGGGAAAGAGGGCCCGTAAAAAGGGACAACCAGCCATATACAGAAATAGGGTTGTGCACTTCCTACCTTAGAGTACCTTTAAGTGCCAACTTGATAAAATAGGAAATAAAAAATGAACCATGTAAATATTTTTATAAGTAAATATAAGGCAAATTGCTTTTAAACAAAACAAAAAGTAATAGAAAACCAAATCCAGTGCCTCATGCTTTTAGTGACGCGCAGATTCCTATCGGGGTGGAAATGATGTGTTTGTAGATGGAAAGCTGGCCCAGACAGCAGCAGAAGCCTTGAAGGAAGACAGCCAATGGCCAGCGAAGGCTGTCTCCGCCCTCCGGCCTTTCGTTTTCATCCCATGCTCTCTGACTTTGGGTGGTCTTCATAACCCCTTGGAGACATACTTGATATTTCTAGATCATTCTGGAATCTTGACATTTATTAACATGCCCATGATACCTCACTAACTCTACCACCCCACTCCTTTACCCCATCACGGTAGGAAGCCCACCTGGGGGGAGGGTATAAAAATGAACAAGAAATACAGACCCAGACTGCTAGGGAGCCACATGGAAAACTGAGAGACAAAGTAATTACAATACAGTAAGTTCTATAAGTGCAAAATGTAACGAGTGCACACAAAACCAAATGCCCAGACCTGCTTGAGGAGTGACAAAGCAGGGGTGAGTAGGCCATCAGAGGTTTCCAGAAGGAGAGAATGTCTCACCTTGCTCAGACTAAAGAAGTAAGGAATTCACTAGTACAAGTGGGAGGAGGACTTGTGGGCAGTGGGGATTACACATTTAAAAGCATTTACATCCACAAGTCTGAGTGTCCAGTGAATGGATTCAAAAAGAGTCCATGTGTTTATGGAAGCAAAGAGAAAGGAGCTCGGCTGTGATGCTTGGGACAGAGGGCACAGGGAAGGTGAGACGTCCCTGTTAAAGCCAGAAAGGTCAGATTTGAGGACTAGCTGCCTTCAGAAGGAAGAGCCTGCACACACAGAGCCCTGACCATGGGCTGAGTGTGTCTTATGCTAGAAACGAGCGTACCTCTTTAACTACAGCCATGGGAAGGCAGCAGTAAAATACAGACCAAGGTGTCTAAGAAAAACCTTTTATACATGATGGGGGCCATTATTTATTTATTTTAAATAAAGAGGAGGCAGCAATCACATTAATTATTTTTTAGGTCAGGCACTGTGTTTGGCACACTCATTTGGTCGTTCTTTGCAGAAAGTACAGACAGGTGAGTTAGGAAGATGCCTGAAAGGTATACAGGGTTAATTAGCCCCCTGTAAACTAGGAGGCTGGTGTAGAGGCTGTTATGGAGCCTTTGTAATGTTACAGATGTGAATGGAAGAAGCTCACAGGTAGGTGGATTCCAGTGGGATAAACAGGGAGGGTGGGGGCATAATGGCATTTTGAAGTGAGACTGACATCACGTGATTTGATTCGGGCAACACACAAGAATGGTGCTTGGGACGGCCCTGGCGGTGCAGTGGTGAAAACTTCACCTTCCAATGCAGGGGGTGCGGGTTTGATCCCTGGTTGTGGGGGGCTAAGATCCCACATGCCTCGTGGCCAAGAAACCAAAAAACATAAAACAGAAGCAATATTGTAACAAATTCAATTAAAAACTTTACAAATGGTCTACATCAAAATCTTAAAAAAAAAAAAAGAAAGAATGGTGCTCAAGTTCTGACTCTGACCAACTAGGATAATGACAGGCACAGGGGAATCAAAAAGATGGGGGAACACAGCGGGGAGAGAACTAACTTTTATTACGTAACAATTTGTGTTTCTAGTATCGACCTATCAATTTTACATTCTTTAGCTCATTTAATCTTTATGAAACCCTTATAAGATAAAAACCATTCTTCCGGATAAAGAAACTGCAAATCATGGAGGTTGTGCAAATTTCCCAAATAAACTGGAGAGCCCAAACTGAATCCTGGATCTACCAGGCTCCAAGTTCCGTCTCGGAACTCTTATCAACATGTTGCATGTGTTCTGAAGAGAAACATGGTGTGTTTAGACTTAGGCATGGTGAGTTTCAGATGCTAGTGGAACATCTGGGAGGAAATATCTAGCAAGCAGTTAGACATAATAGGATCACAGATTTATAAGGCTGGAAGGAATCTTTAAAATTACATAATCATGGAACCTAAATTCCAAAAAGAGATTAGAGCTGAGGCTCTCCACTTGGGAAAATTAACACGCTAGGGCACGCATAAAATCACTATAGGAGGGAAAGTGTATGTTAGAAGCCTACTGACTGTCCTTTGGGTGTGCCCACCTTTCTGTGACAGGGGCGAGGAATGAGCCTTACTGACAACAGAGCAGAGGCTTCTTGAAAAGGGAGGAGATAGTCAAGGTAGCTCTCACGTCAGGACTGGCAGACTGTTAGGAAAAAAATTGGGTAATCAAAAATGCTAGATATTTTAAAGAAGTCAAAGAAAACAAGGTTATTGTCGAGGGCTGCTCATAGTTCCCTGGTTGCCTTAGAGAGAACCTGTCAAAGAAACAAGGAAAAGAATATATAAGGAGACAAATACCAGGGGTGAGAAAGACTGCCTGGGTTTCGTTCTTTGACTCGATCTTGGAGGAGAAAATACAGTTTATGGGGAGACATGTAAAGTGGGGATTCTGTGAAAATGTATTTTGGTTTGCTGTGGCTTAGAGAGGATATCACATGTTACAAAATCACTTGGGCTTTGTTGAGAGGAAAAACTGCTGACAGCTACGTACAAATTCAGAGCAATCCTCATATTTTTGTGCAAGATTTCAGTAGTGGCTACAACTAAAGGTCTACCATATTTGCCACACATACCTACATGCACACATACAAATAATTCAGGAGCATTACAAAGTTATTTCTACTAAAATTATATAGATGGAATACCCCAAGGTGCTTTTTTCAGGGCACTAAGAAATAGTTGCTCAGATCACTGTTGACACATTAGTTAAAAAATTGTGGTTTCTAACGGAGATCGTTTCCTAAGGGAAAAAGCTGAGCTACAGAACTCTATGCCCAGCTAATCACTGGTGAAATGACAGAGAAGTCCCAAGCCTACCCCGGGCGTTTGCTGTGGGCAATGGACAGCAAGTACCCAGATCACAGGCTGCCCCTCTCTTCCCCATCTTCCCCCCTACCGTATAAATCAACTTATCAAAGAGCCACAAATGCACCCCACCCCCAAATGCCATGGATCCCCAGGTGAGCCATGGCATAAGATCATTTCCTAAATGGCCTCTGACATTATCTGCCGGGCACTACCGTGTGTGTCGCTTGAAAGAGATGTCTAAAATAGGAGGGACTGGGGAGGTCTACATTCCAATGGCTGTAAAACACATGTGGATTCCTACTGGAAAGGAGCTGGCGCGTCCAGTAATCTAAAACCACATCTTGCCAATTACCATTCTCTTTGGGTGACTGAGTTAATTTCTGCCAGTGGTTAAACATGCTGTTTATACTGCTTTAGTTGGGGGTCAGGAAGTGTAAAAAGAAAATACAATTAATTCTTTAATAATATCGTCTGTTTCACAGACATCACATTTTATATTATTCCATGCGTGACACCTAGGGCTGAGCTATCCAAAAAATAAAGTCAGTATTAGGGTTAAAAGGTCTTTCTGAAATATTGCAGAATAATTCAATTCTTTATCGTCTTTGCGCGGTAGTTGAAAATATGCAATTTCAGCTGGTACCTGCAATAAATATATATTTTTTTTCCTCTTTGGAGGTGATACATAGAATTTTCATGGCCTTAAAATTTGGGGAAGTGTTAATTTCAGTAGAGATTTATGGCAGAAAATCAAACAGTAGAGAACAGGGTAACATGAAAAGAAAATTTATCTTGGCACTTAACACTCGCCTGACCCTGACTCCTCATTCCCACTGTCCAGAATTAACAGCTCAAGAGTTTCTTGAATATCCTTCCAGAATTTTCTTGTGCATCTGTAAGCCTCACTCAGACACACACACACACACACACACACACACACACACAATTTCCTCTTCCTTCTTCATACAAACAATGACAATGGTATACACACTGCTTGGCAAGAAGATGTTTTCACCTGTTAATATGTCTTAAGACATCTTTTCATAACAGGTATAGATCTATCACATTTCTATAAGGGTTACAGAGCATCCCATTGTGTGGACTATAATAATTTACATAACCAGCCAGTTCCGTATTGATGGAACTTTTAAAAATTATTTTTATTTATAAACAATTTTAATTTTTTTATTGTAAACATGTATTACTGTCCATTCTATTGCTATGTAAGAAGCCCCCTCAAATTTAGTGAACTTAACCAACAACCATGCTATTCTGTGCATGAACTCTATGGGTCAGGAAAAGGGACAGGACAGGGACAGCTTGTCTCTGCTCCGTGATGTCTGAGGAGCTCAGATGACGAGGTGACTAACACACCTGGGCCCGGACTGTCCCAGAGGTGTCACCGTTCACTCGTCTGGCATCTTGGCAGGTGGCTGGAAGGACTGGCTGCACCTGGGAGCCTCCAGCAGGTCCCTGTTCTGAGTCAGCAAACTTATTCCAGGGTGGGTGGCCCCTCTGGGTGGCTGGCAGCCCTTCTGGACCTGGCCTCAGAGTCATGCAGTCACTCCTACCACATTCCATTGGTTATCAGCGGGTCACAGGCCAGACCAGGTCCACAAAGAGGGGAAGGAGACCCCTTCCGTTTGCTCAGGGAGTAGCAGCCAGGTCAGCTTGTACAGGAGCATATTGGATGCAAGATGTTGGTGCAGCATCTTTGGAAATCAATCTGCCACAATTGTCTGAAAAGCACGTGCCTTTGCCTCTATCCTTTGCAAAACCCTTCCTGCCATCACAAATAAGCTCTCCCATGAAAATGTTTCCCGATTTCTCAGGTAAGCCTTCCAGAATGTCGCCAGGCCCTGTTAGAGAACATAGACATAGTGGGAAGAGTACTGGCTCCATGGTGAATGGACGTGGATTCACGGCACCGAACTTCTTAGAGCCCCAGTTTTATCATTAAAAGGAAGGGACTGAACTAGATTAGATCCAAGCCTCCTCGATTATAAAACTGTATCCATCTAAGACTCTACCTATATATTTCATCTTACGGTTCCTTATTCTGAGAAGAAACAAAGGGTAGAATGGATAGAACTCAGCTCCAGTTCCCCAGACTTTGCTGCCTTCACCCCAAAGATGAAGCCAAACCGAGAAGAGTGAACTGCAATGAACATCGCACAACCTGAACGTGACTCTAACCCACCACACTGACGCCTTATGAGGTGAAGGGTGCTGTAACTTTTCTAAACTTGTACACGAGATGCTCATGCCCATGCAGGGTATGTCCAGGGGAGAAAAAGGGGTAGAGAGTCCTTATGTCCCCCTTCCTTTCAGAACAAGGGATGGCAAATGAGAGAAACAGGTAGGGCTGGTGGGATAAGAGGTGCTTTCCCCCTAAGGCAGAAGGCTGCAATCCTAAGGCCCTGTTGTCTTAAGGCCCTGCCCACATGCCACACCTCCGCCGCACTGTCTGCTAAGCCTTAGTTTTGTACTCACTCTGCCTAAGTTGTATCATCTAAGATAGAGTTCCAATCCCACGATCAATTTCTCTTAGGGATTTAGGGCTGGACTTTATTGATCCTACGACCAGGATGGAATGGTCTCTTCCCACGCAGAGTAGGATTGGGGGGACATTTAGAGGAAAATATAGCCCTTGCATAGCACCATAGAAGAGAAAATGCTGGCAGAGATGGAAGGGCGGACAAAAGAAAGAGGGAAGAGGAAGGAAAAGCAAAGGTGTTGGAGCCGATGACTCTGAGCACAGGCAGCGCGGCCTGGGTACCTGTCCTCTTTCTGTCTCTGCTACCAGATCTGCCCTGAAAAGGCCACGCCCCCAACACGGGGGCAGATGAGCCAGACCAGGGCCCTTGGCCAGATGGGAAATATTCTAGGCTTCTCCTTATTTTCCTGGCCCAGAGTAAATTTATTATCTAGGTCAGAGTAAGTGGAATGGATAATATTCTCCGGAGATCGGCGGCTATGCTCCATCTCTGACGTGTGACGGATGGAAGGAAGCAAAGCCATGCCCTTCAGCTTGCTCGGTGAAGGATGGACAGTGACAAGCAATGAGGAGGGTCTGGGAAATGCCTTTCGTTTCATTTACTTCAGCTTCTACCCGCACCCAGCTGCTGTCCTTGCAAAGCAGGAGAGAGGAAAGGAAATGTCATTTCTCCGGAGATGCGACAAAGGGTTATTTGCTTCTGAAAGAGGCTCTGCCTTAAATAAATGAAAGTTGTCTATACTGTTCATTTGTTTGTTTGGTGCTTTTTTTTTTTTCCCCCCCTCCTTCTCAGTCACCCCATAAATCACTGAAAATCACCTTACCATTCCTTGAATTTGTAGGAGTCTCTCGCTGCTGCACAGAGGCATAAGCACGGGCCAAGGCAAACCTCTCTAATGTCTTCTTTCAAAACCAAAATGCATTTTAATAATTTAAAGCTGCAGCTCTTGCAGTTACTTGATAAATTATTTACAAATTTTACAACAAAAAAAAAAAAAAAAAGAAAAAACCTGTTCCCTTTACAAGTTCTGGAACATTAAATCATGTCAGAATAGATGAAAAGGACAAATCAGTCCTAAACTCTTAGAAATCATACATTTTACTTCTTCATCTGAGAGCACTGCCATGGTTTGTAGGGCACCTGACAGCTAGTGATGGCTTTTCAGGAAGTATGTCTGGGCACAAAGGGAGGATGACAATATAAGAACGAAAGAAGGCGGTTGCAGGGGGTCTGTAGAGACCATCCCCCTGTTTGCCTCAGGACTCCAACGTTAAGTACCATTTCAGAGAAATCCTCAAGGATGGACAAATGAAGAAAGCTGATCCATTCAAGACGATTCGCGTTAAGTTCTGGGCAAAGGAGGAGGTTGCAGCGATGCTGGCTCTTGCTGCGCTTGAGTTCTAACCCCCGCACCCTCCTCCCCATGATGGTCAAGGACTAGAAGGTGGCCTGTTATGAAATGTCCATCTGGCACTACCTTTAGATGCCCAGCAAGCAGGTGCTTCTGACTCCATGAGAAGAGACTTTTAAATCTGTACCCAGGATAGTAACAAAGCTCCACCAACACTATCACCTTCCAGCTGAGGACCTTGGGATCTGTGCCAGCATCCCCCTTCTCATTAGGAACACGTGGTTACTGAAAGGTTCAAGTGATCAATAGCGAAGGGCAGAGTAGAACTGGCAGGTTTTCTTTCCTGATGTTTTCTAGAAGTTTCCTTCCTGTAGCCAGTGACCAGGATGTAATGGGCATTATTACATTTTGTCATCAATACTTTTGCCCTCCAACTCCATGGTTTCTTTCTGCTCTGCTGGAGCTTAGACGGGGTGGCAGTCTTGTAGGGAACCTTTAAGATGCCACACTTCAATTAAGATGGGGATGAGCCTCATCTGAATGCATAAATAGAGGCCTAATACGATGCTGGTAGAAACTGTAGGCATAAGTCAAAAGTCTAACCTCGGGCTTCCCTGGTGGCGCAGTGGTTGAGAGTCCGCCTGCCGATGCAGGGGACGCGGGTTCGTGCCCCGGTCCGGGAAGATCCCACATGCCGCGGAGCGGCTGGGCCCGAGAGCCATGGCCGCTGAGCCTGCGCGTCCGGAGCCTGTGCTCCGCAACGGGAGAGGCCACAACAGTGAGAGGCCCGCGTACTGCAAAAAAAAAAAAAAAAAAAAAAAAAAAAGTCTAACCTCATGTGTGCAAAATGGGAGTGGACACTGAGCTATATACCATTTTAATAGGCAGAAATGGACTCTTTTTTTTTTTTATTTCAGACTGGCAAAACCTGAAATTTCACATTTTAGGCAAGGGATTCTGGATGAAGCATCCATCCTCATTAACAAGGCAATTTGTTTTAATCTTTGAGGGCTTTTGTATTATTTTTTTCTACCTTATACCCCCTCTTTCTTTTATAATCTAAAAATTTTAATGCTCTGAAATCTATCTTAAGGATATTCTAAAGTCAGTGGTATTCTTGAAAGCATCTGAGTTTTGATTAAAGTATTTTATCTTGCACTTCAAAGAAGTCCTATAATGCTAGAACCATCTCTATTAACAACACCTTTCTTCACCCTTCCAATCTCATGCTCAGCTTCTGGGGAAATCAAGTTACAAAAGAGCCAACCTTCTAGAAAGCCATGGTTCTTTCATTTTAATTCAACAGGATAGATGCAGACCTCCACATCAGTATTTGGAGATCAGAGAAGTGAAGAGGCAGACGAGAAAGACAGTTGAGTTTCTAGCGTATGCTATTTATTTATTTACACACACAATTTTTTACCGTAAAGAATTTAAGGGGGTTAGAAAAGATGCATACAAAAGGGCAAGACACAATGACTTAAAAATAAGGAAGAAAAAGGTCCCTAGGATAAGACACAGGAAAGATGGAGTCAGAAGTTGGTGATCATCTCAGCACAATACTAACGTTCTTTACATCTCCACCCCTCACCTTCTCCCTAAAGACAAGGCAGCGTAATATTACCTGTGTTTTCCCCCACTTGGTAGCATTATGCAATTTATAAGCAACATCCAAAGTTAAGGGTCTTAAGAGAAATCAGCATAACATAATTTAGAACATTTAAATCAATCAGGTAAGGTAGTTCTAGGTGTCTGTTGGTTACTTTTTGGGAAGTCTGTGTTATCAAAATTATTTTAGTTTCCCAAAGTGTCTAGGCCTCTTGGTCCAACTGTCAACTTCAAGGACAACTGTCTTTACATCTCGGGGGCACAGAAATGGTGGATATTCCTCTTCTAGCTCGGATTTGAGCTCACATATCATCTCAGGGAGATGTTCTCTGACACAGGAGCTAAATAAACCGCGCTCATTCCCACCATGACCTCTCTCCTCCCATCACCTTGTATTATTTTCCTTAAAATGTGCACCACTATCCAAACTGACTTTGTTTATGGGCAAGTGGTCTCCTTCTACCCCACACTCAGAGGCTATGAGCTCCATGAAAGCAGAGACTTTGTCACTCTTATTTACTTTTATGCCTCTGGTGTCTAGAACACGGCCTGGAACAGAGTAGGTGCTCAATGAAAATTTGCTGAAGTAATGAAAAATGAATGAATGAAGACTATTTGGGGTAAAATCTCATTTCCACTAATGTGGTTCAAACATCGTCTTCACAACTTTTATTAGCTAGATGAGTAAATCAGCTGTGTGAAAGAAAGCCCCTTATAATCCAGACTCTTCAACTCGGACATGCAAAGATCTTCTCTCTGCCCCTCCCCGCCCCTCCAGCTGCCACCCCTGCTGCAATGAAGGAAGTGTCCTCCTCCTGTCTGAGGGTCCTCCTCTCATCTTCATCCATGTTCTGATTCAAACCTTCTTTCTTCTCAAGGACCTGCTGTACCAACCCTGCTAGCGCCATCTCCTCTGACGCTTTTCCAGCAACATTTAACAATATTTACATCCAAAGCAACTCTAACAACACAGATTTGCCTATATCTGCTTATGTCCAAAGCAAATCTATTAAAACACAGATGTTCAAGGTTTCTCCTCCATCCCCCCCCCTAAGAGGTAGGAGCATTTGTCCCCAGATCATCACCCACAAAGGATCCATCATTCCATGGAGTAGTAATGGGCTAAAAGGAAGCTGAAGAGGTGGAGAGGCTACAAAGAGCTAAATTTACAGTGGAAAAGGCAGAGTTCCCCCTTGCGGAAGAAGAGACTAGATCCTAACGGCATACAGAGGAGAGGCAACTGTTTGGGGTGAGGAACAGATACTGGGCGTGGAAGATATTAAGAGAAATGTGGAAAAAATTAAGATACTCCGACGTGTGTCATAAAGAGAGGCGCCCTTTCTGGTTTTCAAAAGTAAAGATTCATTTGCTGTTCAATAATATTGATACATGTTATTGTTTGGGCAGGACCGCTGCTTATTTAAATGGGATATAATATAAGGGCAGGGCATAAACTGGAGGCAAGAAAACCCAACCTTATCTGGGTTACACTCTAAGTCTTACATTCTTGAAAATAAAACAGAACAAAACAAACAAACAAAAAACCTTTCCTGTAGCTGACATCATGTACCTCTCATCTTTTCCCCACTTCTGTGAAAGGCTGCCCTCATCCAGTGCATACAATTCCTCAATTTACACTCACATTTCATTCTTCTGCCATCAACAAACCACCCCCACTAATCCGCTCTTCTTAAGATCACCGATCATGTTGGCTAATTCCACTGGCTACTTCTGGACCTTTCTTTTTTTTAAAGTACTGAATCATGTGGCCATCCCCTTGGACAGGATCTAGGAAAACCCCAGACTTAAGCATTTTAGCATAGCTCATATATCATCCTCAGGAAACACAGACCTCTGAACCACCACTCCTAGGAGGGCAGTTACCCCCCAAATGCAGCCTATTATCTGTTGTCATGGAGGACTCATCCAGCTAGGGGCCTGTGCTCCTGTTTGGTCCTCTGGGACCATCGAGCTTTGTGTGTGGCTTCTTTGCAGGTGCTCTATCTTGAGGTGAGAAAAGTACTTTCCACAACACCTCCCCGGGGGGAAGGGTGCAACTCACAAACCCCCATGAGCTCTCTTTCAGAGAAGCCACAAGATATCTCCCTAATTTTCAGCTCTCTCTTCACCAAGGTCTAGCTTTCAGAGGCTAGAGGTGAGCAGTTAGCAAGATTGTAAAGCCAGTTTTACACGGGTTTAGTCAACTCTTTTGCAAGTACTGCCACAAGTCCAGCATCTTGCTTTGCAGTACGAACCTAGTTGGCACCCATTGCTTTGGGGCCTCAGTCAAAACTGAAAGAAAATCCCATGATAAACGACAGTCTCCAAAGATGCTGCACCCTGTGTCCTGCCTCCTGGCTCCATACATTCCAGGCACAGCGAGAGGCCACCTTTACACACCCCCATTTAACAAAGTGTGACACACTCGTTTCTGTGCCTGGCTTTCTCCATTAACTTGAAAGTGTCTAGAAGGTAATAAGGTCTTTGTGTTCATCACACACACAACAATTACAACAACAACTTGGTCCCCTATTCATATTCTCTCCATCAGAGTTCTGTTCTTTCCTCCTCTAAATGTTGCAGGAAGGGGGACCCCCTTCCAGGGCCCGAGAGTGGGCTCTGGTCTAACACTTGAAAATGAATTGTCCGAGGAGTCACACGTGCTGCCAAAGCAAGAGTGTATTGGGAAGGGGCGGCCGGGCGGAGAGCAGCAGGGTAAGGGAACCCAGGAGGACTGCTCTGCCATGTGGCTTGCAGTCTCAGGGTTTACGGTGATGGGATTCGTTTCCAGTTTGTCTCTGGCCAATCATTCTGACTCAGGGTCCTTCCTGGTGGCACACGCATCACTCAGCCAAGGTGGATTCCAGCGAGGATTCTGGGAGGTTGGCAGGACTTATGGACTGGCCTCTCCTCTCTCCTTTTGACCTTTCCCGAATTCTTCCGGTTGGTGGTAGCTTGTCAGTTCTGCGTTCCTTACCAGGACCTCCTGTCGTAAGATAACTCGTGCAAATGGTTGCTGCGGAGCCTGGCCGGGACGGGCGGTTTCAGTCAGTGGTTCCCCTAACATAAACAGCTAAGTGTTTCATAAGAACGGTCTGTTTCCTGTCTCCATTTTTTCACCTGCCACTTGGCGTTCCATTTATTCAAATCTAAGTTCCAGTCTCATCTTGGACGGAAATACTTTTCATTAATGTCACCAAATGATCTTATTAAATCCAATAGGTCTTTGGTCTCTACTTACCAGCAAGCATTTGGTTCTTTGAACAGTTTTCTCCTTCTTCAAACAGTCTTTCTCAGGCTTCTCTCATCTATGAGGAGTCTGGCTTTCCTGTAAATTTTCTGGTTGATCCTTGTCTTTCTTTCATCAAAGCTCAAGCCGCTAAGTACCGAAGCTCTACCAGGCTCTGTCCAAGGCACTCTTGTGTCCTTAATTCCTCCTTTCTCCTCCGACGAGCTCTTCCATGCACACGTCCCTCACCACTTCTGACCAGCAGACCACAGGCCTTGCTTGCCTTTAAGCAACGATTCAAAATAGCCATGTCCAAGGAAGCTCATGACAGGCTCACGATGTTCTCCCCCAACTGGGTCTTACTTCTGTGCTATTTCAGAGAATGGCCACGAGCCATTCAATAAGCAGTTGAAACCCTGGGTGTTATTTTTGATATCTCCCTTTTCATCCTCTCTGGTATCTGGTCTACTCCGAAGTCTTATTGATCTTTACTTTCAAAGTGCTCAAAACTCTCTCTCTCTACCCATTACTCTAGTCTACGCCACCATCATCTCTCAACCAGACGTTGGCATTGCGTCCCAAAGGTGTCCCCAGGTGCAGTCAGGCCCCCTCACACCCATTCTCCACACTGCATCAGAATGATCTGCAAAGAAATCAACCTGACCCCTACCCTACTCCTACTCAGTTCTTATTTTGGTTTATTGAAGCTCTGAAATATGCCCATCATACGTGCCATGGTCTACCTGTCCTCTGCTCCATCTATACTGCCTGCTTTATGCCCTGCTGCACATTCTATTTCTCCTGTAGAAAGCCATCCCGAGCCAAATGAGCTCCACCTCCTCCAGCTCTGTGTTGAAGGGATCTTCTCCTAGCATCCCTAACTAGGCCCAGTCTTCCTCTCAAGTCCCTCTCTCCTAGCACCAGCTCCCTCTCCACTGAATCCACCTGTGCCACTGCAAGTTCACCTTGGTCTGTGTGAATGCTTAAAGTCTGTCTTCAGTCCTTGGAGATCCTTATCGCCCGCCCAGCGGACAACACAGTATATGAGACACAGAGGAAGTAAAACGAATGTGAGGTAAACAACGAAAACCTCACCAAAGTAAATGAACAACACAATGCCTTATTAAAGTATTGTAAATAAATGACTGAGTAAATTCATTTTGCTTCTCTGAGCCTCAGTTTTCTAAAATATATGATAGGAAAATTTCACAGAGCTATTTTAAGGCCTAAATAAAATAATATATTCAGATAGCCCAGCTTAGTGCTTGTCATGTAACAGACTCTCAGTAGAGGTGAGATTACCTTATTTCTCTGCAAAATAAACACACGTAATGGCACGGAGCCAGGTGGTAAGGTAGCAGAAGCCATGGTTTGAAACAAGGGCAACAAGGCTGGCACGCAGATTCCCCACAACTACACTACACTGACTTAGTGGTCACTCCATTTTCCCCAGGAAAGCCTTTCTCAGCGATGGGCACTGTGCATCCTCAGTTTCTACCTTGCCTTCCTACTTCTCTGTGACAGCAGAAGAGCCATCAGGAGCAGAGAAAGCGAAAAGAGGAAGAGACAAAAAAGAAAAAGAAATGACAGTTTTCAGGATGGCAGTGGATTATTCAAATGCATCTTGATTTACACATGACAGACGTGTTCCTGAAAAACACGTGTAAACCGAATCATACTTTGAATTCCTTGGTATTTCAAGGAACCCACTATCGAATCCTCTTGGAAAAAGAATCGCCAGCGGGAAGACTAACCTCTCCCCCTTGTGTAAGTATCATGGGCATTGTGTAATCCTTTTTTGCTCCAGTCTGGGGCAACTTTATGTATGACTTATATGAGTGAGGATACTTTTAACTGTTAATTTCCGATGGAAAGCCATCAACTGGGACGTCAGCTCAGAGGAAGCGTTCAGTCGCAGCTGCAGCCCCAATATCTGTGAGCCCTCCTCACTGTAAACTGAATCAGAAGACAAGCAGTTGTCCTGGAGGGGATCAGGCTAAGAAGTCAGGGCTGGGGAAGGAGCTGGTTAACAGCTCAACTGGCTGGTAGGAAGTACAAAATAAAGGATTTCTTCACGAGGGCTTGTGTGGGTGAGAAGCTCCGTGTGAGCGCTTTGCAGAGTGGCTGGCACTTGTGGCGGGGGGCGGGGGGGGGGG
>NW_006776528.1:1763536-1774199 GCF_000442215.2 Lipotes vexillifer | reverse complement strand
GGCGGGGGGAGGGTGTGGTTGGGGCGCACCGGGGCCATTCCTGTGACTCAGCTGCTCAGCTGCTGCGCTGCAGGAATGAACCAAGATGCAGAGACCAGAGGACCAGGCAAAGGCTCTCACCCAGGGCAGGGGGAAGAAAACAGGAATTTGCAAGCAGATAATAGACATTTTATTGGGCTGCAAAGAGAAGACCTGTCATCAGACGTTTCACATGTGACTAGAGAACAGGCTCTCTTTAGACCACATTTACACTGCAAACTAGACGGGGCTGATCTCTATAACTACACTGAGTAGCTGTCATTTCCCTCTTCTTATTTATCGAGCACTCTAAGCAGCCCGACATTGCAGTCAAATGATATGCGGCTTCTCAAAGGCAGTGTCAGTGGTGGAAAGAAGAACCGGCTAGAAAACAGACCCTGGGTCAGAGGTAGGCCTGGCCGTCAACACCAGAGTGCCCTTGGTCTCCGGGCCACAGTTCTCTCCAGCTAGATGGACTTCCAAAACAGACTGCAAATGCATTTTCCAGCTCTAAGAATTTTAGGCATTTCAGACACACTGCCCAGCACCACGGACATTTTATTTCAAAATGAGTGATGATTTCTCACTATTGAGAAAAATAAGAGAGGCGGTAAGGGATAAACTGGGGCTTTAAGGTCAACCCATCATTGCTCTCCCAGCCAAGATTAAAATAATGGAACGTTACAGCAGTGAATCAGGAAACACCTTCGAGACAGCGTTCCTCACCTCTCCATCACTGCTACTCTACCTCCTCCTTCTGTGCTGGAAGGGACACAGAGGGTGTGTGTGTGTGTGGTGTGTGTGTGGTGTGTGTGTGTGTGTGTGTGTGTGTGTGTGTGTGTGTGTGTGTGTGTGTGTGTGTGTAGTTTCCAGTGGCAGTGGTTAATGAGAGCAGAGTTGAACTGCAGCTCAAAGATGTGTCTCTGATAGATGGTATCCTCCATCTGAAGTCAGAAATTGGTTGTGTGGCTTCAGGAAATAAAGTATCTTATAACACTCCAATGCCAATCTATAATCCTAGGTGACTGGACCAGGGGCCAGTACAGCCCGGTGGGTCTCAGAAGTCCCGCCTTGGGCTGGCAAACACAGACTGGGCCTCCTGAACAGGGTGGGGAGGGAGGAGAAGGGAGAGGAGGTGGCCACACACAGTAGGACAAAATTTTGGACAGCTGAGCCCAGCAGAAATCTACCTACCCATTCGGGAAACATTCTTCAGCCGTTTGGCCATTAATACGCCACGGACATCTGACCAAGGAGGATGCATTTCTATTGGATTGAGTGACAAATGCCTTGAACTGCCCAGCATTCCACAGCCAGCTCCCTGACTCCAACCAATGGTGAAATAATAATAAAAAACCTGAATAACAACAGCCACAGCTAAACGATTTCTCCACCCCAATTGATTCTTCGGATGGAATGTCATCCTGACAGATCTCTTTTGCTCAAGGTGTCTAATTGAATAGCGTTCTCATTGTCCTTGAATTTGTGAACTCAGACCACCGTGAGATAAACACAATTGGGAGAATTATTTCCAAACAACTGCTGCTGCTCTAGGAACGTACTATTGCTTCCAGTTTTTGAAATTGTTGTGGAACCACCTACTGCCTAAGCTATTAAAACTGGGTGTTTTGTTTGGATTGCAGGCTAATGGTTCTATAAATTCAAAAGCAAGAAATACCACAAAAGTCCGCAGAAGGCTGTGCACTTGGGAGCCGGAGACCCCTGGGCGGCAGCTGCCCGCACACAGCTGGCACGACTCCGAGGACCCTGACCCACTTAGCAGGCTGCTCCCCTGGGCCATCTAAGTGCTGGCAATTAGAGCTGCGTGTGGGAAACTTGTCTAATGAAACCCTTTCGGAGGTGGCAAATTTCTTTGAATTGGAGTTTTTCTGTGGACCTAAAACTTAGACCGAGTTTGCCAAAAGGTTCAACCATCAGACAAAACTTTTTGGAGACCCGACAGAGCTCCAGGTGCATTCAGAAACACAGGGCATGTGCTGTATCAAGCTGGTTCCCTTTCTGTTCAGAACTTCAGCTACGGCTTCATGTGCATTTACTGAGCCGTGCTGCTTTGCACCGGGTGAGTGCTAGATGGACCGTCTCTCCTAGTTTTAACAACACTGCTATGGAGCCAGTGATAATGCCACACCCAGTTTATAATCCTTGAGGCCCAGAGACATGATCTAACTTGCCCAGTGTCTCACAGAGCCCAGGGCAGAGCTGGGACTGGACTCCTAAGCCCAAAGTTTAACCGCCATGCTATGTAAATAGCTTCCAGAGATGGAAGGCTGAGGACCAATGAGACATACGGACCTTCGTGATGCAAAATGAGGAGACTGCTACTAAGGCCCTACTGTAGAGCACAGGGAACTCTACTCAGTACTCTGTCATGGCCTGTATGGGAAAGAATCTAAAACAGAATGGATACATGTGTCTGTATAACTGATACACTTTGCTGTACACCTGAAACTAACACAACATTGGAAATCAACTATACTCCAATAAAAATGTGTGTGTATATATATATATAAAGGTACAGCGGGAGAACACAGAAAAAAATAGGAGACTGATTTTGTTTTAGGAAGACTTGAATAGAGGCAAGATAACCTTGAGGTTAAAAAAACATAAGTGTGTCCTTGGGTCAAAATGACTTTTGATAAATCCTAGTTCCAGCACTTTCTTGTAATATAAGCTTGGATAAGCTAGCAAATGTTTCTAAGCCTTATCTGTGACACCTGTATGATGGGAATAATATCATGGTTGTTTTGAGAATTAAATCAATCAATGTGTGTAAAAGCAGGAAGTCGTCGCCTGGTACAGTGCCGGTGCTCAATAAAAGGGAAGTATGATTTGATTAAAGCATTCACAGCCTTCAACAGCTCCTCAAGGGCACACATTTTCTCAACTACGAGATATGTCTCAGAGAGGGGCCTCTGTATTTGGGGAGGGTTCTTGCAATGCGACCTAAAGCGTGACATTTTCACACCACTGTTCCCCTCTTTCTCCTTCCTGCTGCCTTTCCACACGATCTTTCCCTCTGCCCCTCCCACAGCAGGGGCACCTGTCATCAAAAAAATCCATCCATGGATGAAATATGACTCATGTTAGGCAATGAAAAGGGATATGCTGTCCGTGTAGCCTGCAAGGACCCGTAGGGCAGACTTGCGTTAGAATGCTCTGCAGCAATACCAATCAGTATTAAAAATGTATGTTCTACTGAATTTTTAAAACATCTTAAATAAATCTTTAAATAAAGCTATTTTGTTTTATCTTTAGGGCTCTGTGTTCAGTCAGCCTTGGGGCCATGGTTCCCCCAAGTGCAGCCCCGAAAGTGTTTTCTAGGAAAGCCTGCCTCAGCGCACGGCTTCCTGGGGGGGTCTCTGTGTTACTGAAGTCCAGTCTGGGTGACGTGAGTGCTTTGTTTGGTGGCAGCACAGGACCAGGGGAAGGAATACCACCGCATCAGGCTCACGTACCATTAGGAATCGCTTCAGAGGAAGCAGCTGGTTAATCCATACCCTTGAGGGGCAAACACTAGCCTCCAAACACCATCAAAAAGGTCAGTGAGTCTCTACAGTAAAGAGAGTAAGGCAGGGCCCTGGTTATAAGGCTGGGAGGACTCAGGGGAAGGCTAAAAACTGAGCCAGGTATTTCCAGAAAGGAGCATGCTGCCTCTTTTATAAAGGCCTCTTGTGGTGGCAAAGATTGCCTTCCTAGGCATCCACACTAAAATCTCCTTGGCTGAAACCCAGGAGCCAGAGTGAGACTGGCATCATGCAATAGGGAGGAGTGAGGACTGAAGCAAATGGACAGGATGTTAAAAGATATTCACATTTACTTACGCAATAACAACAATAACAGTTCTATATAGACACCTTGAATATGTCTGCTTCCTAGAACTAATGATCATTTCCCATCCCAGCCACTGGGATTGACACATACACTACTGTATATAAAATAGATAACTAATAAGGACCTACTGTATAGCACAGGGAACTCCACTCAGTACTCTGTAATGGCCTATATGGGAAAAGGATCTAAAAAAGCGTGGATACATGTATATGTATAACTGATTCACTTTGCTGTACACCTGAAACTAACACAACATTGCAAATCACCTATACTCCAACACAAACTTTTTAAAAAATCCATCCGGAGTACAATGGTCTCCTACTAACCAGATTTTCCTGTTTATCATCTCACAGGCCTCTAACCTGTCTTAGGAACTGCCACCCATTTTACTTCAAGAACAGTTGTCTACTCACGTCACTGGCTCTCCACAGGGGCCCATGGTTCCTTTTGCAATACGATCCCGACATGCTTCTAGTTCCATATTGTATTATTCTCTCTAACCAGTAAAAGCATTTTCCCATTCTCGGGTCATTCTGTGGGTTTTCCTTCCTGTTATGTATTTCCTTCTGCTGCTGCCTTTTCCTGGAATGCTCTTCCTGCCACTTTGTTCCTTGTCAAGAAATTCGACTTCTTGTGACTTTGACTCCATCTGCGTGATCTCCCCAAAGGACCTCCTGCCTTGGCCCTGCCCCGACTCTGGCAGAATAAACCACTGGCTCGTCCATACTCTGGCTGCTCTCTGCCTATTTCTTTACTACACCAGCAGCACACTGCAGCCTAATCAGTAGTTTATGTGGCTGCCTCTCCCGTTAAACTGTGAAACCCCTGCGTGTGGAGGCCTCGTCTGAGTTACCTTAGTATTTCCGTTCCCAGCACATCTGCTGGCCCATGGGAGACAGCTGAAAGATGTGGAATGAACCAATGAAGCAGTGAAAAAACAAGCTTGAAGAAATACGTTCCAAAAAACACAGTGCTCCTAGCAGCTATTTTGTGTGGAACTTTTAAGTTTCTCTTGAAATCTTCTGTGGTCAAGGTTCTGATACCAGGATTAGCTATTTTCCAAAAAGAGGCTGGAGGTTACAGCCCTCAGCAGTGGTGACAAAAAGAGCAACCAAAATATCCTGTAACAACCTAAATGGGAAAAGAATCTGAAAAAGAATAGATACTTGTATATGTATAACTGAATCGCTTTGCTGTACACCTGAAACTAACACAACATTGTTCATCAACTATTCTCCAATATAAAATAAAAATTAAAAAAAAATAAAACAGCAATACAGGGAAACACAAATAAACAAGTAAGTAAAAGCAACCATGGGAGGAAAAACAAGAGGACTTTTAGAAAGAGGATGGAGGCCTGTCCTTCAAGTGTAACCAGGAGATGACAGGAGGGCCCCCGGTGTTACCAAAAACCAAAATGAAAGAAAGTAACCCTCTCGCAAGAAACATACAGTTACACAGACACACACACACAGACAGACACACACACACACACGCAGCCTGAGGCCAGAAGCCCCACACACACCTGGGGCTCCCTGACAATAATTAGCTGTTTAACCTTGGGAAAGTCACTTGACCCCTCTGGGCCCTTGTATGTACATTATTTCAGAGTTCAAAAAACTAAGTGTATACGAATCTCAGTTTCCTTCTTGCTGTAAAAGTCTATGCTTGTAGCCCCTCTCCCAAGGTTTCCCCGTCAGCCTTCTAGACTCTTCAATAAAAGCCCCTGTGCTGGTTCAGTTCACGTAGTCTGAGGGTCACAATGACCAGTGCGCTCACCGTCCCTCATTTGACCACAGTCCCATCCAGTCCCACCAGCCAGTCTGTTTTCTTTACTGTAACACAGACACAGGATGCTGCTCTGGGTTTGAAAGACTTAACCCATTGCTCTGTACATAGAGTAAAATTGCACCTGATTTTGCACATTCATATCAATAAACGAAGATAGTAGAGCCTCTTAGACCAGGATCTGCTTGGACGGTCTAGACATCACACTTTGGGGACCCATCTAAGAAAGCTCAGCCTCAGGAGGGAAGAGGCCTGGTGCCTGTCGCCCACCATGGGGGCCAACCTGCAGAATCCCAGCCTCACGCACTCCCTGCCACGGGAATCGCAGGTTTCCTGAGCCCATCACCCCATTAGAATATCACTCTGGTGTCACCGTAAGACGTTCTTCAAAAGAGCAAACTCACCTCAGAGAGAGAAAGGTCGTGCAAGACGCCTGCCAGCCACACACTAGAGTCCAGACACGCACCCCTTTAGCCGAAACCCTTTGGAGCCCCTCTCGGCCGCACCATGTGACCTGTCACAGCAGGAAGCCCCACCTGGGGGCATGTCTCCCCACCTCTCACACACCTATGCTTTTTAAGAAACAGCCAGTTTGCTAACGATTCTGGGTGCCACCCTAGATCCCAAGTGCTGAGTGTCACAGAAACTTCGTGGAGGTCAAAGCCCTTCCCTGTGCTCTTTAGGTCCAAAATAGAAGTGAAGTTCAGGTTTAGTTAAAAATCTAGGAGGAGGGGCTTCCCTGGTGACGCAGTGGTTAAGAATCCGCCTGCCAATGCAGAGGACACGGGTTCGAGCCCTGGTCCGGGAAGATCCCACATGCCGCGGAGCAACTAAGCCCGTGCGCCACAACTACTGAGCCTGCGCACTAGAGCCCACGAGCCACAACTACTGAGCCCGCGAGCCACAGCTACTGAAGCCCGTGCGCCTAGAGCCTGTGCTCCACGAGAGAAGTCACTGCAATGAGAAGCCCGCCCACCACAATGAAGAGCGGCCCCTGCTCGCCACAACTGGAGAGGGCCCGCATGCAGCAACAAAGACCCAACACAGCCAAAAAATAAACTAAAAAAAAAAAAAAATCTAGGAGGAGGCACGTGTTAAGAAAGAAGAGTGTTGGGCCAGGAGAGTATCTGCACCCCAAAGGTTAATGGATAGAGCAGCATCCCTGTAACCCCTTGGGACATCTGGCAGCAAGGTCACCAGCCCTCCATCATTGCTGACCGACGTTTGTTCCACGGAATTCACAGGAAGCGCCTCCCTGCTGACAACCTAGCCCCACTTCAGTCCCTCGTGGGACAGTGAGGGGTGACCCTAGGAGGGAAATGCTTCACAGGACATTTCTTTCAACCGTCAGCTTGTCACATCAGGGTTGCCTGTTGCCACTGGGGACAGGTAAGCCTTGGGGCCCAAGGAATGCCAGGGAGATGGCGGCCAGTGGGCAGGGCCATCGCCAGCCTTCTCGCACTAATGTATGCAGCAGATGTGGCGTTTGTGACAAGACTGCTTCTGCCTCACTTGCCATCTAATGTTAAGAGGCTTCTAGAGTCTACTGCGTTTAAAGCGTAATGACTGTTTTCAGGGTAAATGCTCTGTTAAATAACCCTGGATTATTGTGTCGTGTTATTACATTCATAAAATGGCATTTCAAAAAATAATAATTGTTTTAGAGTTAATTGATGTTTTTAACCATCACTGTGTGGAGGATTTTTATGCAGCAGACAGGGAGTGAGCAAGGGAGAAAGATTTCCAGTGAGACAGAGAGTTGCTTCTGAAAATAGAAACCAGTCCTGCCCGTGAAATCCTGATGGAGATGGCCCTCCTTCTTGGAGCAGTGCTTTCAAGGAGCTCTTTTCACTGCAATTAAAGCAACCACAGGACAAAGGTAAGCCTCAGCCGCATTCCTGATGCAGCCTGCGGGCGCTGAGCCTGGCAGGGGGACGGGCCGCGGGGGCCTTGGAACGGACTCTGGGCCATTCTGCTCCATGTGGGCAGGCCTGGCCCCCGAGCTGCCTGAAGCAATGGCAGGAACCTGAGCTCTACAGAGCAGCGACTTTTCAGGTATAACGTTAATTACACGGCCTGCGGTCTTGGAATTTCACACCACTGGAGGCCCGAGCCTAGTGCAAGGACATTACAGAATAACTTGGAGATTCCAAAATGTCCACCCCTGGGAGAGAGAGCAGGCAGTGGGTCGCCCTGAGCCGCCCCCGGGTGTGGCAGGGATGATGTCACTTCCCTCCTTTTTATTCAAATTCCTCCATCACTACCCTTTAAGCATGTCTCTAGGGGACCAAGCCCTCCTGTGTGAGTGAGAGATTATCTCATCACACGATCTCCTCTTAGAGGTATTTAATGAAGTTGGAATTGGGTATGATGATGACGACAGCTTTAAATATAAATATATGCACACATGGAGAAGACAAAGCTCAATTTTACTATGATGGAGCTTAATGGAAAACTGACAGCTTTATATTTGCAGTTCATTGCCGCTCCTACCATATATTCTATCACCCACTATCTCCATGCACCTCAGGACTACTGTAGCTGCATGGCAGCAGCTGATAACAGTAGTAAATGGACAAAAGGCCAGGCTAGCTCCGGGAAACACAGAAGGATGTAGCAACGTAAAGGTGGAGATCATCCAGGGCAAACCCCTCCCTAATTTCGAAGATGGTAAAATTGAAGCCAAGAATGTTAAGCAACTATCCAAGATTATACATCTGGATATAGAGCTGCACCAGGAACCTGTATCTCTGACTCCAGAAACCCCACATTTCTCTCTAATAGTCTTCCACCAGTTCTTACAGAAGTCTGCATGGAAAAAACATCCTCACTTCTACCCTCATTCTGAAACCAGCACCATCGATCATGAAAGGGCTCAGCCTTCGCGGACAATTAGAGGGGAATTCTGATGACCAACGACCCCCACCCCAGCCCAGCTGGGCATCAGTCACTTGAGCAACGGTATGTGTCTCCTCTCCTGTCTAACACTTAACCAGGAGACGGTGCAGGAAGGGATGCGACAGAAGGAGGTTGGAACCTAGGACCTCCTCACCAAGGCACAGTGGGCAAAGTGTCCTGATGATTCACACACTCAGCAAGACATCCAGGAGAGTTCTCCTGATTATTTTGGTACCTCTCCTAAGAGTAAGCAGACATGATACACAAAGAGAGCCAAACCCAGAGATGAGTGGGTGCCACCGGGCAGCAAAGACACCAGGTCAAGTGACTGTCCAGCCATACAAGGGGCCAGGAGCCTGGGGGTCCTGTGTACGACGTGGGACCCACCACCTCCGTGCTCACACTCAATGGCCTCCTAGCCACAAGGCCATCCAAAGGGCAGAACTACGGCACAAAGACTGTTGACAGAAAGCCTTCCCCTTCCTCCTCTCAGTGTCCAAGAAGGATAACGTGAGCAGTTGTCTCTGTTCACTTAAATATTGAGTGTGTTTAATATTTCTGTACTTTTTTAGAAGGTAAGCAGTCTACCCTCTCACCACACGGGATCTTGGGCTCAGAATGTTCAGAGCTGAAGGCATCTGGTGAGCTATCCTTTGTTCCTCTCTGGGACACAGTAAATGGAGGTTGTACAGCTGAATCAGCTTGAAAAGCTAGAACACACTGAGACGCACCAGTTAGGCACCACGGATTAGGCTCTGAGGACCATTAGAACCCTTGGGATCTTCACCATTCCCCGCAAAGCCAAGGCGTCTTTTTCACACATAGAAGAAGCAGAGGCCCCCAAAGCTACAACAAATAAACAGAAGGACAAATGGGTAAGCCTGCAGGGTTCTCAGCTGTAAAATAAGATTCTGACTTTATTTCACAAAGCTCAAAACTACAATGGTAAAGTATCAGTAGGAAAATATTTACATAATATGGTGAGCTATGAACTCAGCAGATGAGCAATACAGTTTCGACTAATAACGGAATCATTATATTTAGGCCAATAGACCTAAGTCACCAGGATGTGATGAACGTCTTTCCACATCTTGGTTATGAGATCAGCAAAAGCACAAGTAGTAATTCACGTCATCATCAACACCATTATCAATGTCATTATTATAAAAAAATGTATATTTTTATAAAGCACTTCCACAAAACAAATTAAATAAATCTTTGGAAACTAGTAATCAATATACTTTTAAAAATGAAAGAAAAACCCAAAAACTAAAGTTGATTTAAAAAATCATCTCCAAGACAAAAAGTCAGCTGGATTAGTATTTTCTGGTACCGCCAAGAACAAAAAAAAAACGTACTCCATCACTCTCTAAATATTATGTTTGGATCCTCGAAGACTCAGTGAAGCCAACATTCCTTCTTCATAATCTTGTCCAGGATGCTCATTTGTCTCCACAACCTCCCTCCCTGCTTCCTTCCCCCTTTGCCTTCTCTCCCTCCCTCCATCCGTCTTCATTTACTTTAATAACTTCCATTGTGCGTATCATTCCTAAAGCTGGAATGTAAGAAGTGAGGGAGATGGAGAGAAGAAAAATCAAGAGAACAGGTTCTCCTGAATTGTATTACAGACACTTCGGAGGTTAAGTATCAGAACCAGTATCAGACCAGTTGCTGGCCACAAGATGGGTTGGGTTGGGTTCTCTCTGTACGGGTAGATCCAGTCTGAGAGCCAGGTTGGTAAATCAACCCCTAGTACAGCTCACAAAATAATCATCTTTTACTTATACACACTAAAATGTTCCTCAAGTTTACACCTTTATCTCTTGCATCATCTATTTGGACAACCCTGCTGGGGTGGGTTGTTTGCTTTTGCTTTTCACTCTCATCTCAGCCCACATCACTCTGTCTTCCTTATGCTGCTGCCAGAGTGATCTGTTAAAACATCATGACTTTGCTTAAAACCTTTCAGTGGGGCTTCCCTGGTGGCGCGGTGGTTGGGGGGGGGAGGGGGTCTGCCTGCTGATGCGGGGGACGTGGGTTCGTGCCCCGGTCCAGGAGGATCCCGCATGCCGCGGAGCAGCTGGGCCCGTGGGCCATGGCCGCTGGG
>NW_006776528.1:1740546-1763392 GCF_000442215.2 Lipotes vexillifer | reverse complement strand
CGCCTGCAGATGCAGGGGACGCGGGTTCGTGCCCCGGTCCGGGAGGATCCCACGTGCCGCGGAGCGGCTGCGCCCGTGGGCCATGGCTGCTGGGCCTGCGCGTCCGGAGCCTGTGCTCCGCGGCGGGAGGGGCCGCAGCAGTGAGAGGCCTGCGTACCGGAAAAACAAAAAAAACAAACAAAACAAACAAACAAAAAAAACCTTTCAGTGACTCCCCAGAGGATAAAATCCAGGCCACATCTTCCTAGGGTCTTCTGGAAACGAATAAACTAGACATCATTTCACCACATGCCAAATACATGTCAGGGACTATTGGAGGATTTCATGTTTATAATCTTAACTGATCCTTTTAGAGTAATCCTTTAGAAGAGGTACCAATGCAGTTAGAGTTGCCTAAACATACAATCTGAAAAATGCTTTATGCAACTTGGAAAACGTTCTACCTATTACCGTAATCTCTTTTTTTTTTTCTATCCTTTCTTTAATTATTTAAAAGTAAAACATACACGTTACAAACTGTCATAGCTACATTGATTGAAATTGATACATGGCAACATTATGAGATTTTATGCATTTGTGTTAGCAAAAGTAACTTAAAATCAATGGTCTGGAGAGAAATTATTCAGGAAATCTTAATGACTTATTATAGTAAAAACACTTATAGGAGCACATCCATTAATGGAGGACAATTACTGGAAAGTAAATTTATTATTCAGGAAATCAATTAATTTGTATTTAATTACTTAAAATGATGATCCGTTAGTAAACATTTGTACATTTTGCTTACAAATATCACTTCTGATTATGGTTCACCAGGAAACAGAATGACTAACGTTATATCATTGAAAGTAATTTGGTTCACTTCCCATCCCCCCCTTTCTGTCGCCCTCTGAGTTACTATTGGGAAGAACTAGAGACCCTGAGAACTGAAAGATGGGCTGAGGGCGCCGTTCCCCTCCTCACTCCATGGAGGAGCCTTTCCGGCTCAGTGTGGTTAAGGGGGCTGTCTCGGGCTGCCCAGATGATAACAGGTGGCCCTGGGGCAAGAATCCCAAAGCTCCTGGCATCCTTCTCTGACCATGGTTCCCTCTTGAAATAACTCACAACTTAGAGAGAAGACCCAAGGACACGCATCTTCTCTTTTTATCTTTTCTTTGGTGACAGCAAAAACCCACGTCTGCTTTAGAAAGTCATGGGACCTGAGCCATTCTCTAAGCTACATCAGAGGGTGAGTCACCAAGCATGCTCGCCAGTCCCCCACCCCACCTCTCCTCAATCTCACCAGGCATCCTTTGGACTCATTTTCCGGTGTTTTCTGCATTGCTATTGGCATAACATCCTATCAGTGCAGTTAATTACATCCACTTGGAGTGTGAAGGACGACCTGATTGTCTCAAAGAGCCCGAGGCCATAGCAAGCATCTCACCGCTCCCAGGAAGCAAGTTCCCAACAGTCTCTCCTGCAAGCAGGTGAGAGGGACGACCCTGGGCAACCTGCAGGCACCCTGGACCCTGCTCCAGGTCCACACGGGGGCTCGTCCACACTTCCACACCCTTAGTGTCCTCCCAGGTATAAGGAAACACGGTTTTATCCCTTCTGAACTTGGTGACACCTCGATGTGGCTAAGTGTGCACATCTGACTGCACACCCTCATAATTTTTGAAATTCTTCTGAACAAAACATTGGCTGTTTACCACATAATTTACGTGACCATAAGTCTCCTGTTCCAGTATAATATTCATGTTACTGTTTAACTATACTAAATGCTACCCAATTTTTTGCTTCTGTGTGTGGAAGAATGAAATGAAATTCAACTCAGCTTTCACCACGGCCTCAATGTCTGTATCCCACCGCCCCGATCTTTGAACTTGAGAGCAGGAGCTGCTGTTCGGGAAGGTGGGTGCTCCGCTGGGTCTCAGGAGACTGCCAGCCGCGTCCTACCTCACCCAGAGTCCCTGCAAAAGCAGGAGAACTAAGTGCTTGTGGTCTGGCTGATTCCTGTGCAAACCCAGAGCAGCCACCGCCTGAGCTGTAGTCGTGGTCTGAGAAACAGTGAGCTTCTCCCCAGAGACTGATGTCTCTTTATGAGACAGACACTGCGAAGTAGGACACAGCTGCTCACGTGGCCCTCTGGGCTGGACAAGCACATGGTCTGTATGTCGGCTTTGTTCTTCCCTTCTCTTTCTGTGACTATCCATTCACCTTTCTCTCTAAAGACATCGCTAGATGAAATCTAGGAGAGTCACACAATAGAGAAGCATGCAGGACACAGGGACCTGACTTTCCCTTACCTCCCCCTCCTCAGGGGACCTCCCTAACCCATATTCCGACATTATAGATGTGAGTGTGTCTACACCTCTTTTGTAAACATATTACATGCAGTGTTATACACTCTGCTTTTTTACCTCCCAGTAAGGCGGGTAAGTTTCTGATGTCTAATGAGCTGTGATACCTCGTTCTTTGTAAGAGCTGCAAGGCAGGTTATAGAATGGCTGGCAAGGCTTCCGCCTACGTAGCCATTTAGTTTGTGTCCGAATTTGCATCCAGCCACCGTTCGTTCGACATGGGGTTCGCTCATCAGGGTAACCTCTGGAAGAGTTTTCCAAATCCCTCCTCCACAGGCTGGGACTGTTACTTTTTCACTTTCTAATTTTCAATGGCCTTCTACCAAAGATTCACAGATTTGTACTCTCAGCAATAATGTCCACGACTTACCTTTTCCTTAAGTCCTCACTGACATAAACTGCTATATTTTTTTATTAGATTTCGAGAGGTAATTTGTATTTTGTGCTTTAATTTGTGTTTCCCTGATTACTCACAAGGTTCAGCACCTTTTCCCAAATGTATGCACTACTTTATTTCAATCAATTGGTTCATATTCTTTGACTATTTTCTGTCGGGTTATTTATCTTTTTTGTTGGTGATCTGTAGCTGTTCTTTATTTAATCCAGATATTAATGTCATAAATAATAATGTCATAGATAAATCCAGATATTAATGCCATAAATATTGTTTCCCCCACTCTACTTCTTGCCTTTTAACTGCTTATGTTATCTTTTCTTTTCTGTTTGGAATTTTTGGGCTTAATGAAACCAATCTATCAACATATCTATCTTTTCCTTCATTGCTTTTGGATTTCCCATCTTAATTATAAAAAGTTTCCCCACTCTCAAGATTATGTGTATGTGTAAAATTCTTTATTTTCCTGATGCTGTCAGGATATTTATATTTACATTAATACTCAGCTCCCTGACCCACCTGTCATTTATTATTTATTGCAGTATGAGGTGTAGTCTTACCAACTTTTAATTTATGATAACATGATATTTTTATATCCTTATAAGACTCCTTAATCTCTTTTGAAGAAAGGATACTATAATCATCTTTACAAATGTTGCCACTGCCAAGAAAAACAGCCCCTTATCAAATGTTTGTGCTGACAATCCCCCAGGGCCCCTGTTCTCCACAGCTTTGGGTCTCTATGGCCTATGCGGTCATGCCGACATGAACCATGAAAACCAGAATCACGTGGCCGCTCTGCTTCAACTGTTCACACACCAACATTCTGGACAGTTGTGGACATCACTGAATCTCTATGTATAGTTGTCAAGACAGGGAAAGGTAAATAAAATTCAGCCCCTAACCTTGAACACACAATCTAAGCATCCAAGACAACACATCTGAAAAGAAAGCAGAAGAAAGGTGCACCATGAGGATAAAGAGCCTCTCCTTAGGCCTTCAGGAGCTGAAGGGCAGTGATGGATGAAGAGGTGTGAGCGGGTAGAGGAGACGGGGAAATACACCCTGTGCGGGCTGAGTGCAGACAATGTCACGGACAGCTGCCTGAGACTGTGCAGGGGCATCCGAGGGCAGCGCGGGGGGGAAGCAGAGCTGCTCCCTCCACCTGCCTCTGCCCTCGTGTCCAGGTTCAGCAAGCGAGACCAGACACCAGGCCCTTCCAGTAGGTGGGAAATTGGATTGTGACTAAGGCAGCATTATTCTTCTCACTTATATCTTATCGTAAATGTGATGCGAGCTGCACATCAGGCCCCAGAATTGTTTTGCTGACCATGGACTCTGGAGATGGGTCCCCAGTGCACAGAGAATGTACTCCCACCCCCACAGTCAAGTCTAAGGTACCATAACCAATCCATCATCTGTGGCCAGCAAGTCTGGCTCCCAAGTGCTGACGTGGAGCTAATTAGACAAATATTGTACACTGAAATACAATTGATTATTAAGACACCATAATGAGGATTTAACATCATGGCATGGAGTGGAAGTGCTGTATTATACCTGGAACGTGCCTGCTTACCCTCGGAAACTGTGTGGAGTCATCAGCTGACAATTAGCATTCAATAGCAGCTCAGACCTGTTTTATCACTGCTGATTTAATAAGACAGTTATTATTCTCTCTGTTAATTAATAACTATCGATTAAAGTTTAAGGCTGGGCCTCAGACATGTGTGCTGCCGGTTAACTACAGGGTAATTAGCACGTCTCCCTGCTCAGCCTGACTTCTCCTTCCTCTCTGTGCTACAAAGGAGCATCTTTCTGCTGCTGCAGGTGAGGCTGGACCAAGAACATCACAGCTGATGGAGTCCGGAGTGGGGAGCTGCTTCCAGGGGGGCGGTGGGAAAGAACAAACCACCATCAGTGATGTGAGATGCCTGGTTTCCACTAAACACCTTCTAAGTCTAGAAGCTGTGGAGTCTCGTGCTGTCATGGTACCTGGGACTGGGTTAGCCATAAGCCTTCCCTGGAATGTGAGTGAAGAGCTTACCTCTCTGCCCTGGAGCCATCTAACTTCCTTACCATGCAGGAGAACAAGGGTACTCTCACTAACCTCTGCCACACTGAGAACGTTTTGTGTGGTGGTTGTGGTGGCTGTGGTGGTGACGGTGATGATGTTGCTGCTGATGGTGGTGGTGGTGACGTTGGTGATGATGTTGCTGCTGATGGTGGTGGTGGTGATGGTGGTGATGATGTTGCTGTTGATGGTGGTGGCGGTGACGGTGGTGATGACGTTGCTGCTGATGGTGGTGGTGGTGACGTTGTTGATGATGGTGGTGGGGGTGATGTTGCTGCTGATGGTGGTGGGGGTGATGTTGCTGCTGATGGTGGTGGTGGTGATGTTGGTGATGATGTTGCTGTTGATGGTTGTGGTGGTGACGGTGATGATGCTGATGATGGTGGTGGTGGTGATGCTGGTGATGATGTTGCTGCTGATGGTGGTGGTGGTGATGTTGGTGATGATGTTGCTGTTGATGGTTGTGGTGGTGACGGTGATGATGCTGCTGGTGGTGGTGGTGGTGATGTTGGTGATGATGTTGCTGCTGATGGTGGTGGTGGTGATGATGTTGCTGTTGATGGTTGTGGTGGTGATGATGTTGCTGCTGATGGTGGTGGTGGTGATGTTGGTGATGATGTTGCTGTTGATGGTGGTGACGGTGATGATGCTGATGATGGTGGTGGTGATGCTGGTGATGATGTTGCTGTTGATGGTGGTGACGGTGATGATGCTGATGATGGTGGTGGTGATGCTGGTGATGATGTTGCTGTTGATGGTGGTGACGGTGATGATGCTGATGATGGTGGTGGTGATGCTGGTGATGATGTTGCTGTTGATGGTGGTGACGGTGATGATGCTGATGATGGTGGTGGTGATGCTGGTGATGATGTTGCTGTTGATGGTGGTGACGGTGATGATGCTGATGATGGTGGTGGTGATGCTGGTGATGATGTTGCTGCTGATGGTGGTGGTGGTGATGTTGGTGATGATGTTGCTGTTGATGGTGGTGACGGTGATGATGTTGATGATGGTGGTGGTGGTGATGTTGCTGCTGATGGTGGTGGCGGTGATGTTGGTGGTGATGTTGCTGCTGATGGTGGTGGTGGTGATGTTGCTGCTGATGGTGGTGGTGGTGATGTTGGTGATGATGATGGTGATGGTGAGGTTTGTGATGGTGAGGTCGGTAAGATGCACAATAGACAGACTCGGTAGACGTGGACAGTGGCAAGACTCAGTACCTCGGAGTTGATGTAACTGGCACAGGGGCAGACCATGAAACCTAGAAGTAGGCAACGTTTGAGACTATAAGTGGGCAGGTAGGACTTAAAGCCTTAAGCCTTAAACCTGGATTTAACTGCATGGTGTGGGTCCTTGGTAAGAGATGAGCAAGAGAAAAGAAGAGTCTTAGCCCTGGAGGGATTAATTTACTAGCCAGGCTACCAGGACAGAGACCAACAAGGAAAAGGACTGTTCTAGGACCGGGTTATCAGAGTGAGACATCATCAGGGCCACCAGGGAACCTGTAAGAAGTACAAATTCTCAGACCTCTCCCCACACCTACTGAATCAGAAACTCTGGAATGAGGCCCAGGGATATGTTTTAACAAACCCTCTGGTGTGGAAGAAAAAGGAACCCTCCTACACTGTTGGTGGGAATGTAAATTGGTGCAGCCATTGTGGAGAACAGTATGGAGGTTCCTCAAAAAACTGAAAGTAGAGCTACCATATGATCCAGCAAGCCCACTTCTGGGCATATATTTGGACAAAACTCTAATTCAAAAGCATACAGGCACCCCAATGTTCAGAGCAGCACTATTCACAATAGCTAAGACATGGAAGCAACCTAAATGTCCATTGGCAGATGAATGGATAAAGAAGATGTGGTACCTATACAAAATGGAATACTACTCAGCCATAAAAGAACGAAATAATGCCACTTGCAGCAACATGGATGGACCTAGAGATTATCGTACTAAGTGAAGTAAGTCAGAAAGAGAAAGACAAATACCATATGATACAACTTATATGTGGAATCTAAAATATGACACAAATGAACCTATCTATGAAACAGAAACAGACTCACAGACACAGAGAACAGACTTGTGGTTGCCAAAGGGGAGGGGGTAGGGGAGGGATGGATTGGGAGTTAGGAGTTAGCAGATGCAAACTATTATATATAGAATGGATAGAAAAGAGGTCCTACCATATAGCACAGGGAACCATATTCAATATCCTGTGATAAACCATAATGGAAAAGACTATGAAAAAGAATATATATATGTATAACAATCACTTTGCTGTACAGCAGAAATTAACACAACATTGTAACTCAACTATACTTGAGTAAAATAAATTAAAACAAAACAAAAAACCCTCTGGATGATCCTGATACTGGCTAAAGTGTGGGAACCAGTGGTCTCAGAGGTGAGCATGAGGGTTCTAAGCAGAGCCTGCTTCTCTGGCATTGGGGAGCAGTGTCAGAGCTGGGCTGCAATTGTGAAAAACAGTGCCGAGTCCCAGGGCAAGAAGCTCCTTCAACAAAGTAAGTCTCCGCAGGGTATAGGACGGCCCTGGGCATGAAGACACTACTCGGACAGAACTCACGGAATCCAGTGGAGCCTGACAACACACGCACCTTTTCAGAGGACACGAGGACAGGACGCACTGAACTGCTTGCTTCTATCTCCCCCGTTTCAAAAGTCCAAGCTTTTAAAAGCTCACTCATCTCCACCCACAGTTCCTAACAAAAGACAAAAGCGCAAAAGATGATTTTGGAATGAATGAGGAAGGGAGTGAGGGAGCGAGAGAAAACAAGTAAAGGAGAAGTTAAAAGTGGAGCATGTGCATTGAATGAACCCATGTATGTGAAATGTCCAGAATGGGCAGATTCAGAGAGACAGATAGCAGTACACTGGACATGCTGGGGGCTGGTGGAGGGTGTGGGGAGGATGCTAACGGGCATGAGGTTTGGTGGGGGGGGATGCAAATGTTCTGGAATTATATAGTGGTAACGGCTGCACAACCCTGTGAATATACTAAAATGGCTGAATTGTACACTTTTCAAGGGTGAATTTTATGGTATGTGACTCATACCTCAATAAAAATAATTACATTAAAAAAATTTTTTTAAAAATTTTTAATTTATTTAATTTAATTTTTTAATTTTTTTGCGGTATGTGGGCCTCTCACTGTTGTGGGCTCTCCCGTTGCGGAGCACAGGCTCCAGACGCACAGGCTCAGTGGCCATGGCTCACGGGCCCAGCCGCTCCACAGCACGTGGGATCTTCCCGGACCAGGGCACGAACCCGTGTCCCCTGCATCGGCAGGTGGACTCTCAACCACTGCGCCACCAGGGAAGCCCAATAATTACATTTTTGTAAAAAGCCAAACGTGTGAATATCAAACAAAGCGTTTTGGAAGAAACATTTCAGAAGCCAAAATCTGTTCTGGGAAGACATCGGGAGTTTCATACAATGAAACTTAAGGAGACAAAACTGCAGACACAAGCCGAGACCACAGCAGTTAGACTGCCCCACCTCCCATATGCAGGAGTCACTGCACCCAGAGATCAGCTGCAACCACGCTCCTGGCAGGTTTGCAGCAAGCGCACCAGATGCATTATTGTTCCCAAGTTCATGTTTACGAAAATGGTTATCCTAGGGGACTTCCCTGGTGGTCCAGTGGTTGGGACTTTGCCTTCCAGTGCAGGGGGTGTGGGTTCCACCCCTGGCCGGGGAGCTGGGATTTCCCCCATGCCTCGGGGCCAGAAAACCAAGGCACAGAACCGAGACAACACTATAACAAATTCAACAAAAAGACTTTAAAAATGGTCCACGTCAAAAAAAAGAAAATCTTAAAAAAGAAAATGGTCATCCTACCAGCAGCACAGAAAAGAGCACAAGACCAAAGATGCTGTCAGGAGAAGTGGTTACAGGACCTCCCCACTCCCCCAACTCAGCCTCCTTGTCTGGAAACAGGAGAAAATAATCACTGTCAAACCCCTCCCCCAGGAGTTGTGTGCAGATCCACGGAGTAGCCCTTGGGGAAATGCACTGTTAATTCTAAAATGTAAGCAAATCCAAGTCGTTCAAGGGAGGAGAGACAGCATGGAAAGGAGCCGGGCTAAGGTGGGTGTGCGCTCCCGGTCAGCTCTCTTGGTTCCAGGACTGCGGGGGGAGGAGGAGGGAGGTCTCTGGGGTCCACCCCACTCCCTCCACACCTGGAGGCTGCAAGCAGGGCCCCAGCGCAGGCAGCAGCCTGGCCCAGGGCGGAGCTACCTGCGAGCTGGGCCTTTCTGGGATGCAGCTCCTTTTATGAGTCTCCTTGTTATTACCACCTATTTCTTTTTATGCCGCTGCCACAATACCACCATTAATCTCTCGCGCTCCCTGAAGGCAAAACACGGGTAATTGGATTTATCCGGTTTTAGAATTTGTTAGGTTCCATTACAAAATAAATAAATAACTGACCTCAAAAGAGAGGGGAGCCTCGCGTGACCCGTCCTCATTAATCTCTGCTATCTCCTCCCAGCACCCCTCCCTCCCGTCCTCCAGCTGGGCTCCTGGTCCACCCTGGCTTGACTTAAGAAGTCACCGCTCTGAGCCCTTCAGCTCCAGAAGCTTCCCGCTGTGCATTATGTTCCCGGAGGTTTTCTTCTCCCCGTGACTCGGTTCTCTCTCTCCATCCCTCTTTCCTTTCCCCCATCTCCTTCCACCCGGGCTGTCTTCTCTCCTGACTCTAGGGTGTGGAGCTGTTTAAACTTCCTTTGACTCTTCCTGTTTCTCGTCCTTTTGGCTTTTGTTTTTCAAGCAGGGACGGATTCAGACATGAGTGTTCGTATAAAGTCAGCTCCTTTCAAGGTGCTTTCCTTCTTGTCAGGCTGGACGACCACAGTGGGCAAATCAGACACACGCTGTCTGGTTTGACTCTTTAATCCACATGTGTTAACTTCTGTAGAAAGCACCTGAGGGACCTGCTCAGGCCACACCTACTATTCTCTGAGAATTCTGACCACTCCACCACCACCGTCCCTCCAGCCATGTCAGGAAGCCATGTTTATTCCATGGGTACTGTGTACAGTAATAGTTGTCAACCCAACAGCAGCTGCCCACCAGGACCTTGCTGATGGAGCCTGCCTCCCACTAGAGGGGCTAAAAAAGCCAGAAACCCACTTTCTAAGCCCACTCTTCCATCCAGAGACTGGGCGTATAATGCGATCCTGGACAATACACAACAGGGAAATCGCTGGAAGAGAGCTTCTGGGAAATATTTTCAAAAGAGACACCTACCAGCCCTTAATGACTACTTTTAGACTTTGTTGTATGAGGATCTGTTGTCTGGACCTGCTGCAGCCATGACAGGTGATGATCTCAGCACTTTCACTGATGGAAACCAACCCTGAAACTGCATCCCTCTAGCATGCTCATTAAGTGAGACTATAAACGTTATCACTGTTTACATCACTTTAACTGTTGTATTTTATTGCTCGGAACTAAAAACATCCTATCTGATACATGATTTTTCCTCCCAACCATGGCTTGATTGGACTAGGGGTAGACATTCAACCAAAGTGGGACACTCATATTTATCTCCTAGAAATAAATTTGGAAATGGGAAATAGCGATGGAAAAAATCTGCGGGAACTAGCTTGAGCTGAGAACCAGTGAGCTCAGAAGACCCAGGATGGCTCTTATACCCTGTGGAAATGGAGAGAGCTGATTGGTAAAAAGACAAAGAGAGAAGATGTGCTGGAAAGATTCCTACTTTTAGAATAAAAGACCACGTGGCCACATGGAAAGAGGCAGATGACAGAGTGGATGCCGAGTTCCCCTCCTTACAGAAGCCAACGTCTCCACCCCTCTTGGGTCCTTAGAACACAGCCTACTTCGTTCAACGTCTCCACCCCTCTTGGGTTCCATGGTCCTTAGAACACAGCCTACTTCGTTCAATAGTTTGAGTGGGTTTTTATAAGTCTTAACAACAACCACCACCACAAAAACTAAGGCAAAAAATTAGGTTGTATTCAGAATTAGAGATACAGAGATGAATGAAATATTTCCACTGCCTCCTTGAAACTTAAGTCCTGTGAACGGAGATCCACGTAAACCCTATTAGGGAACGTGACAGATTACGTTACAGTTAGTGATGTAGCAGTGATGGGAGAGTAGGGAGAGGCCAGTTTACGCCCTCTGCCTGTTTTGCAGGAAACATCTGCAAAAATCAGATGCAATTATTTCCAGAGAACGGGGCAAACAGCTAGCTTTGGTTGCATGAGAATCAGATTCTTGAGTCTATGTCTCAGCATTCTGAACTCCGTATGTCTGTGGCTGGGAACAGGAATCTGTATTCTAAACAATCTTCCTGGCTAACTATGATCCCCAGCCAGGTCTGCCAAGCTTAGAAACTATTAAGACAAATGGGGCCAAGGAAAACTGGGAAAGATTGATAGAGGAAGTAACATTTGAGTGGGGCTTGGAAGATAACATAAGACCTGCCATGTGTACAGAGAGGTTGCAAAAGAACTTCTCAGGAGGAGAAAGAGCAAATTGCAAATCACTACACAAATAAAAGCTGCTTGTGTTCATTATTACTGTCACCTTTGCTATGATCACAGATATATAAATGTCTGATTGCATCTACACTCAGGAAGGAGATGAGGACAGAGAGATAGGTGCAATCTACCTGCCTCCTGTCAAGCAGAATTTATTAACATGCTCTGTTTGTAGAGTGTCACAGGAGGTACTTGAGACAATTAAATTGAAATCCTATTCCTGCTCTCAAGGAACTAACATCCAATTGAAAATAAGTGTGTGTGTGTTGGGGTGTGTGTGTGTGTGTGTGTGTGTGTGTGTGTGTGTGTGTGAGAGAGAGAGAGAGAGAGAGAGAGAGAGAGAGAGAGAGAGAGAGAGAGAGAGAGAGAAAGAGAGCAATAGTGAACAAATCAATTGCGTACCAAAGAGTCAGCTATACCTACCAGTAAAGACTGGTGGTTGGAGTAACTATTTCATTCCACTGTCTTCTTGCTTGCACGGTATCTGAAGTATGTATTCAATTGCGTACCAGAGTCAGCTATACCTGTAAAGACTGGTGGTTGGAGTAACTATTTCATTCCACTGTCTTCTTGCTTGCATGATATCTGAAGTCTGTATAATTCTTATCCTTGCTCCTCTCTCCCAACCCACCCAGCTTCTTTCAACGATCTTTGCCTTTGGCTTTCCTCATTTGAATATCACATGCCTAGGTGTAGTCGTTTGGGTATTTATCCTTCTTGGGAATCTGTGAGCCTCCTGGATCCGTGGTTTAGTGCCTGACAATGTTGAGACTTTCTCTCATTGTCGTTTCAGTTGCTTTCCTTCCTTTCTCTCTTTTCCTTCTGGTAATTCCCATTACATGTGCATTATACCTTTTCTAATTTTCCCAGAGTTCTTGAACATTCTCTTCTTTTCTTTTCCCAGCCTTTTTTCTCTTTGCCTTTTCAGTTTGGGAAGTTTGCATTGACATATCATCAAGCTCACTTGATTCTTTTCTCAGCGGTGTCCAGTCTACTAATGAACACATCAAAGTCATTCTTCATTTCTGTGACAATTTTTGTAGCACTTCTTTTTGTATTTTCTCTTAGAAATTCCATTTCTACGCTTACATTACCCATCTGTTCTGGCATGTTGTCCCTTTTATCCATTAAAGCTCTTAGCATATGAATCATAGTTATTTTAAATTTCTGGTCTGATAATTCCAGATTCCTGCCATATCTGAGTCTGATTCTGATTCTCAGTTTCTCTTCAAACTGTGTTTCCTGCCTTTCAGCTAAAGGAGGCTGCAGCTGGGCATTTCACTTGCCCCAGCAGTTCAGGCTCCAGGAAAACCCACTGTGGTTTGACGCTGGTAAAATACTTTCCTTGAGGGCAGCCTTCTGTTAAACAGAGGAGAATGCTCTGGTATATCTCAGAATGGTTACCTCCTCCTGCCAGTTCTCGTATTTTCACCCTGAGAATCTGCTAGGGCTCCTGGACGTGAAACACAGAAGCATGAGCCCCCCAACCCCCAAGGCTCGGCCATCCGGACTTATTTACCAAGTTAGCCCACACTCGATCTCTAGGGATCAAGTTCCCTTTAAATGTTGCCAGCAGAGTCTGATGATGGCTGTGGTTTCTGCTCACAATAAACTGTGATTCTTTGTATTCACCTGCCTCCAGTTTTCAGGCTGGTGGTTTAGCTTGTGGTCTCAGTTCTCTGATGGATGGAAGAAGCACTGGTGATTTTCAGTTTGCTCAGCTTTTCTTCTGGGAGGAGACTGATATCCCAAGCTCCTTATGTGCTAGACCAGAAACCTGAATCTTCGTCCGTGACTCTCTTGTCCTTTACTACCATTCTCTTGCTTTCCCTGCTGCAGCCCCTCCTTACTGTTCTTGGGATGTGTCAAGCACATGCTTGCGCTCTGCCCCCACTGTTCCCTTTCCCTGGAACTCTTCCCCCAGACATTTGCCTGGATCACTCCTGCACTTTGTAAACAGTTTTCTGCTCAAATGCCACTTCATCATACAAGCAGTTCTCAACCACAGTAAGGAGAAACAGAGCCACCTGTCTGTCTTGATTCATTTATTTACTTTATCATTCTTCAAAGCACATATCATGATATAACATTACATCCTATCTTAACATGCTTATCATGTTTGATATTTGTTTTTCTGCCTTGAAATGGAGGCTCTACGATGTCAGAGGCTTGGTCTCTTTTGCTCACCACTGTAAACCTGCTTCTCTATCACTCCCAGGAAAACAACACATGGCATCTGGTGTCCAACAAACGATTGTTGAATAAATGGATGGATAAACACATCACTCAGCCATGGTCTGAGGGAAGATATATAACTGGCTAATGTAAAAAAAAAAAAATGAAAAGATGCTGAATGTTAATCCCACGGAAAAAATGCAAATTAAAATTTCACTATGATAGACTCTACTTCATATACACACGAAAACGGCAAAAAACAAAAACAAAACAAAACGCTGAAAAGACCTACAATGACAAGTGTCGGGACTGTGGAGCAGCTGGAGCTCTGAGACATCATTGGTAGGGATGTAAATTGCTATAATAATGCTGGAAACTGGTCTGGCTGTTTCATTAAAGTTAAACCTACACATATCATGTCACTCAATAGTCCTAGTCCTAGGTATTTCCTAAAAAAATGAAAATACATTTCCTTATCAAGACTTATACTCAAATATTCATTAAACGAGAAACTATCTTAATATCCATCAACAAATAAATGGGAAAAGAAACTGTGTTATATCCATAAAATAGAATACTACAGAGCAATCAAAAGGAATGAACTACAAGAAATGACCTGCATGTATCTCAAACACATTATCCTGAAGAAAATAACGTCATATATAAAGAAGTACTCTGCAATAAGGTATTATTCCATTTATATGAAATTATAGAACAAACAACATTAATCTATGGTGTCAGAAAGGGGACAGATGTCCGCCTAGGGCTGGAGGCTTGACTTCAAGAGGGCACAGCAGAAATGTCAGCAAGATGACCGCCTAGGAAGCTCAAAGCCTTTGTTTACCCATAGAAACACTTAACAAACAACTAGAAACTGAAAATAATAACTTTACAGGGGCTCTGTAAATCAATCAAAGATTACAGAACCTGAACAAATGCCCAATCCAAAAAAAGAAAAAAACACCATTTAAAATGACAATAAGTTTCATGGTATTTTTACTCCACCCACCTGCAGTGCAGTGCAGTGCAGTGCAGTTTGGGGCAGCAGTAGCCTGGACCTCTAACGAAACCAGACACAAAATCAACAGAAGGAAGAAAATAATAACGATTCGAGCAGAGATCAATGATATTGAAAATAGAAAAAAATAAAATCAACAAAACCAAAAGTTAGTGTCTAGAACAAATTAATAAAATTAACAAACCTTTAGCTAGGTTTACTAAGAAAAAAAGAAAAAGAAAGAAGACTCAAAGTAAAAACGAAACAAGTGACACTATAGAAATTGAAAAGATTATGAGAGAGTACTATGAACAATAGTATGTAAGTAAATTGGACAATCAAGGTAAAAGAGATAAATTCCTAGAAAAACACAACCTATTTAAACTAAATCATGAAGAAACAGCAAATCTGAAACAGATATATAACTAGTAAGGAGATTGATTCAGTAATCAAAAATCTTCCAACAATGAAAAGCCCAAGAGCAGCTGGCTTCACTAGTGAATTCTACCAAGCATTTAAAGAATTAACAACAGTCATCCTCAAACCCTTTCAAAAAAATTGAAGAGCTGAGAACACTTCTAAACTCATCCTATGAAGCCAGCATTATCCTAATACCAAAGCCAGAGAAAGACACCACAAGAAAAGGAAACTACACACAACATCCTTTAGGACCACTGATGCAACAACCCTCAAGGATATACAGTTGACTCTTGAACAACAGGGGCTTAAGGGTGCTGACCCTCTGTGAAGCTGAAAATCTGCATAAAATTTATAGTCAGCCCTCCACATGTAAGGTTTGATTCCTCTGTACCTGTGGTTTGCATCTGTGGATTCAACCACCCACAAAAAATCATGTCATAACTGTAGCATTTACTATTGAAAATAAATCTACATATAAGCAGACTTGTGCAGTTCAAACCCGTGTTGTTTAAGGGTCAATTGTACTAACAAACTGAATTCAACATGATATTAAAAGATTATATAGCATAAACAAGTGGAATGTATTACTGGAATACAAGGATGGTTGAATACATATAAAAATCAATCAATGAATATACCATAGTAGCAGGATGAAATTTTTTAAAACAATTAGTTAATTGATGGAGAAAAAGCATTTGACAAAATTCAACACCGTTTTGTGATAAAAACTCAATAAACTAGGAATAGAAGCCAACTACATCAATGTAATAAAGGCCATATATGAAATACCCATATCTAATATCATACTCAATGTTGAAAAACTAAATATTTCTTTCTAATGTCAGGAACAAGGCAAGGATGCCTGCTTTCGTCACTTCTATTTATACAGTGCTAGAAGTCCTAGCCAGGGTAATTAGGCAAAAAAAAAAAAAAAACATCTAAAAGGTATCCAAATTGGAAAGGAAGAAGTAAAATCATCTCTGTTTGCATATGACATAATCTTAAATTCAAGAACTCCTAAAGTTTCCACAAGAAATTGTTAGAACTAATAAATGAATTCAGCAAAATTATAGAATAAAAAATTAATACATAAAAATCAGTTGTATTTCTATGCACTAGCAACGAACAATCCAAAAAGGAAATTAAGAGGCAATTCAATTTATAATAACATTAAAAATACTAGGAGTAAACTTAAACAAGGTGAAAGACTTGTACACTGGAAACTACAAAATGTTTCTGAAAGAAATTAAAGACAAAAATTAATGGAAAGACATCCCATGTTGATGGATTGAAAGACTTAATATTATCAAGCTGTCAATATTACTTTAAGCTATCTACACCTTCAGTGCAATCCTTATTAACACTCCAGTGATTTTTTTTTTGCAGAAATAGAAAACTTCATCCTAAAATGCATATGAAATCTCAAGGGATCCCAAATAGCTAAAACAGTCTTGAAAAATAAAGTAAAAAGTCTCACACTCCTGATTTCAAAGCCTACTATAAAGCTGCAGTAATCAAAACAGTATGGTTCTGGCATAAAGACAGACATAGACCAATGGAATAGAATAGAGATCACAGAAATCAACCAGGTATATATGTTCAAATGAATTTCAAAAAGAGTGAGAAGCCCAATGAGGAAAAGATAATCTTTTCAACAAACGGTGCTGGGAAAACTGCATATCCACATGCAATAAAATTAACTTGGACTCTTTCCTTACACCATATACAAAAACTAACTCAAAAAGGAACAAAGACCTAAACATAAGGGTTAAAACATAAAACTCTTCAAAGAACAAATAGGGAAGAAGCTTCATGACATTGGATTTGGCAGTGATTTCTTGGATAGGACACCAAAAGCATAAACAACAAAAGAAAAAACCGATAAAATGGACTACCTCACAATTAAAAATGTGTGTGCCTCAAAAGACATTATCACCAGAGGGAAAAGGCAATCCACAGAGAGAACACATGTGCAAATCATATCTAATAAGATATTAATATTCAGAATATATCAAGAATTCTTATAACTCAACAACAGCACAAAAGACTAACAACCTGATTAAATATGGACAATCAACTGACTAGACATTTCTCTAAAGAACATACATAAACAGGCATTAAAGCACATCACTAATCATTAGGAAAATGCAAATGAAAACCACAATGAGATAAAACACTTCACATCCATTAATACGGCTATTATAAAAAAATTTGAAGATAACAAGTGTTGGCAAGGATGTAGAGAAACTGGAACCCTTATGCATTGCTGAAGGGGATGTAAAATGGTGCAGCCACTATGGAAAATGGCATGGTGGTTCCTCAACATTATACAGAATTACCACATGATCCATTTCTAGGTATATAAAATCCCATTTTGGGGAATATACCAAAAGAATTGAAAGCAGGTACTTGAACAGATATTTGTACATCCATGTTCATAGCAGTGTTATTCATAGTAGCAACCCAAGTGTCCACTGACAAATAATGAATAAATGGTGGTATAAACTTACAGTGGAATATGTTTCAGCCTTAAGAAGGAAGGAAATCCTGACACATGCTACACCGATGAACCTTGAAGACATTACGCTAAGCGAAATAGGGTAGCCATAAAAGGACAAATACTGTACGATCCCGCGTATATGAGGTCTCTAGTGCAGTCAAATTCATAGAGACAGAAAGTAGAATGGTGGTTGCCAGAGGCAATGGGGAAGGGAAGGATGGGGCGTTAGTGTTTAATGGGAACAGAGTTTCAGTTTAGAAAAATGATAAAGGGTCTGGAGACGGACGGCTGCTGCACGTAACGTGAATGTATTTAATGGCACAGAACTGTATACTTAAAAGTGGTTAAAATGGTAAATTTCATGTCATGCACATTTGACCACAAAAAAAGAAAGGGCATAGAGGAACTCTCTGAGGGTGATAAAACATATTCTGTACCTTTTAGAGTGGTGGTTACATGGTTGAACGTGAACGCCCGAGTCTGTCTAAGTGGACACAGAATATAGTGCATATTCTATGTAAATTCCCTCCTCCTCTCCTTCCTTTTCTCCCTCTCTTTCCTTTATCCCCCACCTCCTGATCTACGGGCCCTTCATTCTTCTAATATATTCACTAGATGTGAGTGTTTAAAGAGGAGACTCTGGTATTCATTCAACTTTATAATTTCCACGCCACTTAGAACAGGGCTTGGCATAGAGAAGTCAATGAAAGCTGGTTGTTTAAATTGTGAATTCAGTAACTTACATTTTTTAAAACATTAATGCTACTGTTTATCATGAACTTGCTACATCGGACTTTGAGCTCTTACAAACTTGACGCCATGTATTCCTCCCCAACAACCCAGCGAAGTGAGCATATAGCGACCCAATCCTTTCTTTTTAAATCAGGAAATTGAGGCTTGGAGAAACTTGTTCACTTGTCTGACCACGTTCAGCCAGTAAAAGTACCAGAGCTGGGATTTGAACAGCCTTCTCGACTGCAAAGTCTGTGTCTTAAGCCCTTGACAGGGGTTACACTTTATCTTATATTTCACTAAGCATCCATTGAATAGCCAATTGTAAACTAAGCATATAATCAAGAGGATCCTGTAAACTGTTCCCACCGCACAGGTACAGCATGATACATGCTCCCAAGATGTATTCAAGGACCTCACAGTGAGGGCTCATCACAGAAACCACCACATTTCACATGGCCAAGGAAATGAGTCCACAAATCCCTTCTTCCTGAGATGCCCTCTGCAATTTTAGAAGACTGCTCTCATTGATTTGTTTCCATTCCCTAGAGTTTGCAGATATACTTCCAGAATATGCCATCCTCTATTTTGTAACCTTAATAAAAAGGGAGGAGGCTGGTATACCTCCCTTGTAACTGCTCAGCATCTCCTGACAGTGGCTTTAAGAATAGTGTGAAACTCACAAATACTGCAATTATAATAAGCGGGAGGAGACAGGACAAGTTAAATACCAACTATCTAGGGAGAGATCATTATCTCAACTAGGACTCAAATGCCAGAATCTCTGGCTGTAATGTCAGTGGCTTCCCAATTGCTTAAAAATGGATGAGAATATCTTCATTAGAAAAAGCAGGGGTGTGTGTGCGTGTGCATGTGTGTGTTTGTGTGTGTGAGAAAGACGGGGGACACACAGAGAGACAGAGATAAAGGACACACATCCATCTTTTCAACAAACTTGGAGCGCCCACCACGTGTTAGGTGTTGTACTGGACGCTGGGACACGAAGATGGAGGGAGGGCATTAATGCATTTAACAAAAGGCATGGAAGCAGGGCAGACAACAGCAGGGAGAGGGGTATTTTTAGGGATGGCCTAGAAAGCACAGGACAGCACAAATATGCATCCCATTATTCCCTCCTCCTACACAGGTGCCTTACGGTCACGTACGTGAACGTGAGCATGGCCTCTCCAATGACACACCTGACTGACACATTTCCTTGTGAAACACATGCTGGCTTTTTAAAAAAAAAAAAAAAAATCCATCATGGTGAGTTCCAAACAGCAAGCAAGAATCCCTATGTTGTGATGGCTTCAGTTGTAATCAAGCCCAGTCAAGGTGGACGATATCTGATAGGGCAACCCAGATACCTAATGACGAAGAATAAATGGTTTAATGGCAGAGGAGCAAGCGTGACTTGGCTGAGCCCTCACCTGCCGCCTGCACATGAGGCGGTCTCCTGAAGGGACATTCTGATGGGCAGGCAGAGTAAGCTCCGGAAAGTCCATGAACCCGGAGGTCGAGAGGAGTGGGGTAAAGGGTGGAGCTGGGCTTTTGGAGAAGAGGTTCTTACAGAACAAGGTGGGACTCCGGATCACCCAGGGCCTGGGGCAGGTCCAACACAGAGGGGCAGGACAGGGACTAGGGTTCAGTGGCAAGAAGGGAGGGTCTCCAGCTGCAGGGAAGGTGGGAACCAAGGGTCAGAAAGAGCCCAGTTCCAGCACCAAGACAGAACCTGAGCCCTAGGCTGCTTGACTTAGGATGGACGCTGCAAGCCTGTGCGTGTGCGGCCCCGTGATCCAGACAGTCAGGGGTGGAGACACCTGCACAGCAGAGCCTGGCGGGTGGGACACGGCCACTTCCTTCCCCTTCTCCTTCCTCTACCTTGGAGTCAGGGACGCCACCTTAGGCTACTTTGTCCTCACCTGTGCAGAGCCTTTGTCTTCCTTCAGCTCTTCCTGATGCCTTGGGCAAGTCTCTCTCCTCTTTTCTTTCAATTTTTGTCTTTCGTTTCCTTGATCTGTCTTCCTTGCCTTATTAATACTTATGAAACTATCCCGAATCATTAGCAAGGAGGCAAATGCACACTTGAATCAAATACAAGGGAAGCTCTACATCTTAAAATTAAATTTGGCAACAACAGAAACGATAATACAAACTCCAAAACTTTTGAAAGTACTGAGAAATGTCTTTGGGAAAATGTTTCCATATTATCTTCCTGTAATTACGCCTACTTTTCTTTAGCACCGGCATTCGCGATAAATAGAAAATTATAGTATTCGTTTCTTTCCCTCTTTTGCGTAATTACTCCTTCTACAACAACATTGTTTTCTATTATTCTTCATTGCTGGTCTATAGCATTTTGGGTAATTATGAGTTAAATTATCTTCCGTAGGCTAGCCAGAAAACTTAACAACCACTTAAAACATGCTGTATTTCTATTATGCAATGGAAACTTGATTAATCGAGACGCCATAAATCTTCAGACCCAGTGGAAATGTTTAATATTCAAAACTAAGTTTTAAACATTGTACTGATCAGCACTCTTACGGAAGCCAGGTCAAGTCCTTCAGCATATCTTTGGTTTAAGCAAAATGTACCATCTCCAGGGAAGAGGAAGCCACAAGGGGTCAGGCAGCTTCCTGTAGGGTAGGAGTCAACCGCAAGGTAAGCAAGAGGGTCTGTGCCCGCTGCCGCCACAAGCTTGACAGTTTAAACTAAAACATGAGCATAAAGATGGGGAGAGGGGATTACGAAATGACTTGGATTTTAGGATTTAAAAACACATGGCTTCTCATCTTTCCATCCTTCCATGCGGATCACTCGATGCCTCACAGCTCTCGGAGAAACGTTTTGGCGCTGGTGTCCTTATCATCATTTACCTGCTGGCTTTGTCTCGTCTGCAGGGTCCTTGGAGACACTGCAGGTGCTGTGAGAGGTCACGCACACACCCGGCGGGCGCAGCATTTAGGACAGGGTCAAAGCTAGGGGCACCGTGATCTTCCGACAGTGCGCACGGCGGGCAGGACCCTCGCTTTGTTCGAGGTTCGCAGGTGCGCGATTTCCGGCCCCAAGAGACAGAGCAGCATTTGCTGGCGTGCAAGTGAGGGGAGTGAATCACTGCTCAGGGCAGGACAGCAGACAGCTACAGCCCTCAACCCACTGCGGATCTCCTGACCTTTGCTCGAATACAGGTCCCAGGAACAGAGAGGGGGCGTTTGTTTTTTCTGCTTGCAGCTCATAGAAACTTTCTCTGTACTCTCTATCCGGGAGGGGGGTACTATAAAACTCGGAAGAAGAAAAACAGGCATTCTAAGGACAAATGCAGACTCTGACACATAATAACCATGTGATCAAAAGGCAAGCGTCTTAACTTTCTGAACCTCAGTCTGCTAGTCTATTAGCTGGGGATCATATGGGAACAAAATTCGCCACCCCACAATGTTTCTGGCATGTGGATTATGTCAAGCTGAAAACAGTCAAGGCCCAAAAGACTCAAGAAGAAACTCTGCCATTCTGCCAAACTGCCTGAAGAATCTATAGATAGAGGGCCTGTTACAGGAATAGAGCATCACAAGAGGTGTCTGCCAGGTGTGGTGGGGAAACTCCCAGAGCTCAGAGCCTATTCTGTGTCAATCTCTGCCTGGCCCAGCAAACATTTGCTTTTTCCATCTCCATGTGAATTGCATTCCTCCACTTAGAAGTCCCAAACCTCCACCCCCAACACCCTCTTTCCTCTTCAGCTGAAGATGGTATTTAGGGTGAGGGTTTTGGCCATTTTGTTGAGTTATTCAGTTCTCCTGGGTCTCTTCCATATATACAAGTTATTAAACTTTTGTTTGATTTCATCCTGTTCATCTGTCTCAGTGAAATGTAATTCTTAGACCAGCCAGAAGACCCTGGAAGGGCAGAAGAAAATGCCTTCCTCCCTGACAGGACCATAATATTCTGAAAATTACATGAAACAATAAGTAACTGTCCTGGCACCTGATACACAGTCAATCACGGATAATAGAGTTTATGTGTTTAAACCTCCGCCCCAATCCTGCCGTCCCGCAGATTTTATTGAAGGGTCTCTGGTGTGATCCTGTAGGAAAAGTGGCACCAGGCTCAAACACCTCCTTTCTCTAATCTTCTCTACCAAGGAAATGGCACACAGACAGAGGCAGGGTAAGTGCTGAGCTGCAGAAACATCACAACTTCAGTTTTCACATCTTAAAAAAGATGCACCAGGTGGTACCAGAAGTTCCAGGGAGGTGTCATTGCTGGGGGATGGGGAGGGACTTAGCGGGCAGCCTCCCCCCACAGCCAGGCCACCTTCCTGCCCAACTCATCTGCACCCAACATCAGCAAAAGCATCTTCCTGCAGGGAAAATAATAAATAAATGAACGAAGCTGAAATAGTCTGGGGCTGTCTTGAGCAGACCGAAAGGTTAACACTTAGTTCCTAACTTAACGGGCAACGCACATTTCTGCCAGCCCTAAGCGTGCCACTCCGTAATTCCCTCTTCTTACCTCAGGACTGTGAAGATGCTTCCCATTAATAATGACGTTAAAAGTCCTCCCTTGGGAAGGTCAGGTGGGACCTAGGTGGCCCCTCCTGTCCGCTGCATCTCACCGCTGGACCCCATCAGGTCTGGGACACAGCTTGCTCAGTCCTGCTCATTCCAAGCCCCCGCCCCCC
>NW_006776528.1:1732851-1739589 GCF_000442215.2 Lipotes vexillifer | reverse complement strand
CCCCCCCCCCCCCCCCCCCACACACACACACACACCGCCAGAGGCAGCTGCACAGTGAGCACAGTAGGAAGATCAAGGGCACGGTCCCTTTTTAGAATGACAGGGCTAAACTGAACCCAAGGGCCAAATTTGCCTAAAGGCCAAAAATGAACAAAAGGGCTTACATAAGAGCTGTTAAGTTGCCTAGAGCAGGGGTCCGCAACCTCCAGACCACAGACAGGTACGGGTCCATGGCCCATTAGGAACCGGGCCGCATGGCAGGAGGTGAGCGGCGGGCGAGCGAGGGAAGCTTCATCTGTATTCACAGCCGCTCCCCATCGCTCGCATTACCGCCTGAGCTCCGCCTCCTGTTAGCAGTATGTATGGCGAGTTGTATAATTATTTCATTATATATTACAATGTAATAGTAATAGAAACAAAGTGCACAATAAATGTAATGCGCTTGAATCATCCCGAAATCATCCCCCCCCCGCCCCCAGTCTGTGGAATAATTGTCTTCCATGAAACTGGTCCCTGGTGCCAAAAAGGTTGGGGACCCCTGTTCTAGAGCAATGCAGAAAGTCACTGAGCATGTACCCTGACTGCTTTAAAACTCCTCCTCCCATCCCTGGCTCTGGCACGTGGCTTGTGGCATGTGTGCCGGGGAGGCAAACACATTCCTACCAATCAGTGACTTGACAGTGTCAGTCGAGCCAGTCAGGCCTGCTGACCCCCGCCGTTCCCAATCCAGGACACGCCAACTTCCCGGTCTGCCCCACTCGTTCCTTGCTCTGTGTCTCCTCTCGTCTACAGGAGGCAGGTCTCCGCAGGAACGCCCTCACTTCCAAGTTACTCTGCTGCTGCTAAGAAGACTCCCTTGGCTCTGCTGCCCCACTCCTGCCTTGCCCTCAGGGTTGGTGAAACCTTCCGCATAGCTTCAGATCAGATGGGGACCGCTGGTGGACTCAACTGTTCCCCGTGACACGTGATTTCAGCAGAATTCAAGCCCCTCAGGCCTCCAAGGGCTCTAACCGACCACCATATTTTGAGGAAAATGAAACCCTGTAGCTGTAAGCACTTCATCACTGCAGAGGTAACTCCATTATACGAGACTGAGCCCCTTTTTGATGGATTAAAGCATTCAGCCAAGACTTATTATCTGAATCCTCAGTAGGCATGATGATGTCTGTACCCAACACCTAGGACGTGGCCACTGACCCCCCGAAACTCACAGTCCAACCACGCCCACTCGTAGGTCACAAGTCCACAGTGTGTACCCGTCAGAACAAAGATCTACAGCAGGGGTTACTGGGACTCAGATGAGGGTGAATCCTGACCAGAGCAGGAAGAGGGATGCTGAATGGAACTGGGAAAGGACTAAGAATTCTAAAGGTCCGTATGGGGGCGGGGGGAGTGGGGATGAGAAAGGAAACTGGAAAGAATGGAGAGTATTACGGGTTGTCACTGGGGTTCTCTTTAGCTCCTGTAATAACCTGCACGTGTGTTTTGCTTTACAGCCAGCAGAATAATGCCATCCACTCATCTCCCAGATGCCACAGACGGAGCAGATACTGTTCCCAAGTGTACACAAAGGAAGTGAAGTGCTCAAAATCATGTAGCTGGTGAGGGATGGAGTAAGAATCAGACCCAGGTGAGTATTCAGGCCCCATTGTTCTTTCTTGGGCACTACGGCAGCCGTGAGTGCTAAAGTCCACGCACGCAGGTAGGGGACACGTAAGTGTGGGCAGGGCCACTGGAGACCAGCTCAGATGCTCTGGGTCAGGAAAGGACTCTGGGGCAGTGGTTCTTAGCATGAGCAATAATGGAAGAGATCTTTAATATGTCCACACCTATGCCCAACTCCAGACATTTTGCTTTCATTGGTCTGGGATCCTGACTGTGGAACGTCTAAAAAGCATCTCAGGTAACTCCAGTGCAGCCCGGGTTAGCAGTGCAGCTGGAGGGGCCCCGCAAGGACTTGCACTTGGTTCGGTGTCCGTGTCTCCATCTTCCCAGGCCAAGAGCAAAGGCTTTGCACTAATGCAAGTCCGTATTCAGGTTAGGCAACTTAAACGCTGAAACGCACATGCTGTGGCCTTGTTTGGATAACCTGGCTGCTAGTCTGAATTTTCTAATTTACACAAAAAGAAAAGCTGCCGATGGTGAGTGCAAAAGACGGAAAAACACCCAGGCCAATGACAGGATGCCGCCCCTGGGAGCCTGACTACCCCGGTAGCTTTGGCAACACCCTGCTGCTCAGCTTCTTCCTTGGTAGTAGTTAACTCTCAAATACTTGGTTCCAAAGGGATTAGCTCACAGTTCCAAATGAAAATGCAAGGGTATTTTAGAACAGCGTTCCTAAGCATAATCCCAGATCAGCAAACCTGGATCAGCAAAACTGATTATCCTGCCATACTAAAAAAAATTAAAAGGAAAAAAAAAAAAAAAAAAAAACCCACCCAGGTTGCTGGTGGAAACTTTTCCCATTTAGTGGAACAATTAGAGCAACAACTCTCACCTCCACGCTACTGCACCCCCCCTCAGAATGCTCGTGGACACGCATGATGTGGTCCCACCGAGTAACCAAAGCCCATTTAGAGAAGATTGAGGCCCAGGAAGAAAACACATCTGGTGAGATCGTCGTGTAACTGAAATAGCCTAATAGACACCAGCTGACCACACTGAACATTCGGGGCTCCTTTCCTGACGTGGGCAATGATTCAGACACAGGACTTCTAGATACTTGTCATATCTAATCTAATGGAAAGGCACAGAACATTTTTAACCCAACAGCAGATAACTGTCATGAAATGATTCTGGCCAAGAGGGCCCATTTACAATAATGAATTCAAATCCGATTCATAGGAGCTATAATTCAGACACTGTGAATATCATCTTCATTTTCCATATCATCTCTCTTCCAAGAAGGCAAATAATTCCAGAGTCACGTAATTATTTCTACTTTTCAAGTAGCCCTGTGTAGTTATGAGGAAGATAATATTGCCTCATTTACATAAAATGAGTTTCATCCACATTCAAAACTTCAGTGCCGTCTCTGGCACCTCACTTCCTAGCATCCCTCGGTGCAATCAAGGACCTAGCACCACAAATCATGCCTCCAAGGAAGGACATCATCCTTCCCTAAGCCGGGCAATGTCTCACTGTGAATTTCAAAGGAGGACCCAGCCTTCTCGATTCTTTTGCTTCTCCTAGTCAGTCTTTGGCCTCCTATGTGACTTCATTCAAGATTTAGAAACAGGCTTGGGATACTTGGATCCAGGGCAGCCACATTTGAAAAGACTTTCTGTGGTTGATGAGCCTGGGGATCATTCAGTTTTTTCAATGCCTTCTGAACATCTGATGCATTCAGAACACTAAATTCCCAAACGCTGAATGCCCAAAGGTATACCTTTCAGAAGACTAAAGGGTGGCCACCGTTAAGGATTACAATTTTTAGAAGCAAAAACACAACCCAAAATGATACATCTACCTGGGGTTGAGGTCATGGACTTCCAGAGACGGGAAGCAGCGGACGCCCCCTCTGAGTCCTGACAAACAAGGTTTTTATTGAGACAGGCACACAGCTGTGGAACCAGGAAACCAAAGGAGCACGGAAAACAGAAGGGGAGAGATGGAGACCCCCAGAGACCTGCAGGAGCTAGTTATGTTATTTTAAGAAACACTGTGATAGTAGTGAAACCAGAACCTTAAAAATCAGGAAGTAGTAAGAATTAAGTGATGAAAGCAAAGGCAGAAAGATGAGAATGAACAGCATGGAAAAATATATAAAATGGAGGTATCTGAAGAAAACAAAGCAAAACGTAATAAAAGAGAACATGAGAGGTAAAAGAAAGAGGATAAAGAAGGATTAAAATGGGAACAATGCACTGAATTTCTCTATTTCAGGGCAAATTATACAGAAGTTGAGAGGCAAAATCAACATAAGACGCACTTACTTTTTAAAAAAAAAAACATGCCATCAGGTAACAGATAACAGTTATACTCAAATACGTAAGGCTTTTTTTTTTTCCTCCACAGAGCACAAAAAAGCAACTATTCAGCTTTCCCTTTTTTATTCCCATTCCCATTATGAAGCCCAGCTGCTAAACATGAGAACCGAAGACCATGAAAACAGGCCAGCAGCTAATAAAAAAGAAGGCAGATCAAAGCTGGCCCTCTGCTGGTGGAACTATCTTATTGCATCCCGTACAGCAGAAAGCTCCAGTTTTTAACTTTCAGAGGCAAGAAGAGGACAGAGGATTTTGGAAAGTTCAGCACTGAGGCCTTATTCAGTGCTGGGCCTCTCTGTCCCTGGTAATAGTTTGGAGGATGAAGAGAGGTGCGTGGCAGCATCAAAATCCCTTCACACCTACCACCATTTCCCCACATTTCCTTAGTTAACATGCACTGTAGCCCGGCTGCTACTCCTCTCTTTGAGCAGACTGGCCCCTCTGCACATGTGCCTGTCAGGGCATGGACCCCCAGGATTTCTCTAAGGCAAAGGAAGTAGGCATTTTACGTTCCCTCTAGTCTGGGACTGGCTCAGGGGTGCCCACATGCCCAGAGGGTTTCCCTCCTGCTGTCTAGAGAGGAGGTCTGTCTCCATCCTCTGTTTTCTCTCTCCTCCTGGGTCCCCCATGCACCAGCAGACAGACAAGGCTCTTGTCCTCAAGCTCAAAAGAAGAGTCAACTGAGGACCACCTTCAAAGTGGCAAGAATCAACCCTAATGCCTGGGCTTAGCTAGGAAGCACAGGAGGCAGGAGCCTTTCTTTCCTTCCCCAGGGAGAGGCTTGTCCAGATGGAGAGGGTTCAACCAAGGAAGTCAAGGGACGCACAGGAAGGCAGTCCCACCCACCCTCATGCATTCCTTGGAGAAGCCAGGCTTCTTGGTTGCAGAATCCGGCGCACAATGTTTTATTTCCACTGTAACCATCAAAGTCACAGACAGGGCAAATGCATTCACCCTGTGTACACTGTGAGCAGAGTTAAGCTGGGATGTCCCTGAATCGGTCTCCGAGGACCAGAACTGCCTCATTAAGGGGATAAAAGATGATATCTGCTGAGCTGGTGGAAAGTGGTGGCTGCATTTTTATTAAAGTCTCTGCTGCAGCAGGCCTGGTCCCAAAAGGTTCATATTCCAAGAAACTCCACCCCTCTGCCTGGAGCATGTAAGTGATTCTCTGTAACTCATTAAGGTAAAACAAAAAGCTTTCAGTACTGTGCTTTTCACATAGGAGTGTTGTTGCATAAAAGCTACACGTTTCCTCTCCCTGGCCTGAGCCTGCAAAGATAAAACTGCCCTCATAATTTATAATAGGGGCCCCAGGAGCACCACACTGGGCTGGCGAGGATGGCTGCCTCTTAAGCAAACTCATAAAAGGCCACGCAGCCCAGCAACAGCAACTCCAGAGCCTGAAATTTCAGGTATCTCTCTGACAGAGACCAGCCAGCCCATTGGGAGGACTACCCTGCCTCATCACATACCTTCCGGACTGTAAGACAGCCACCAGGGTACCAGTGATCTCGGGCTAAAAAACCCCAGTATATTTCAATGCCAGGGCTCTCATCCCGGGACCAAGGCAAAAGTAAGTCTAGCCACGTCATGGCCTCACAGATACATGGAGCCCCAAGCACGGACTCAGGGCTCACTCCTAAGATCCGGAACCAGAAAAGCCACAGCAAATGACAAAGCTGTCCAGGAGAATGGGTGCTATCTGCCACAGAACGCCAAGTGGGCACCTCTTGGGCCTGCAAAAGGCCCTCTCCCACGCTCCAATCCCCCACGCAAGTCTCCGGTTCTCTCTCGCTCGCCCCTTCCCACGGAATCACATCAGAGGGGCTCAGGCCCCCGCCGAAGAACAGCTCCCTACCTGAGGGTGGCGCTCTCCCCCTGCCGGACCGTCACGTTGTCCATCGCTTTGGGGAAGGTGGCATCTCCGCTGCGCACGGGCACTCCTGTGGGTACAAGGAACAGCAGCCTGAGAGACACGACCACGAGGCACTTCCAGGGCAGGAACAGGTACCCACAGACCCCCATCCTCGACGGCCACAACTTCCCAGAACTCCGGCAGCCGCTCGGTCCTCGTCCCCCGCCCCCCCTCCCCCGCACACCGGCGGGTCTCAGGCAGCCGCGTGGGGAGGGAGCTTTGAAAGGGCTGGAACCAGCCAGAAGCAGAGAGGGGGAAGCAGAAGCGGAGTCCAGGCTCTCCCGACTCTAATGATTCTTCCTCAAATCCTGCCTCAGCTTTCCAGCCCGGCAGAACCAGAAGCCCCCTCCTGCATCCAAGAAGAGCTTTTTCTCGACGCTCCCCTGGGGAGGAGGGAGGCGGCCGGGAAGGGAGAGGAAAGGAGGAAGGTGCAGGGATGAAGGTCACGGATTTGCTCTTTTTCTGCTTCTCTCCGAGATGCTACTTTAACATTCAGCTGGGCACGTCCTGCCGAGGTCTGGCATCGAAAGTTTATCACCCAAAGAAGCCAGGCAAGTGTCTCTGACATAAAGGAGATGTCATAAAAAGCTGCTGCTTCAAGGAGAGGAGAGAATGTTTTACTAGATCACACATATGTACAGTTGTATTTAGAAACCAGCCCGAGTCTCCAATCTGGAAGGCAAAGGCGGTAAAAAGTTCCACCGCGGGGACCCGCAGCCGCCGCCGAGCCCGAGGATCCTCCTGTGCGGTGGGTGCCTGGCGTCCTCGCCGCAGCCCGCGCGGCGACTGGCGGCCAGCCCGGCCCGCGGAGCGCCGGCGGCGCAGGCTCGG
>NW_006776528.1:1706098-1732420 GCF_000442215.2 Lipotes vexillifer | reverse complement strand
GGCGCGGGGACGCGCGGACGCCGCGCTCGGCGGCCGCCCCCGGCCTCCGCGCCGCCGGCCTCCCGGGAGCAGCTCCAACACGCGCGGGCCCAGGCCGCCGCGGTTGTCATGGCAGCAGCTCCATCACTGACCGCAGCTCTCCGCTGGGCCGGCGCAGAGCGAGCTGGCGGACCGCGCGCCACGCGGCGGGCGCTGGGTGCGGGCGCACACCGTCACCCCAGCCGCGCCGCCCACTCGCGCCGGGAGCCGCGCGTGTCGGGCCGCCAAGTCCCCCGCTCCTCTCTCCCCCGACACGGCGCCTGCCCGGGAAAGCTGCGCCCCTCTCGGCGGCTTCCCTGCGTGCGGGCGGGAGGGAAGGGCACGAGAGGGAGCTCGGGACCGCCGCAAATTGGAAACTGACTCGCACCTTCCTTCCCCGGATGCCGGATGCCAAGGCAGAAGTTGCCAAACCCCGCCCTGGAGAGCTCAACTAGGTTTCCCACGCCGGGATTCTGACCCCGTGTGCGCGTCCACCGCTCGGCAGCCCCCTCTCCACGTGGCCGAGCTACAGTCCCATCCCAGGCAGAGCTCTCCTGGGCCTTGGCGAGAAGGTGGAGCGCTTTCTCCTCCGGTGACCCACCTTGGAAATACTCCTGGCCCTTGAGTTGCGCGCTCTCGCTCTCCAGCTGGCAAATCAGAATTTCTTCCTACTGCGCCACGAGCAAAATCATCCCTGTCCCACTCCACGCTTATTACCCAAGTATCTTACGGTAAAAATGCAAAAACTGGGAAAAACACGTAGAGGTCCTAAAAAGTAATAAGACTGATTCTTATAAAATCCATCTGTGGCTTTATGATCACAACATAAAGTGGCACCATCACCGTAACCGGAGGGGACCTGGTGATAAGGCATTCTTAGAGCCCAGCCTGTCAATTTGGAGTATGGAGGCATTTCCTTTGGTTAAGAACTGAAAATCTCAGGCTTTCCTTGGGCCTGGCAAGAGGCTTTCTTTCTGCTCCCCCTGACAAAAGCCACCCCTTATTATGTGGCTTCTGCCCTTGTATCATAATTTAATAGTCGCTACATGCATTTGCTTTACTCCGTTCGTTCTCAAATCCTTTTGTAAAATTAGCCTGGGCTCTGAACAACTGTTGCAATGAAGTGTAATTCAAAAATAAGCTTTAAACTTATACCATTAATTGTGTTCGTTGCTGAAGGGCACAAAAGTGTGCTACCTGTTCTCAGTTATAAAAGCTGGGCACAAATAAATACTGTACTACTATATACTATACTATGATAAATACTGTAATATAAATAAATACCGCCCGTCCCCTGGCCCCTGTAAAAAGAGAACCACATACATCTTAGGTCTAAAGTTTTTCATTAGAGCATCGTACCTCAGGAAGAAAGAATACTTGTCACTAGTTATGCCACCTATGTTTTAAAAGTTTTAATAGCGTGAAAGTACGTGGCCTCTCCTTCCCAGAATGCAGACATTAATAATGCAGGGACAAGCAGTACACTCTCCAGTGAGCTTCTGGCTGAGAGGGGTCATGATGCTGGGAGGAGAGGCAATGCCTCAGAGAGCAGCCAAAGAACTTATTTTGGGATCATCCACCAGTTTTAATGACACACATCTTTCCTTAAGACCTGAGCGTACCTGGGTTTTCTGTATACACATTGTACATAATCCTCTAAACTCCGAGATGCTCCTGTCCACTATCAACAGCCTGGAAAGACTTTTTTAGTGCTTTAATCTGTGCAAAGCTGAGAACTGGGGCTGGGCTTATGATGTTCTTCAATGACAGAGTTTGTCTCGTGAACACCAAGGATGGGAGCCGTTGGGGATGGGTCAGGCTGCCGTACAAGTCACGCAGCTCCTGCTGCTTGCTTGCCGGGCACACGGGTGACACGGCCAACTCACGCACCTGCTGGTTCTAGGGCTTCTCAGGAGGTGCAGGTGGGCTGTTGCCAAAGGCTGAACCAGCCCGTGGAGGATTACTTGAGATGGAAGGAGTCACTGGAGAAGAAAGGAAGGCAGAAAAGAACATGAGGTTCTGGGTGGCAGGAGAGCGGGCAGGGCAAGAAGAGAGGCAGAGACAGGATGAAGTGAGGCATTATCTGTTCTTAATAACATGTAACAAATCCTGCCCTTGGGAAAAGGATAAACTGTTTATTTCTGCAGGGCTGACTCCCCCCAGCTCTAGGTATCCAGAGTCCTAGAGAATGGGGCCGTCACCTTTCTCTTCTGTAAGTCGGCTTCCTGGTTCAATATTTGTGGGTGAATGCATGAACTTAAGGGCTAGGGAATCAGAGGAATAACTACAGAGGTCTGATTTTTGTGTGAATCTATGCCTGTCTACAGTTTGGTGGGGGAGATTTCATTCATCTGTAAGGCATTGCTAGGGACCAGTACATCCATTTAGAGACTGGAAGGCCAAACCAGATTGAAATGGGAAAGTTAAAAGGGGGTGAGCTTTGCAATGAACAATGAACAGGTAGTTTATAGCAGGAGATTTCTATGAGATTCTTGACCGAGTACTATGATAGGGAAACCCCCGGTTAAACCTCTTTTGGGTATTTGATGACACATATGAAGACAAATTAAATGAGGACGGATTAGAGTACTAAGCGTATCGGTTCTGCAGTTGGATTGTCCAATCAGATACTGACTCCTTGATCCTTCAGCTGTGTGACTGGTATCTAATAATACCCGTCTCACCTATTTCATAGGGTTCGGGGGTTTTGTGAAACGTCCCCAAGATTCTGTTGTAAGGTCTGGTAAGATGGCAGACGTGGAAAAAACTGTCTTGAAAGAAGAGTTCATTCCTTGGCGTTCCCCGGAGGAGGGGCACACCACACTATGCAGGGCCACATGGGGAGAGAGGAAGCAGAAAGAACAAGGAGAAAGCAAGGTCCAGAGACCTGATGGTGGTTTCCAGGAGAAGGAATGGGCAAAAGGTGGGGAGGGCAAGCTTGAGCAGACTTCGGGCTGGATTTTTTGAATAACTGTGGCAGGCCCGGACTCTGGATGTGGTCTCTAGTTGTCCAGTACCTGGCCCTGGGGTGACTCAGGGCAGGGGACACATTGGCTTGGTGTGTGACCACTGGGTACAGGAAATGGTTAGGGATGTGGGCTCTCACTGGGTTGGTTTGCATATGAAGGACGTGCCAAAGGCAAGTTGTTTGCTATCTCTAGAAATTAGCCCTGGGAGAGACAGTCTCTCCAGAATTTGCAAGCCTCCAAGATGTCACAGCATCTTAAAACACAGAATAGAAAACCTCAAAACTTGATTAATACAGGGTGACAATTAATGAGATAATTGCCAAAGGACTCGGCACAGTGGAAGCGCTTAGGAATCATAAATTATGACTATATAGCAAAATCCCCACTTTGCAGTGATTACAACTCGTGACATGTAAAAAGTTACAAATGAAAGGATGTAAATGCCCTACGTACCAACTAAAGCTCCGATCCAGACCTACAGACGTCTAGATATTTAGGGCGATTTGTAATAGAAAATGCAAGTTGGATCCAGTGCAATGTAGTAGTTTGAGAAGACGAAGACGTAAAGCAGGGAGGTTACCTGATCTGATGAGCTTTAAAATGCCACTTTGTCATGAAGAGAAGGGGTTGCAGGGGCACAGAGTGGGATTCAGGGAGAGCGTTGGGAGCAGAAGAGGGAAGAAGTGATGTCGGTGACAATGGTGATGGAGAAACGGGGAAAGGTAAGGGGCGTATTGTGAAAGTACAGCAGTCAGGGCTTCCTGAGAGTCTGGATGTTGGGATTGAGAAAAAGAAGGGCTTGCGTTTGGGGTGGCACAATACCCTGTGATGAGGTTGAGTCCAGAAGAAATAGGTTTAGAGAGGCAGAGGGTGAAGGAGTGAGTGAAGCGCTGTAGGAGGCCGTCAAGTGGAGCCGTGGGCTGGCAGCAGGAGGAAGGGGGCTGAAGCCGCAGCAGAGCACTCAAGACAGCCCTAGCAGCTCACCTAGGCTCACTGTTAAAGGGAAAACGGTGATAAAAGTCTTTCTCTTTCTGCTCTGTGTGTGTGGCGAGGGGATGTTATCCATGGAACCCTCCCTCCAGATCTAGAGGCCCCTCTGCCTTTGTTTGTAAATTAGAAATAAACCCCATCAGTATAAACTTCAGAACCTAAGCTGTTCTGACATTTAGTGATTCCACTGTTTTCAATTTGTCTCTTGATATACTTCCTCTGCTCGGCCGTATCTTAGCTCTTGACAGTAGATTCTAAAATCGTTTGGGGATGAGGCTGTGAATTATATCGGTATGGTTTTAAAAAAATGCTACTCACTTACCCTTAATGAATCCAGGGGGCCCAGGTTTAAGTCCTTGTTTCTGCTGTAACTTACCAGCTATGATGTAGTCCAATCAAAAGCCCTTGTTTTATTGGGTAGTGGGTCAGGCCAGAACTTGGACACTGGAGTCCACCTGAATCCCACCTCTAAAACCTACTTCAGGGTGATTTTCTACAGTATCCTTAACTTTGATAATCCTTAGTTTCCCCATCTGTAAATAGAGGCAACGATAGTGATGAACGTGTACAGTATTTCTGAGTGTTAAATGAAATACAAGTTGTCAGCACCCTGCTGGGCCCTCCGTAAGGACCCAATAAATGTTTTCCTATTACCTATAGGAAGAGACCTAATTCCCCCACCATCATAGGTTTTTTTCTCTGAAGTGGCTCTGGGGGCAGATAAGCTGTACAGAGCAGGGCAGGCAAATTTCCAAGTTGTCCAGAGGTTGTGTGTGTGTGTGTGTGTGTGTGTGTGTGTGTGTGTGTGTGTGTGCGCGCGCGCGCACGCGCACGCACAATATGGGAAACTGAACAGGTCTCTAATTTTAAAGAGCCAATTTTAGAACTAGAAGTCACCTAAGGATCAAAGTGGTTGTTAATATGGTTTCTTTGTACCATGGAGAGGCTGCCTAGATGAGGTTGGCTATGGGGAACTCTGGATCCAACAGAAATATCTGAATTTATCTAATGAAATTTATATCCAGTTGTAAAAGCAATTTCAAACTGTGTGTTATTTATAAATAAGGAAAACTTACAGCTTGTGTTTATCTGAGAGAAGATTGTACCCAGCTGCTCTGTGTGTGCATTAGAAAGAAATAAAATAAGAAGCCTGTGCATGATGCATATTTATATTCCAGAAACCGACCTAAATCAGGAGGACCCAGTGGGGCGGGACGATTGAGTAGGCATCGTGGTTTAGCTGTGGGGGATGCTGTCTGTCTTGGGCCCTCAGGGCATGCAGGTACTACCAGCTAGAGATGTTTGCTAGTGAACAGAGAGGTAAGAATTCAAAATGAACTGAACCAAAAGCCTTCAGTTTTTAGGCCCAAGGAAGTTCCAAGACATGGAAACACATACCAGAATGTAATGCTTCAGATGAGACACAAGTTCTGTGCAAAATAAAACTCAAAGCGATCCCTGTATAATAGCTGCCTACAAGATCAGTGCTAAAAAGGAATGAGGAACTTCATTTCTCTTTGTCCTTTTGCACTCTTGATAACCGAGCCAAATATATGTGTTTTTTTTAAATTGAGGTATAATTGACATATAATGCTATGTTAGTTTCAGGTCTACAACATAATGATTTGATATTTGTATATATTGCAAAACGATCACCACAGTAAGTCTGGTTAACATCTGTCCTTACATAGTTACCATGTTTTTTCTTATGGTGAGGACTTTTGAGGCGAACAGGTGTTCAGTGGTTTTCCTAGTCCACTGCTGACCTGAGGCCAGACTTCAGGTCAGTGGAATCTTGCTCTGCCCCCCCTTCCATCATTGACCAAATCACACCCTCTCTGTCAGGCCCCACGTGCTCGGGCCAGTGAGAAGCACCGATAGTGGGCAGCAATTAAAATCCACGCTTTGCATCCCAGCCCTGCCTCTTGTAACTCTGTGATCTGGGGCACATTTCTTATCTTCTCTGAGTCTGTATGTTCTCATCTGTAAACAGGGTTAACAGGGGCATCTTGGCAAGGCTGCCCTGAGAATTAAGACATCACTCCTCTGGCCATGCCCGGCACAGTGACTGCTATCAATGAACATAAAATGCCTCTTCTCTGCTCTATTCCAAAAGGACTGAAATTGACCAAAACAAACAAAACTGCAACAGAAACAAAACAAAACATAAGGCACACAAGATTCGCTTTGTAAAAAGATACAGAGGAGGTATTCCCCAAGACCAAAGGAGTGATCTACCGATGGCTGTACAATCCAGTTGCTGTAACATCAACCTCCTTATCCTACACCCTGCCCTTCAAGGTGTTGTGCACGTGCCTGCATGTAACTGTCTCTCGCGCGTTAGTATTGCAGGGTCCCTGAGAGCAGGCACTTCTGCTCATCCCTGATTCCTCTGCCACGGACTAGAGCCTGGCATGGAGTAAATACCAGAAAATACTTGCTGCGCGAGAGAACTGATGTCCACTCTCCACAGTCTGTAGAATGTCAGTTAAGCCGACAGCCGAGAATCTGCTTCTTCCCAATCTCATTTCCTCCCTGGCCCCCAGACTCCTCAATGGTGGAACATCATAAGGCAGCAACATCAACTGCACTGAACATCTCCTTCTAGAAAACCTGGAGACTCTTGCAAAGAGACCAGTTTCCACAAACCATACGATAAAATCCGCCTCATTACTTTATAGCCACACCACATATAGTTCTATAAATCAAATGACAAAATTGAAACCTACAAGCCATAAAATGTGTTTTTTAAATGCTCAATAGGAGTTATTACAGTCTACCCCTCCAGAGTCTCATTACAGCTTCCACTATGACAGGCGGAAAGTGGATCATTCCACCCGAGAACCAGGGTGTGGAGGAGAGAATGCCCGTCAGGAGCCAACTTGCCTGGCTCTAAATCTGGACTTGCCACCCAGGACCATGTGGGCAATGGACCAGACTTCTCTGAGCCCAAGTTTACTCATTGGTTAGATTAGCAACACTGTACTTTTTCTTCCCTTGAAGAACTGAACAAGTTGTATATGAGACCCCAGCAGAGGGCTCAGCACACAGGACTGTGTGCTCTGATGCTTCACCTGCCCTCTCTGCCCTTCCTGCTAAAGTGAATCTGAACTCCCTAGGTCTTAGAGAGGATCTAGGACTTGCATTTTATATTATATGTTGATTACTTGAAATCTTACCTCGTTTGCCAAGCTTTAAAAAATATATTGTTCACTTATTTTGCTGACTAATTCATTCAATCTTTCTTTGTTTTTTTCTGACCAAGACTCATTGAATATATAGGCAGTTTGCTGGGCTGGGGGATACAGAGAACATGATATATCACCTGCCCACAAAGCGTTTATAATTTAGTAGGGCAAATGAATCAGATATTGTAATACAATATGATAAGATTTAAAATAAAAAACATGCAAGGATGCTACAACATCTCAGAGTTGGGCCGTCTAAATTAGGTGAGGATTCTTGGAAAGCTACTCAAAGGAAGTGACTCTTAAGAGCATTTTTAAAGACTGAGAGTGATTTAGGCTGCTGCTGGGTTTCTGATGTTGGCTACTGAGTGGATGACTGATATAACCAGTCGCAGAGAAGTGGTAAGGAGAGTGGATACTGAGTGGAGGGGCATAAATGGTAAATGTGGAAGGTAAGGCCAGTGAAACCTCCAAGGAGAGCTTTCTGTTGGCATTTGGATATTTAGGTTTTGAGTCTGAGAAGGACACAATGTTTAGAGCTATGGATTTTGTAATCATCTTTGTTTAGGTGGAGCTGAAGCCCTGGGTCCTGTGGCAGTTGTTTAGCACAAGATTCAGGGAGGGGAATGAAGCCTTAGATGTGAGGTCTGGGCAACAGATATGCTGAAGGGGTGTCGGGAGCTCTCATGAAGGAGTCTGTGCAGTGGCCAGAAAATTAGAAGGGAAGTCAGGGATCAGTGACCTCCTAGACTATTAAGAAGAGAGTGGTTAACGGTGTCTGATGCTAGGGAATTCAGGACGGTGAAGGATGGTTTGCCATGTGTTCAGTCTTCACAGTGGAGACAAAGGTGGCTTTGGCAGAAGAAGATTCACTGTGGGGGCAGCGGCAGAAGTCAGTTGGTGAGCTGAGGGATGACGGAGAGAGCAAACGGTGCCCAGGCTTTCCAGCTGAGTGTGACAGAATAAGAAGGGAGAAAGTGAGGCTCTAACTGCACAGAGATGTGGGTATGAGTGAGGCTGGCATTGGGTTTTCTTTTATTTCATCTGTAGCCTGACAGCCCTCAATCTTGATATATGGTGTCTGAAGATAAGAGTTCCGTGGACTTGTCAGAGACCTGCACGTGCTAATCACAGCATTTTGTATGTGGCTGATGAGTAACGAGTACATGTCAAATGAACTGTTTCAGGTCAGAAGTTCCATCTCTGGACCCACTCAGGGACAGACCAACCAACCAACATTTAAAGAACAATTACAGTGACCACTGTCATCACCATCACCATCATCACCACCATAATCATCATCATCACCATCACCACCACCATCACCATCACCACCATCATCATCACCATCACCACCATCATCATCACAATCATCACCATCATCACCACCATCATCATCACCATCATCACCATCACCATCATCATCATCACCATCATCACCGTCATCATCACCATCACCACCACCATCAACATCACCACCACCATCGTCATCATCATCATCACTACCATCATCACCATCACCATCACCATCATCACCACCACCACTGTCATCATCATCGTCACCATCACCATCGTCATCACCACCATCATCGTCATCATCACCATCATCACCACCATCGTCATCATCACCATCATCATCACCACCACCACCATCATCATCACCATCATCACCACCACCACCGTCATCATCATCATCACCATCACCACCACCATCATCATCCCACCATGTGCCAGATGCTAGGGTACACGCCTCACAGGTATCACCGCCTGTCATCCTTTTAACATCTCTGTGAGAAAGGTATCATTATTATTAGATTAAGAAACCAGTGCATGGGGAAGAAAGATTGTTTCTAGTCATTTCTAAGAACTCAAAGTAGAAAATGCTGTATCTTTTCCTGTCCCCATCACGGTTCACTGCTATATCAATAGCAACCATAACAGTTCCTGGCAAATAGCACCTTCTCAATAAATATTTATTCAATTAGTAATGAAAACCAGTTATGTATCTCCATTTCAGAGCCTCCAGTTTCACAGATATTAGAGCTATTCAAGATGCACATTCCAAATATTAGATAACTGAAGAAATCTGTCTTCATTTGGACATTGGATGATATTTCATTGGTAGCAATTTAGCTTGAGGTGGAGAAGCATTAAAGTAGTTCAGTGTGTGTCAGTCCAGACTCCCTGTGCCCACACAGCACCGACACTGGACCACGCCGGTGTTTATCCTGGAGGAAGTTCCTCGTGGTGGGAGAGCAGGCGGCTGGGTTAACACACACTGTGTATGGGCTCTAGATATTAGTATTCTAATTAATGAGATATAACCATACTAATCAGAAGCATAGCTTGTGATGGACATGATCTTTGTGACGTAAAGAGGAAGCCTCTCATAAAATGTTATCACATCACGGAACCCAGCTCTTATGTGTTTATTTATACATGTTCTCAAGCTCTCACACATGCACTTGTGCTCTGGTCACATTTTAACATGTCTTTTTATTGTGGGTTTTGGCCAAAAAAGTTTGAGGTGCGTTGGCCTGGACAGTCTCTAAAATTCTGCTAGCCTCTAAGCATCATCACCACCACCACACTGACATCTGGGATTTGTCTCTGAGCAAAATCTCTTTTCCCCACCACTAATGCCCCCTCCCACCTCTCAACTGAACACCCATTTTTCTCTCTGATGTAATCCCAAAAGTTCACTCTCATCTCCTCCCAGCTGCTTGAGCTCCCAGTCACCTTGCTGGATGGATTCAATATTACAGAGATCAAGACAGGGAAACAGAACAGAACAAAACAAAACAAACGAACAAAAAAAACCCACACACACTCTGTATCGTGAGCTCTCCATTGCCCGTGCTGGCAGGAAATGCAGGCCGAGAACCGGGAAGGGGGGAAATAGAATCCACTCCTGGCACTTCCCCCTCCAAGCATCAGGAAGTCTTGGGCAAGAGGACAGGAAAGGAAATGGCAACAAGAAAGCAGAAGAAAAGGGAAGAAGGGAGCATCACAGGAGAGAGAAAGATGCATCCAAGCATCTTATATTAGAATTCTCCAGAGAAAAGGAGCCAGCAGGATCAGAGAGACAGACAGACAGATATATATATATGAAGATAGAAGCTAGACAGGATATATAGGAAGAAGATATATAATCCAATATCTACCTACCTATCTATCTCCCTACCTAAGCTAGATTTCTTTCCAGTACCTGGCCTCTGCAGTTGTGGTGTGCCATGTCTGCGGGGCAGACCTGAAGACAGGAGGCCCGGGGAGAGTTCATGCTGCAGTTCACATCTGAAGGCTGTGTGCTGGCAGAATTCCCTCCTCCTCTGGGAAGTCAGTGGTTTTCCATTAAGACTTTCAACTGCTTGGATAAGGCCCACCCACATGATGGAAGTTAATCAGCTTCACTCAAAGTCTACTTTTTTATTTTATTTTATTTTATTTTTTTTTTTTTTGCGGTACGTGGGCCTCTCACTGTTGTGGCCTCTCCCGTTGGCTCCGGACGTGCAGGCCCAGTGGCCATGGCTCACGGGCCCAGCCGCTCCGCGGCATGTGGGATCTTCCCGGACCGGGGCACGAACCCGTGTCCCCTGCATTGGCAGGCGGACTCTCAACCACTGCGCCACCAGGGGAGCCCCAAAAGTCTACTACTTTAAATGTTACTTTCATCTAAAGATACCTTCACAGGAACAGCTAGAATAATTTGTCCCAAATACCTGGGTGCTGTGGCCCCACCACTTTGACACATAAAATTAACTACCACCCATCCCAATTTCCCTTTGCAGCAATCCTCCTAAAAGAGTTTAAACTGGTACTGCTTTCCTCCAGGAACATCCTAGAAAAGGGAAGGGAGGAAAACCTCTCTACCCTCTCCCAAGGTAGTTTATCACAAGCAAGCTAATGCCTAATGTTTCCTTCTCAGAAGACAAAGTCCAATTCGTGCTTAAAGAATTCAAATTGTAAAACACTCGGGAAGAGTGCGTGCATTGGCGTGAGTGGATTTTATGGAAAGTTTGTTTTGTTGTTCCCGTTCCTACGTGGGGGAAGAGGTCCTAAAGCAGTGGTACAGAAACCCGGGGTTAAGATGTCATTGAGAACGGGAAAGAAATCAGGATGCAGAGAGGCTGAAATAACCTTGCAAGGATCCTAAGAGTGCACACACTTCAGTTTATCTCGATCTACTCTGGAAAAAACTCAGCATCTCCCCACAGCAAGACTACAGGCAGGTGCTGATTTAGAGACGGTACCTTGAATCTGGGGAGGCAGAAAGGGGCTTGAGGGGAGGAGGTACTCCAGGGCAAACCCTTGTTACAGAGGGAAGAAAATGAACCCAACCGTGTCTGGTCTCACACGCGGTGATCTCAATCAAGCGTTCTCTCAAAATGGGATTGGGTGATGGCCTGTAGTCTGTTCCAGAAAGGAACACCATCGAACAGACGCTGTGTCACGTGGCAAGACTCCAACCATCAATTAAGGAATGGAAACAGAGTAATGTGTGTCTGTCCTGGCCCTAAAGCTGAACTTAAACACAGCGCTTGGACCTCTTACCTCTACTAGAAAGACTGAGCTATTAGGTACAGGACACCAGAGAGGGAATTTAGAATCTGGTACTTGTACTGCTGCTATGAATAATACTAATAACAATAACAAATAATAACTGAATGCATGCAGCACACCCGATTCTAAGGTAAATGACTTATACACATAATTGCATTTAGCCTGCCCAAGAATCCTAATTTTACAGGTGGAAAACCGAGGTTAAAAGAGGGTGACTTGAGCAAGATCCGAGCATCAGGAGTGAAGATCTCCCCCTAAAGGCCCAGTCCTTTCCTCTTAGCATGGGGACATCAGAAGTTTGGTGCTCTCTGCAGAGAGACAGAGAGTCCCCTCATCAAAAGCCAGGAATCCCATGTGTGTGAAAAGCACAACTGTTGTGGAAGCAGGAAGCTGGGGTGAGGCCAGGATCAGGGGTTGAGGATGGCAGAGGTTAAAAAGGGGAGCAGAAAACACAGGAGAGGCAGGATCCCTGCAAAAGCACAGGCTGCTTCAGCGGAGGGTAAAGCAAGACTGCGAAATAAAGCTGCATCTCCTGCTCTATTTTCCACCCTCTCCCTCCCCCTCTCCATCTGTCTGTCTCTTCCCATTTCTCTCCCCCTCTGTCTCTTCTCCCCTTGCAAATCTTCATCTGCTAATTTCCATCCAACACGTTTATGAATTAATTCCAACACCTCTCTCTCTGTGTCAAGATATGCTGCTTTCTAACCTCCCCGCCCTCTGGCAAAGTGTGCATTTTGTTCCACAGACTGTTTTTCTGACAACTCCTGGACTTAGTCATTTGCTCTGACACCCGCCCCAGTCACTGAGGGTCTGCAGAGAAGAGAGACCAGGTCTGCAGCTAGAAAACCTTGTCATCAGGCGGTGAGGCTGAACGAGAGTGAGGCTGAGGACACCGGAGGCCTGCGGGGAAGAGAAGCAGGAGAATTTGATAACCTGCCCAGACTCTGAAATAGGGCACAGGTGACTGTCTTCTGCAAGAGGCAGGGTCTGTCAGAAATGAACCTCATCATACTCATTTTAATTAGCACAAACCAACGGTGCTGGGCAGGGGGTTCTAAAAATAGTTTTCTTGGAAGTGTAGAAACTAAGACAGACACATACAGCACGCCAAGTTACCATCCTGGTGTCTTTTCAGCCCTGAAATACCTATGCTTCTAGGCATGCTGAAACCACTAAAGAAGAGACGCTGAGATCTTCATATCTTAAATCAACCAATAACAAGTTCATTTTAAAGATGAGCCACACAAAGAGATGGGCAGCTCTAAAGAGCAAAAGAAAGAAACAGCTAGAAACGGCCAGACGTTGGTGGTCGCTCTATTTATATATGTTTGATAGATAGGCTGATTGATTGGCGGATGGATGGATGCATTTAAGGGGGAAGAGCGAAGAGAATGCTATTTGCAGACTTGGCGAGGGGAAGAAAGCCAGCGCCAGGCACAGGGATATGAGATGCAAGTAACTCCAGAACATAAATATGCCCCAAGGACAGTAGATACAAATACACACGGGGGGCTGGTGCGAAGGGGCTGAAGAGGTCAGAGCTTCAGACTCTGGAGAAGTTACTTCCACTGTCTTGCCTTCGAGGTCCTCACCTGAAAACTAAGTCGCTGAACCAGATGATCTGCAAATCCTGTCTCAGAGGTAACAGCCCATGGATCCATGCCCATTGTGGGAACACGGGCCTTTCCACTCACATCTCTTTCTGCTTCAGCCCGTGCTGTTCGTCCTTTCCAAAGTGCCCCTCCTCTGCACATCCAGTTCCCAAGCTCACCTCTACACCCAAGCTCACAAGTCACCTTCTCTGGCTACGATCCCAGTTTCCCAGCATAAGTATTCCTGCCTCCTCGGCACCTCCTCAGAATCATACCCTTTCTTACTGTCATCTTACTGCAGTGGGTTTGGCCTAGGTAAGTACAGGACACTTTCTCTCTTCTGTCTGATGGAGGATCAATCAGTCTCTCTCCTCAGCACCAAGCACAAAGCTTGGCAAAAAGTAGGTGCTCAATAAACGTCTACTAAGTGAACGGGTATGACACTTTTCCGCAGGAGGGTCATCTTCCTAGCAGCCTTTGTCTTTAACTGGACTGTGCAGCACTGCACAGCAGACGGCCGAGGATGCTTCTTGATGAATTGTCTCGGGAAGAAAACCCAGCAAGAGAAAAGCCAAGCACAAAAACTAGTCCAGTTATCATCCCGATTCCAGGCCTGAGCTCCCCACGCCTGCACGCCCTCCTCTGTCACGGCAAAGACAGCTTTTCCCAGACAAAGGAGCGAGCCTGGAACTCACGTTTCTTTGCAATTAGCAAGCTCCCACATGGTAAACAGGCGCATTTTGCTTGTACATCAGCAGTTTGCCTAATCAGTGATTTCCACTCAGATCTGGAGGAAAAGATTTTGAGTCTAGACCACAGTGTGAGTGAATGGAAGATGGTGGCTCAAAGGAAACTCTGCCCGTTATTCTTATATTTGTCATAGAGGGGGCACCAAGTTAAGGATTTGGTCGTTTGTTTCTTTAGAGATGCTCCTTCAATGTGCAAATCCACCTTGAAAACGGCTTTTCACACTGGCTCTCGCTTGGGCTGTTGCACTTGTATGGTTCTAAATTTAAAGACAGCCCACCTTCCGGAGAAGACCCGGCCAGCTGGGATCGGGGTGCATGGGGAGCCTGGGGAGACTGGGGAGCTGCTGCGTGGATCCAGTCACCGGCAATCACGTAACTGCGTTCGATTTTTGAGTCTTTGCCTTATTTTGTGCTAGATTTGCTTTAATCAGGAGCTGTCCTCCAACGTAGCTTTTCACTTCAGCACCTCTGACCTCAGAACATCAAGCCCCCACCAGTCTGCCTCCCCTGAGTAGACGAGAAACAAAGACAGAGACCGTCTTATCTGCCAGACAGAACAGCAGCCCTGCTCGGCAGAGAGCACGGGGAACCATGAATGTGGACGTGCAGCTGTGACACTTCACCTGACCCCCCACGCCAAAAGCATGGGACCTTGGCGGGGCATCACCCACCCACACTCAGGACCTCACAGGCACGACAGAGCAGCCTCAGGTTCCTTGGGAAATGCCTGATCCCTGTGTCCTAGAATTTTGGACTAGGGAGGGATCTCAGACATTGTTTGTGCTAACCTGTAGCTAACGCTAAAATCCTGTGTGCGACCCCTGGCTCGTGGTCCCCAGGTTTTTTGGGGGCACGTCCATGCACACGAGTGTCACTACATCACAGGTGGCCTCGCAATATCGACAGGCAGCTCTTGCCGTTACAATATTCTTCCTATTTCCATTCATTCAAATTTCTGACCTAGCAGGAGAGAAATGGGAGGCAGGAGAGGATGCCGAGGTCAAGGTTGTCAGTAAATATTAGTTCTCCTTCCTATCATAACGACAATATTATTATTACTAATTGTTGCCATGGTTGTTGCTGCTGTTTTATCATTATTTATTATTATTTTCCACCTGAGCATTGTCCCCATCCTAGCTACAGGGCCACCAGCTGCGTGCTGACCCCCCTCTGGCGTTACACACCTGCACCTGAGTTATCTCCCCCCTGGATGTCGGCTCAGGCCAGTGAACATACATGGCAGGATCGGGGCTCTGCCCATCCCGTCAGCACCAGTTATTGGGAAGGGAAGCCTTCAGAAACTGGTGGAGGAATCTTTCTGCGCTGAGCCCAGAGGGCAAGACACATGCATACAGCTGTGAGAGGAAAGGTACAGTCCAGGAAACACCCCAGGGCGGGCAGCAAATGGCAGATGAAGCCGGAGAACGTGGGAACACAGATAAAAGGAAAGAACCCTTTCTGCATAGACCTTGTCTGAATAATGCTGACTCCAAACACACATGGAACTATGACTTGAACAAGAAGAGAATCACCGGAAACACCTGATTCCCCGTCTCCTTCGAAAGAGACATGTTATGGACACACATGCAGCAGACATGAGCACGCCATCACGGTCAGAGCATGGACTCTGAATCCTGCAGATTGGGTCCAAATCATGGTATCACCAACTGAGTAAGGATATCCCCTGAAGGCATGTCTCATAGACCCTCAGAGCCCAGGTTTCTCATCTGGAAATTGAGGGGGGTGATGGCACCTGTCCGTTTGGAGGTGGGAGGACGTCATGAAATGGCGCGGGGATCATCAGGGTCTTTGTTACCGCTGTCCCTTCCCTGCCTCTGCCCTTCTCGCCAGCCCTCCCTGTTCCCCACGCTCCTCCTTCCTCACCCCCATCAGTACTTTCAAAGCTCAGCCAAGCTCCCATGCTTCCATGATGTCACCGTCCTCACCAGGCTCCCCTGGGACACCCCAGAAGACACTGTGGACAACACAGTTTAACATGAACATCATGTGATGTGACCATCTGCTAGGCAGACTCCACTGCCCCTTTTCTGAAGGCCAGAGAGGAGGGTATTCTCAGGCTAACTTGATGAGACGACTGAGGCCTGGCAGGTGTGTGTGGCTTGGTAGGAGCCTCACAGCCAGACAGTGGTGGATCCAAACTCAGGTCAACGTCCTTCCAATCCCTGCTCTCTTTACATGGCAACGTGCTCTGTTCTGCATTCTTCTTTCCCAGGTGTTATTCCTCCCTGTACAAATAATTTGTTCAGGATATGAGCATTTCCTATACTTTTCTCTGTCACTGCTCGTGCATGGCTGACAGTACAGGCAAGGGGAGATAATCGCAGTTCAGACTTGGACCCTGTGTGACTAGGCGAGTTCCTTATATCCTCACCAGCCTCATTTTCCTCACCCAGAAGGACTAGCCGTCCAACCTTATAGGGCTGTTACCACGACTTAGTTCATTAATCTTTGTTAAGCGCTTAATACATTTTAATTCCCACGATTGTGGTAGATGCAGAGATGAACTGCCCCGGTTCTTTTTCAAGGGAATGCTCGCTGGTCCAGCTGCTGGCAGGGCTGACAGACGACGGCCTCTGGGATCTCCTCACTTGCAAGGCAGGGAAATCCCTCCCCAAGTGGGATTTCCCTCCCCCCAGTTCCTCCCCAGGGAAATCCCTCCCCAGTACCGCCCACCTCCCGTGACCGATCAAGGCTCAGAGTAAAGGCCTAGTCATTTCCACCCAGCGAGAGAGGATCCTGACTGAGCTGTGTCACCCCCTTGACCTTGACCTTGACCTCCGACACTCCTGTTCCCGCTCCTGCCCCCACCACAGCTGTTGATTCCCAGGGACTTCCCTAATAAACATCTTGTGCCCCAAACACCGCCTCAGGGGACCCAGCTTAGGACAGCTATAATCATCGCCATCAAGACCGTTATATCCACTTTTCCCAGCCTCTTCTTACTGACGTGTAAACTTGCCTCACAGGGTTGTTGTGAGAATTTTTTAAATGGTGTGTGTGGGTCCCTGGCAGAGCACCCCACACCTGGGACGGGGCTGACACAGCTGTGGACATCTCGCAGAGAGTTCTGTGCATACTTGACAGTCCGTTGACCCTTAAGGGCTAGAGAAAACAGCGGGCAGCAGTGATGCTGTTGGATGTTCTGAGGGACGGACCACGTGATGGCCAGCCTTTCTAGACGCCACAACAGCGGACTCATCATCTCGGGAATCACTTGCTCTTAAAGCCACACTTGACAGCAGCCTCCTTGCTCTCAATGCCCCGAGCGGTGCATTGATATTTGTAAAGATCCTGAAACTATTTCACGTACGTGGGTTTTAAATCTTTACTACATATTATTATGGAATATGATATGTGATAATACAGTAATCAATAAATAGTAATAATATAATAATGGCCGAAATGTTTGCTTTTTTAAAACTATTATTACTATATCTTCATCCCAAGAACAATGTTTTAAATCCTTCCTAAAAGCTTTAGTGAAAAGAGGAAGCACAGAAATAAATGAATGAAAATGAATCATTGGGCCAGAATAGGTCCTTGGTCCTTGGTTTGGGTGACAGTTGTCACGTGTGTCTATCTGATTTCGGCCCTGCCGGGACCCTCCTAACCCTGTGCGTTCAAAGGGAGAGCAGGACATCACATCTGCAAAATCCATTTCCTGGCGTGCACACCTACCCGAACTTCACCCCACTTTACCTGACAGCTTTTCACAATTTGTCTCAACCCTCCTGTCTCCCCTAGAGATAAATGTAGCCTCTTTAAGGTCTTCTCACCTTCACAATGAAAGGGAAAGGCAAAAACTCCACCAGATCCTACACCCAGACTGAGCTGACTCTGAGCTCTGCCTAATGGAAACGACCCCACAGCCACTGCCAGGGACGAAACAGCCAGATGGAAACCCGGTCAGCATCAACCATGGGAGCTCGGTCAAAAATGCAGCGGGCCTGGGTCAGAGACCGTGGGAACCAAGGGAAGGAGTGAGACAAGAGACAGGTGACTCCATCATCAACAGGGGGAGACAGAGAAGTACGACTCATCCATTGCTTCCATGTTCAAGGCTGACGATGCTGTCAGACAGGAGAGTGGAGGCAGTCATGGCAGGGGCTGGTTTTAAAAGAGTTTAGCGGGTTGTTCATGGTACCTTGAGACCTTGAGTCTGAACGGTCTTCAACAGGAGGGAAGTGAAGACAGAGAGGTCGTCTGGAGATGCCCGGGATTAGAGTTGGTAGCTGATGAATGACACCCTTGCTAATAATAAAGTGCAGGGAGAGAGGAGGTAGGAGACAAAGCCCTGGAGGGCAGCTGGATCCAGGGAGTGAGGCAAAGACAGGGACCGGTGAGGAAGGGAAAGTCGAAGACACGTGGGCAGCTCTGCCCCATGATGCAGAATCAGATCTGAAGGCGTGTTGGCAGTTGGGCCAGATTTTTGACCTTGGAAAGAGGAGATAGTGCTGGAGGGAGAAGCCAGTCTCAAATGAGCTAAAAAGTCAGGAGGTGGAGCAAAGAATAACATCTAGGCTACACGCTCAAGGGTTTTATAACAAAAGAAACAAAGAAATAGAAGCACGTGAAAGTGAGGGATTCTGGGAGAAGTTTGTGACTGCTATCACGGCTGCGTGTTTGGATATTAATGTATTTTGGGACTTGCAGGAAGGAAGTTACAAAAAAGATGAAATAATACTGCTGTGACGCAGCGGGGCAGGGGAGCCGTACATGGCATCCAGGTGACCCACTTGGTGCCTCTCGCACGCCCCTGCCCAATGGTGATGACGGATGGATACCTGTGCAGCTGCCCTCGCCTGAGAAAAGCTCAGAGGGATGACAGCCTTGCTCACACCCCCAGGTACGCCATGGGGAGCAGCAGAGGGGCGTGCTGCAGGGTATCCAGATGGAGAGTGGAGGAAAAAGAGGCTGAGTTTCAGTTGCGATCCCAAAACCAGCTGCAGAGTTGGGGACAGTGGTTCATCCACTAACATTCCTCTACTAAGTCTCCTCTGGGAAGAACACCTCAGTAGAATCCTGGAGACACGGGAAGAAATGGGTCTGGGTGGCACAAGGTGAGCTGTGGTGGATTTGGAGACGTGCTGTGCAAATCTCCTTTTAAAGGAGGATTTAGTAGGGTTGTCCTGCTATGGGGAGTGTTAGCAACCCCTGCTGGGATAACTCGGCTACAGGGAACTGCCTCGTCTGAAGTCTTGCCCTTCTTAGGGAGGCCCTGAACCAGTGAGTGGTTGAGCTAGCGTTTAAAGGCCAAGTCATTTTGGCCCAACATGGGACGTGTATCAGGCCATTTAGGCTCTAGAATGCCTGGTGAGGTCAGCTGAAGCTCCTGCTTCCACATCGCAGCTCAGTTTCTTCTGCCTAATACGGCTTCCTTTCCTTTTTTTCTCTCTGAAGGACACTCCTTAATAAACAAACATCCAACAAACTCAAAACTTTGATATTAAGGGGGCTTGTAAATAGGCTGATGGAAATCGAAATAATTCACATTTGGTGGCTCCGATTGTTTTTGGAGTTACGGGAATCTACGTCATTTTTGAAGAATGTGAGAAAGCACAGGGGGCTTGAGAAGGGAAATCCATGTTTGGAGGAGCCACTCTGGGGAATATGAGTGGGAGATGTGTCCACATGACAGGGATGAGAGCTTGTGCTTCATGCGTGTTTGTGTTTCCATTTAAGTGTACTTGTCAATTGTACAAAACGGTTAATAGAAGAAGAAATCTCTAAACAGCAACCATGGAGATCACCAGGACTTTAACAGCTTCATGAAGTGCTCACATCAAAAAGACGTACGTGGGGCTTCCCTGGTGGCGCAGCGGTTGAGAGTCCGCCTGCCGATGCAGGGGACGCGGGTTCGTGCCCCGGTCCGGGAAGATCCCACATGCCGCGGAGCGGCTGGGCCCGTGAGCCATGGCCGCTGAGCCTGCGCGTCCGGAGCCTGTGCTCCGCAACGGGAGAGGCCGCAACAGTGAGAAGCCTGCGTACCGCAAAAAAAAAAAAAAAAAAAAAAAAGATGTATGTTCTCAATACAGGGTCCAAATCCATGATAAAGGAAAACCATGTGTTAATTATTTTATGTCATCACCTTTCCTCTCACCTCACAGCAGAAATTGTTACTGCCTCACCCATACACCTACCATTTCAGTGTGATCTAGATGACTTCCTGCTTCTAGTTTCAGCATCTCTGTGCCTGAGGGCCTTTGTAGGATGACAGGAAGCCATTCCCACAATGCATGTAGCAGGTCAAAAGTGCCAAGGGCAACGTTCAATCAATAATTGACAGAAATGACTATATAAGTAAACCAGCTCCTAATCTTTGTTGGGAATAATTCACAAGCACATACACCGCACCGTCTCCCAAAGTTCAGTTACACAGTCTGGTAGTTGTCTATTTCATCTGAGTTATCGAATTTATCAGCATACAATTGTTAATAATATTCTCTTACAATTCTTATTTCTATGAGGCCATTCGTTATTTCCCTTTTTTATTTCTGATTTCAGTATTCTCTACCTTTTTCTTGTTTACTCTACCTGAAGGTTTGTCAATTTTGTCAATGTTTTTAAAGAACCAACTTTTAGTCTCATTGATTTTTCTCTTTTTTTAGCCTTTATTTCACTAACTTCTACTATAATCTTTTTTTTTTTTTTTTTTTTTTTTTTTTTTTTTGTGTGACGGGGGCCTCTCACTGTCGTGGCCTCTCCCGTTGCGGAGCACAGGCTCCGTTCGCGCAGGCTCAGCGGCCATGGCTCACGGGCGCAGCCGCTCCGCGGCATGTGGGATCTTCCCGGACCGGGGCAAGAACCCGTGTCCCCTGCATCGGCAGGCAGACTCTCAACCACTGCGCCACCAGGGAAGCCCCTACTATAATCTTTATTATTTCCTTTTTCTGCTTGCTTGAGGTTAAGTTTACTATTCTTTTCCGTTGTCCTCAGGTGGAAGGTTAGATTTTTGATTTGATGTTTTTCCTCTTTTTACACATAGGCTTTTACACCTATACATTTTTCTCTAAGCAATGTGTTAGCTGCATCCCGTATGTTTTTCTTGGTTATGTCTTCATATTGACTGTTATCTTCATTTCATTATGGGTGGATGCCGCACTTTGTATGATTTCAATCCTTTAGAATCTGTCGAGGCTTGTTTCCTGGCTCACGTATGATCTATCCTGGAGAATGTTCTGGGTATATTTGGGAGTAATCTGTACTCCTCTGCTGCTGAGCTGAGTGTTCCATAAATACCTGTTGGTTCTAGTTGGTTTATAGTGTTGTTCACGTCTTCTCTTTGTTGATCCTCTGCCTAGTTTTATATCTGTTATTGAAAGTGGGTTATGAAGTCTCCAACTACTATTGTTGAATTGTTCGTTTCTCCAACAGTTATGTCAGTTTTTCTTCATGTATTTTGTGGCTCTGTTGTTAGATGCATGTATGTTTATAATTTTTATATCTTCCTAACGGATTGGCCTTTTATCCTCATAAAATGTCTCTCAGTCTATATTTTTGGACTATTTGTTTTCTTTTAAAGTCTATTTTGTGGTAAAGCCAGTCTAGCTTTTTTATTCCTGTTTGCATTATATATCTTTTCCATGTCTTTACTTTCAGTCCATTTGCTTCTAATGTGTGTCTCCCATAGAGAGCATATAGTTGGATCTTGTTTTTTATTCAGTCAAACAATCTTTGCCCTTTGATCGGATTGTTTAATCTATTCACATTTAATGTTATTATGGATATATTTAGATTTAGTTGTTTTGTTTTGTGCGTCTCTCATGTCTTTTTTTGCTCTCCTACTTTGCCTTTACTGCTCTCTTCCACATTAAGTGAATAATTTTTAGTATAACAATTTCTTTAACAAGTTCCACTCTACTTTTGTTTTTAGATATTTTATTAGTGGTTGCTCTAAGCTTATCATATACACCTTAACTTATCAGAATCTGCTTCACATTTATACTAACTTAATTCCAGTGAGATATAGAAGCATTACTTCTATATAGATCTAGTCCCCCTTCCCACTTGTTGTGCTATTAGTCTTATACATATTACTTCTGTATATGTTACAACCCAACAACATATTGTCACAAATCATAACTTTAATTAACTTTAGGACTTTTATGGAGCTGAGGGAAAAGAGCACAGGTATATTTAGAAATTGTGTTGTATTAACCATTTCAGTTACTATTCCCGGTTTTGCTTCTATGTTCTTGTGGATTTGAGTCACTGTCTGGGGTCATTTTCTTACTCCAATACACCTTTGCTCCCTCTCAGCTCTTAGGCTATTATTTTCAAGTATATTACATTTCTATATGTATGGGCACAACATTTTAATTACATACATATTGTCTCATACAAGTGTTTTATTTTTTTTAAATCAGTTACCAGAAGAAAGAAGGAACAGGCATTTATACAGTCTTTTATAATTATTTAACTCCCTTTATCAGTGATGTTTGCTCCTTGGCCTAGATTTGCCTCACTGCCTGGAGCCTCCTGCTTTCAGTCTGAAGAACATTCATCTGCAAGCAGTGGAGTCTCTCAGTTTTTATATCTAGCACTGTCTTTATTTCACCTTTATTTTTTGAATGTTAGTTTTGCTGGATATAAGTTTTTAGGTTGACTTTCTTTTTTTTTTTGTAAAAAAAAGCATTTTGAATATCTCACCCTACTGCCTTATGACCTTCATTATTTGTAATGAAAAGCCATGTGATAAGTCATTTTTCTCTTGTTGTTTTCTCTTTGTCTTTTGACATTTTTACTATGGTGTGTATGGGTGTGGATCTCTGTATTTTTTGTGCTTGGAGTTTGTTGAGGTTACTGGGTATGTAGATAAATGTTCTCATCATTTTTTAAAGGTTTAAGCCACTATTTCTTCTAATATTTTGTTCTGCTCCTTTTCCTCTCTCCTCTGCTGGGACTCCCACTTCATGTATGTTGGTGTGCCTCATGGTATCCCAGGCATTTTTAAGGTTCTGTTCATTTTACTTTATTCCTTTTTCTCTGTTTTTCAGGTTGCGTAATTTTTATCAATCTATGTCCAAGTGCAATGATTTCTTTTTCTTTTTTTCTACTTGAAATCTACTGTTGAGTTTTTTTAGTAATTTTTTTTAAAAAAATGTCAGTTATTATAGTTTTCAACAACAGAATTACCATTAGGTTCTTTTTTAATTTTAATTTTTATTTATTTTTTTGGCTGCGTTGGGTCTTTGTTGCTGCGCGTGGGCTTTCTCTAGTTGCGGTGATCTGGGGCTACTCTTCGTTGTGGAGAGCGGGCTCTAAGCGCGTGGGCTCAGTAGTTGTGGCTTGCAGGCTCTAGAGCACAGGCTCAGTAGTTGTGGCACACGGGCTTATTTGCTCCATGGCATGTGGGATCTTCCTGGACCAGGGATCGAACCCATGTCCCCTGCATTGGCAGACGGATTCTTAATCACTGCGCCACCAAGTAAGCCCTCCTTTTTACAATTTTTTATTTTATCTTCTCTATTTGATGAGGCATTGTGATAACACCTTCCTTTACTTCTTTTTGCCTGGTTTTCTTTAGCTCCTTGAACATATTCATAATGGCTGCTTTGAAGTCTTTGTTTAAATATAACATCTGGGCCCACTCACAGGTAGTTTCTGTTGCCTATGCTTTTTTCCTTGTATGGGCCACTCTTTGCTGATCCTTTTCATGTCTCATATTTTTTTTGGTGATAACTGGATATTTTAGATAATACATTGTGGCAACTTTAGATACTGATTTCCCCGAGGACATGTTTTATTTTCCTTGTTTGCTTGTTTGTGACTTGTCCCTTTCCCTCTTTATAGTTTCTAGTTCTTTGTGCCCCTCACCTTCCATCCTAAAGGGACAGGTGTACCAAAGCACCTTGTCTTCACATCCATCATGGTTCCAAGACATTTTTCGTTTCAAATTTATCTTATCTTTGAAAAATTCTCAAGACTTACGTTTATATAGGCACATAAAAATATTTTATTCATATTTGGAGGTGACTTGCCTAAAACAGAAGCACTATTTTGGGGGGTGTGCTTATAATAATATATATTATATAATATTATATATTAATTATATATATAATATATAATAATATAATTATATAATAATATATATTATTGTCAAGTATACTGCATACTTTATTAATTTTAATATTAAAATAGAGAATTAATATAATATTAATATAGAGAATCATACAGTTAAAATACAAAGGGGAGGAAAGTTAGAGCAAAAGCAAAAACAAACAAACAAACAAAAACTTAGCTCTTACTTCAGTTTAAAAAGAGATCAAGTGGTTACCGTGGTCCTGAAAAGTCCACAATCATATACACTTGATTCTGGACAGTATCAAGCTGATCTCCTTTGGAATGCCTACAGAACATATTTCAAATTATCTTGGCAGTCATGGCTCTTTACAATAAAAACCCAACTTTTTCCTCCCCGCCCCCAGCTATTAAATGTTTTCTTTTTAATGAAATCATTTTCCCATGAGTATCCTATAAACCCTCACTTCAAACATCACACATGTCTCCCATATATGCGTTTTCCTGTAAGATTTAGCTCAAATCTTACCTCCACTATAAAAACTTCCTCCAGCACTCCAAACTGCAGGGATCCTTCATTTCTCTGAGCTGCTATAGCTTTTACTCTGTGTACCTTTCCTTTGGCAGTTAGGAAGGCACTTCTTTGTGTCCTATATTCTACTGTCTTTGCCAATCAAAATGTGTACTGTTATTTCCTTGGTGTATTCTAGCTCGTCAAATTGACTCTCAGCTCCTTGCGTGCAGTGACACGGTCTTTATTTTTCTTTCTATTCCTTACAGCACAGTGCTATAGGGTTTTTAACCCTTTACACATAGTGACCAGCTATAATAAAGAAGTCTTTTCTTCCAGATGTTGAGAAAGGAGGCAAGCTAAAAAATCTCTATCTTTTAGATTCCTCCCGGTAATGGCTCTGACAAGATCAGCGGACGTCTTAATTCCCTTGAGGACACAGACAAACTATTATTTCACTCATTCTGATAACTTGCACATGGTAGGTGATCAGAGAATATTGGGTAAAACTCCCCAATGGCTGAAATGCAGCTTGCTGTGCCATTCTCCCTTTACTTTGTCCCTTTCCACTAACTACCGCTCATGTCCTTAGTGTGCAGAAACAAAAGAGAGCAGACCTTCATGACTTTATCAGTGTCTCGGCGATCCTTGAAGCCCCCTGTAGACACTGCCTTTCTTCACATGACTTCATATGTTCACCCCCAACCGCCATTCCTGGTTCTTCTGTGTACTCATGTTGCTTTGTGGCTTTTCGTCACTCGCCACTTCTATCTCTTTATAATATGAATAAAATACTTTTATGTGCCTTCATTTTCCACTTCTATCTCTGACTTGAAATGGCCCCTCTGTGGAATTTTCAGTGGCTAAGAGCTTTCCCCCCTTACGTGTCTGTGCAGAGGTGACCGGTAGTGAGTGAAGCGTAAGGACACATGGCTATGGAGACTCCAGGGAGGCTGTGGCCACTGCAGCCCCAGGCTGAGGACAGGCTGCTCTGTCACCGTCCTCTCACTTTCCCAGCCCTCCCTTTTACTCTGTGTCCTCCCTCCTCTAAAGTACACCCATAGAAGAGTCACCGCCATCTGTCCCCGAATTCGGATTTGTGGGATCCTACAGCCACCAAGCCACACCCCGCGTGTGACTTACTGTGCTTCTCGCACAAGAGCCACCAGCGCTGCTGACACCACAGCTGCCATTCCTCCCGGTGAGCATTATCGTGGAGGCACTGGCTTTTTCTGGGGTTCAAGGGCCCAAGTACTTGCTTCCCCAGGTACCCAGAGACAGGGAAAGGGCATGCCCATTGGCGCTGGTCCCCTAGGCAGGGCTGCTGTGGCTTCCTGTTCAAGGCAGCTTCCCCAAGGCAGTAGTTTCCTGGCAGCAGTGGCTTTCCAATTTTGGTGGCTTTGATTGGGAGTGGGGACAGTTTCTTGTGTGTAAAACAGAATGCGTTGGTGGCCCCAGTTCTGCAGCGTGCCTTTCTGAGCGCTCAACCCGCTTTGCCATCCCTCTCGATGAATGTGCATGCCGTTTCATGGCCCACACTAAGAACCTCTGTTCAAACCACATGCCACGTATTCTGCTCTTTGCAGCTGGAACCTGCCTGACACAAGGGCTGGCCACCTACCAGGGACTGTCTGAAAGGCACTGGCAATCACAATTCCCCAAGGTCCTATTCATCGCTGGGTGAATGCCCCCCCCCCCCCCAAG
>NW_006776528.1:1681717-1706073 GCF_000442215.2 Lipotes vexillifer | reverse complement strand
CCCCCCCCCCCCCACCACGACACGTCGGGGAGAAAGCTCCATTATTCATTTTCTGCTGCTGCATCTCCTTGTGTGCGTTTTTATTAAAGCCATTGTTTGTCATGGTAAGCAGCTGTTGCCCCACGAAGAGAAACTGTCAAGTGATATGACGTTTGGAAACGGTGACATTTTCCTCTTAATGTCTTTTTCCTCCTTTTCCCTCCAACCTCTCTCAAACTATGGCTGCGGTGGCCACGGGCAGCCCAACAGACAAGAGGCTCTGTTTGCTGCTGAACAAAAACAGAAGCGGAAACAGGCCCTTCCTTGTTGCTCTGCAGTCTTCGTGGAAACCGTGGCCCTCTGCTCCCTCTGCTCAAGGCCCCAAGTACTCACATCACAGGTTAGAGGTTGGTCACCTTTGCAGGTAATTTAGATGGTGGGAAAGAGCGCCTTTCACTCCCCAGAGCGTCCTGCCACCTGGAACCAGGGATCGGGAACCTCTGGGTGTCCCCAGGTCTAAGGAGAGCCTCTCCCAGCCCTTGCCTGGCACTCATCCCTCAGCTGACCCTCTGCCCGAGCAGTGCCAGCAGGATGACCATTTTGTGTTTGCTGCTTGTTTGTTTTTAATCAACTTGCCCGCCAGAGCCAGTGCCTGCCTTGGCGACGGCTTTTTACTCCTGGAAGAGGCTTCATCCACGCTTTGGGCTCAGTTCTGGCCTAGATTTAAAGACAAATGTTGTCCTCATTCTAAGGGATTTCATGCATTTTGTGCACGATGCCAGCCTGGCTCTGAGCAGGTGAGCCTCGTCAGGAGGTAGAATCGCCCACCTCCCTGCAAATCACTAACTCAAATACGCCTGCTCTTATGAAACCACACCCTCTGCTGCCAGGCGCTCGTCTAACTACTAGCGTCTCTTCGACGACTCTGGGGCCCTCACCATGGGCTCCTCTGCTTCCTCAAGAAAGACCCCTATTGTCTTCACATCCCCCTGAACCAGCTTGGATTTCATGGTCTGTGGTCCACTTGGTCCAACGCCTTAAACTCCCTTGCTCCTTTTACTCTTTTTGTCACAAGCTTGTCACCAAATTCCAAGCCTGGAAGAAGCCAGCTCCTCTGAGCCTCAGCTGAGGAGCACAGCACCACAGGATAGGCTGATTTCTCCATAAACTCACGCTCGCCCAAGCTAAGGGGCCTCACAAGCCTGTCCTGCACGTTTTCTACTGTTCATCCTGCCACCCCAGGGCGCCTTTTCACCTCTCCGTCCATCTCCATCCTTGAGTCCCGCTCACATCCTCTCGCTCTCAGCGCACAGGCCTTCCACCTTAGAGACAGTGAGAGGCCCCGGTGGGACCTTCGCCACCTGAGCACGCAAGCCCATCCACGGCCGGGCTTTCCTTCCCCTGGTCATGACGGGGTGCTATCCCTCTTTCTGTCTTGCCTGATAGCTCTACCCATGCTCTCGATCCATCCCTCTTGGTTTCCCAGGCAAATAACCCTAATGAACACTCCCTGAATTTACTGTACCTTCCGTCTCACCATCTCGAGTTCATCTTCCCCACTGGCTTTTAAATACATGAAAAGTTAAACTTAAAGAAAAAATTTGGGGGGCCTTCATCTTCTAGCTCTTCCTCTCTTATTCTCGCCGCATTCTAGACAAGTATCTCAAGTCATGCTCGTTCTCAGCTCTCATCTCCCAGTCACACTCCTACACACGCCGATCTCTCCACCACACGGTCCTTCCTGTGGCCTCTGGGCGCATCAGAAACACTATTCCCACTGGATCCTCTTAAACCGCCTTCTTGATATCTCTGTATCTTTCGACACTTTCTCCTCGTACACGCTCTCCTTTGCCTTGATTTGCTTTCTTCCTCTAAGTCTGTTCCGTCTTTGTTTTCACTGCGAGTTCTTCTCCTACCTGATGGCTTTTGAAGGTTGGAGCCCTTCAAGGCCCTCTTATCTTCTGATTCCATACTTCCTCCAGAGCCCATGGCTTCAATGGTTACTTATATGAAGATAACGCACTAATTGGTTTCTTAAGCCTACAGTTCTTTCCCTCTCTCCATTGCTTCTGCGACAAACCTGCTCATTTTCTCAAACAGTTACGAGCACCCAGCGGGAGGCAGGAGCTGTTCTAGTTATTGTTTATACAGAAGGGGACAAAATACACAATGGCATCGCCACATCAAACCTAGTGCGGCATACAAAACAATACATAAAAGATAAAAACAAAATACAGTGATAACAAGTGATAAGTGCTCTGAAGAAAACTAAAGCCGGGTAAGAGGATAACAAGCAATAGAAATCCTATTTTAAGTTGTGCGCTTATGGAAATCCTCTCTGATGAAGAGACATCCAATCAAAAACTCAAAGTGAGGGGATGAACCACGTGACGTTTCGGTGGAAAATAATTTTGGCAGAGAAAATAGCGAGAACGAAGACAACCAGGTGGGAGCATATGAGGTGAGTATATAGGAATATAAACTCATCATAAAAACGAAACCTGTAGGAGTCCCCTGATTTCTTCAACTCCCCCAGCCTGGATGTCTAGCTGAGTTTTCAGGCAAGAAACCACACTTTCCATATCCAATCCATTACTAAGTCCTATAACATATATTTCTCTGAGAATTCTCCTCTGTTCTACCCGGTGAGGTATTTCCTGTTCCCAGCAGCTTGCTCTGCTTCCCAGACTCCAGCATCTGCACAAACACAGTAGGCTTATCGTCTGCGTGGTGGCCTCTCCTGGTTTCCCCATCAGATTGCACCTAAGCCATGCCTGCCCAGCTGTCTCCTGAAACATGAGTTAGTGATATCGACTACTTGTCCAACATAAGATGTTACTGATCTTGGTCATGGGAAAGTGAATCCTTGGAGGTAAATTCTGTTGTGAACATCAGGACGAAGGGAAGAGGTGCCAGCAATTTCCAGCTGATTTATATGCAGCTGCTTCTCTGCTCTGCTCTTACAAGGGGGGGATGGATTCAGGCATGAGGCTGGGTAGAATGAGTGAGGGGGGTGCTCGAATTCAGAACATGGGATTTGATGATGTCTCAGTCTGTAGTCTTTTAATGAGGTGGTGCTCATGAGGGAAGCTATTTCTCCCATCAACACTATCTCCTATAAAAAGTAGACAGTCATTTATTAATCCCTAACAGTTGATGTGGCCAATGGCATGCCACCTCTGACTTGTGTTTATTTCCTTTCTGGAGGCCAAGGATGAGGTTAGCACAGAGATTAACAAGCGGCTCCAAATTCCCATCAGGTGTTCAAGTTGATTTGCAGGAAAATGGGATGATGGTTTTATAACAGCTAATAGAGTTTCTGATTTAATGCAGCTGCTAGAAATTAGCAAGGACTCCACTGAAAGCTTCCCAGTCACTTATAATAACAGGATAATAAATCATCCCCAGTACTTTCTGGCATTTATGATTCTATTAGAAACCGAAGACCTGGTTCAGCTACTCTTCTCAGTTTATTTTTCATTTATTTACTAAATTACCTATTAAAGTTCAAGGGGAAAAATAAAGCATTGTTCTCACTTTGCTGTCAAATATATGAGTGACTGAGTGTCTCCATGGTATTCCTATTGCAAAAGGGAGTAGGGAGAGAAGAGGTAGGATCTTTACATGAAGCCATCTAAACTTTTTGAAACCTTAATCGTTTTGGGAGCAGGGTCACGCATCGTGGAAAGTTGCTGGATGTTGTGTCTGAAGACACTTGTTCTGTGTCCCCGCTCTTCTGCAACCTGCCTGGGTGACGCTGGACCAATCTTTCAGTATCTAAGGGTTTTCATTTCCTTATTTGTAGAAGTGGGATTTTCATCTCTCCCCGTTATCTATTTGCATGGTAGTTGGCGTGTCTAATAAAACAATAATGTGAAAGTGTTTTGGAAATTATCAGGCTTGATGGATGTTAGTTATTTCCGTTTATGAAGAGCTTTGTTTTGTTTTTGGGGTTTTTTTTTTTTTTTTTGCTTGTTGGAAACACTTATTCAAAATAGGAAGCACTGATTGCTAAGCTACTTACAGCTGTTTGTTCTCCCGGCCCTAGGCTCCTAAGGAAGATCTATCTCTTTCTCTGCTGGATCTCTGAGCCGAATTCTCCACTGTGCCAATAACAACTAAATAATACCCCCAGAATACCCAGTCTGGAACTGAGCCAGCTTCCTTCTCAGTTTAGCTCGTAGATAGCTATCTATTCATCTGCCTTTTCCAAATCACAAGAAATCACGTGTCACTCTCAGTATCATGAAGTCACACACTCACACTCATGTGGCCATATTTTTTCATATTCTTATAAATACACCTTGGCAGAACCTATGCCATCTAGTCCTTGAATTGTAAGTATTAAAAGAGAGATTTAGGAGCCATGGGAACTGCTGTACCCAACAATAGCAGACATAATTATTTACTGCATGTATAGGAGTCTTTGGTGACCTACCTGATCTATGAACTTGTTAACATAGGAAGCCGTTTCAATGTACGTAATTCAGTTCAAAGAAGTATTTATTAAGATGTCTCTCCACTGCTTAGTGCTACGGTGCCTAGAAAGAAATATGGTACAGTTTCTTGCCCTAAAGGAGTTTATAATCGCATTGGAGAGATAACAGATGCACACAGGAAATCGCTGGAGGAATCGTGAGATGATACACAGTTGATTAAGAGTTGAAATGGACCAGGGTACCCGTGGGAGTCCTGGCAGAAGACGTGGGAGCTGAGCTGAGCCGCAGATGCTTGGTGGACACGGAGGGTCTCAGAGGAGACAGAAGGGATGGAGAAATGGCTTTGCCAGGCTGGTGGCGGCAGAAACGAATGCCGGATGCAGGACGCACAACTGGGGCTCCTGGCCGACCCGGCAGGCAGGACCATCACACTCAGCAAAGGCGGTACGACGAAATGCAGTAGCTGGTGAACGTGAGTGGTCAGGCCGGAGATGAAGGCAGGCCTTCATGAAGGGCCAAGCCTGGGAAGGCTTTAACAGGATGAGACCTTTAACATCTACTAAGCAAGAAGGCCCTGTAGTTTTTTAAGAAAGCAGGGGTGGGTGTGATCAGATTTGGGTTAAAATCGTCACTCTGATATCACAGCAGAGAGGAGGGATTGGTAGCAGGGAGACCAGTCAGGAGGCTTTTGCCATTAAAATGATGGGAGCTTCAACTAAACCAGCTGTAAAGCAGGCACAGCCATTTGCAAAATAGATACCCTTCCTGCAGTTGCGTTCCAGGGAGGTTCCCTTTACATAGGCCATGTGAGTGGTGTCCCCTGGAGGTGTGAAGCATGTAGCTCTGAAGAAAGTGTTAATAAAAGATATTTCTGGGATGGAATTGACAAGGCTTCGTAACTACGGACACTTTCAGGGTGAGGGAGAAGGGTTCAGTCCTTGAACCTCCATGTTCTCTACGTACCTGCCCTCCCCTGGAGACCTCATCTTGACCTCTGGCTTTAAGTATCGTTGCCACGCTAATAACTCAGATCTTTATCTTTCTCTGAATTCCAGAATTGAATATTCTTCTGCCCACTTACCCTCTCAATTTGGATTTCAAGTAAACATCTCAAATTTGAGCAGTCCAAACCCAAACTCCTTATTTTCTCGCATTTCAAACTTGTATCTCCCACGTTCCACATCTCGGCAAATGTCAACTTGATCTTTTCAGCTGTTCAGAACCAAAACTTTGGAATCATCCTGGATTCCCATCCTTTCACATCTCACACCCCACCCATCAGAAAATAATGCCAGACCTACCTTCAAAATACATTCAGAATCCCATCCCGTCTGCCCACCTCCACGCATGCCAACCTGCACTAAACCACCTGCATCTCTCCCTAGGTCACTATGAAATCCTCTGGGTGGTCCCCCTGCTTTGGCACTGTCTGCCCTACGTCAGATTCTCAGGACAGCAACAGGGACGGTCTGTTGAAAACAAGCCAGATGATGTCACAACTCTGCCCCAGACCCTCCACTCTGAAAGCAGAGCCTCCAGTGGTCTGTCTCCTCCTGCCCTCTGACCTTTCCTCTCATCATGTGACTCCAGACTAGCCACGCCCTCTTGCTCCTGGGCCGCTGGGCACACTCCTACCTCAAGTCTGCAGCTTCACCTGCATGAGAAGCTCATCCTCCAAACATCCACATGACTGGCTGTCATGAGGTTTCCAGGCCACGTCAGCTTCTCTCACTGGGAAGCACCCACCCACAGTCTCCCACCCCTTCCCCGCCTTATCTCTCTGGTGCATATTGCCACCTAGCATACTGTGTTTTCCTTTATGTATTTATGAATTGATGCATGTATTGTCTCTTCCACTAGGACAAACGCTTGCTTAAGGTCACTGCACTCAGAAAAATGTGGGAGTTGGAAATGTAGACTTGATCAGAATGGAAGTAACATCTGAGGCCGTGGGACTGGATGTGTTTCATCAGGAGAAGCTTAGGGATGGAGAAACCAACGTTGAAGAGAAATGGGAAGGCAGAAGGAGATCGAACAATTATAAAGCTGGGAGGAAGACCGGCCATTCAGAGTGAAAGCGTGAAATTCTGAAACATAAGACTTAGCCATTTCGTCAAATGTCATTAAGAGGCTAAGTAAGATAAAAGTCAAACATGAAACACTGAGTCTGGACTTGGGGAAGAGGTTGGTGACCTTAAGGAAACGTGTTTCCGCTGAGCAGAGGGGGCCCATTAGAGAGGCTTGAAATGAGAGTGAGAGATAAAGAAATAAGGATGGCAAAGATAGCCCTTCTCTTCCCTGAACTTTCCAAAAGGACAAAGGAGAACAGTACGGATGCTGAGTAGAGATTAGCTCCATGAGCAGACACGTTATTTCCTGAAGTCTTACCAACCATTAGCGATGATCCAGAAGTAGGAAAAGAAAGCCAGAGAGAGCTCCTACCCGGATAATCAAAAGCTGACATAGAAAGTCAGCAAGAAACTTCCCTTCTTCTCTTAATTACCACTTTATATTAAATTCCTGTAAGAGGAATCAGAGAAAAGTTTGGCATTTTGTGTGATTATTAAAAATACTACATTTATAATAGTCTGACATCTTTAATCAATTCGATTAGAAATGACATATTTCATCTAGAACAGAAATAGTTCCAGGATGAGAACAAAGCAAGGTGTATTTATTTGCTCTAAGTATTACTTGTTTGCTTTAAAACACAGGGGCCCTGTGGATTTATTACTGATAAGTACCTTATAATGAAGTGTTAACAAGGAATGCACTTGAAGTGCCTTTAGCAAATTTAATGTTTAAGTGCATAATATGGTCAGAAAATTGATTCTAAAACAAGAATGTATGTTTTCCTCTCTATTCTCCCTCGGTGAGGTCTGGGCCATCTCTGCTCAGTTCACAGGCAAGAGAGAATCTGGTAAAGGACACATCCCCAAACTCTGCCACGAGCTGGGAACACAGGCCCAAGGGTCTCCCCGCAATTTACCATGTCCCTGTGGGCAAGAAAGGAGAGTCTGCTGTGAATGTTGAGGTCAACAGTGACTTTATTTCACAAGCATTTATTAGGCATTTATCTAGTACCTTGCACAGTGCCAGGCCCAGGGAGGCTACACAGGGAACTGAAAAGGTTTTAGTCTGTAAAGTATGTTCAGTCCCATAGCAGCGCTGAGACAGACACAAGGTAGTGGAATGATCAGAACATGGTTTGTTATACCCAACAGTGTAAAGCTGTGACACAGACAGGCCATGCTGTGGTCATGGCAATGCCCAAAATGATGGAGATGGCCTGTCCTGAATGGCCGAGTCCTACCTGGACTGCAGAGGATAACAGATACACAGGAGTCCACTACATCTGAGGACAAACTGAAAATGTCTGACATACACTAGAGGACAGATTCGAGGGAGCTGGGAGGGATGCGGTGGGCTGGTGGGAGTGGGGACAGGGCCCTGAGGGAAGAGTGTGGATTTGGTACGAGGAGCACAGACAGGGACCACCCCCCTCCCCCATTTATAAACAGTTGACAATTGACTGTTTGCTGAAGAACCGCCTCAGGAAAATTAATCTGACAGTTACATGTAAGAATAATTAGAGAAGAGAGATTTTTACAAAAGGAACCAAAAGACAGTACTTATTACGGTCTTGGTTTCTGAGGTGAACTTGGACTTGGCCAATTCTAGAAAGAGGGTTAAAGGTACAAATAAGTGACACCAGCACATAAGAACCAGCAGAAAACCATGATAGATAACTCTAATTTCCAAGCCAAGGTAAAGAAGGAACAATTGGAAACTCTTATTTAGGACATGTCAGGTGTAGGTACTGTGTTAGGAGTTTTGCATTTTTACCTTATTTTATCTTCACAATACCCTTATAAAGAGGAAAAAAAAAAAAAAAAAAACAATTGAAGGTTTAGAGGTTTAAGTTACTTGTGCAAGATCACTTATCCAGGCATTGGTGGAGGGGGTTCTTTCCATGACAAGAAATACCGCCAAGACAAATACAGCCCTGATTTCACTGCTCTGTACACACTTTCATAACTGCCTGCCTCTCTTCCACTTTCCCTGTATCCCAGGCACATCCAGATGCTGCAGCTCCTCCCACAAGCCTGGTCTGCCCTGCTGCTACCATCCCCACCAGCTCCTGTATCTCTGCTCCCTTCCTCTTAAGATTTAAAGCCTGTTTCCTAACATCCTCCACCCTCTGACGTTTTCCATTTCTCCCACAGGTACGTGATCGCTCTCCCCTCACCTTCCTCTACCTCCCACTTATTACTGCAGGTATTTGGGTGTTTGTCTTGTCCATAGTAACAGACTGTGGCTTCCTGAGAATAAAATAAGACCTCTTATCTGTCCAGGGATCTTCGTGATTCCTTTAGAATAGAAATTTGTTGGACAGGAAAAGAGAGAAGGTGACAAAGGACAAAAGACAAGGCGCAGGGCTCAAGAAAAAGCAGACGGTGTTGCAGCTACACAGGGTTAAGGGGTGGTGGGTGGGTGTAATATGACCCTGAACTTGGAGGCCGGAACGCTGGGTTCTTTGGACAAATCGCTTTACCACTCTGGACCCACTTCTCCTCCAAAATATGAGGCATTTGGACACCTGGCAGATCCCTAAACCGCGTCTGATTTTATCATTCCGTTCCTCATATTTGCAGGCAGGAAGCAAAAATCCAGGCCTGGACCACCTTACTAAACTCAAATATTTTTACTTTTTAAAGAATCAGCTTCCCTCCAATGGTCAACTTTAATAAACCAGTTCACCAGAAACCCAGCATCAAGACAGCACAGCCAACCCCCAGGGCAGGATCTGTTGCCAGCGCTCTCCTGGGCCCCCAGGGCTGATATTCCTGTTCCCAGCCTGGGGAACTCTGTGGCTTATTTGCATAACAATTACACGCATTAGGAAGGCTACTGATCGGCGTGCTCCTTGCCAAACCCTGATAGCTTTTTGAATGAAGCTGCCTTTCTTGTCTCTGAACAGCTGCTGGTGTCCCGCTCAGTCTTCCATCACCACCAGAAGAATGGCACCAGCTCCCTCCAGCTTCCAAAGTTGCTTTTCCAAGAAGGAGAGTCATCCGGCGGCATCTCCCCATGCCAGAATCTCTGCTAAGTCACTGCCAAGGGACCTTTCCCAGGCAGCGCAGCGAAGACTCCGACAGCACCACAGTCTTGGAGGCAAAACAGCCAGCGCTGGCACCCTGGAACAATGCCGGGTAGATGACTTCTGGGTTGAGGGAGACCTGCTGTCTGCTGGGTTGAGTTTTCACTTTAACAGAAGTCACTCAGCTACTCAAGAAATAAGCTTTGAGTTCTCACTGCGCCAGCTTTGCACCAGGCAGCAACCACCCTCGATGAAAAAGCCAGGATTCCTGCCTTTCGCGAATTTCAGGTCTCTGCAAAACTCAAAAGTTCCTGCTTCATCTGGCGATGGGATGGGCGATGCCAATGATGCCTGCCACACATGTTGCCCCTGCTCTGTGCGCGGCGTGTGCTGTAACTCTGTACTGTCCTATTTTACCGTGTAAGCCCCTGGAGAGCAGAGATCACGTCATATTTCTCTACCACCTCATCGCCAAGCAATAGCTGACCAGCTCAAGCACTTGGAGAGCGAAGCCTGTGTCTTATATTTCTTCTTCCTGGTCCCCCCGTATTACCAACAAGATTCTTTGTTTACACCAAGTGTTCCACAAAGCACTATATATATCTACACATATTTTTAAAAACAAAAATAGCATCTCTTGCCCACACATAGCTATGTGTATTTCTAAGGCTAAGTCAATTATGTTGATTGCCCATTGCTGTTCTATTGGTCAGTTTGAAGGAAAACAAAGAAAGGGATTAAAGTGAGCACTGAGAAATTGCTTTCTTAAGGAGTATGACTACTGTGTACCAGCCACCTTCCCGGGTTCCTGTCCATTGCACTTAGAATTCTTTGGATTCCTCAGAAATTTCCTGGAGGGCCCTGGCCCTGCATTGATACTAAAGTGTCACTCAGAGCTGAGTTTTGCAGAGACCTGAAATTCAGGAAAGCGCCGTTCTTCCAGTGGGTCTAACGCTGCCCTCTAGGTGACCCGTGTCATGGGCAGAAAACTGAGTACCTATTGCATTGTCCTGGATTCTGGTGGGATGATGCCACCATCGCCACCTTCGGCTTAGATCTGCTGAGCCACCAAAACAACTCGAAGTGACAGCCAAGATTTTTTTTGCGGTACGCGGGCCTCTCACTGTTGGGGCCTCTCCCCTTGCGGAGCACAGGCTCAGCAGCCATGGCTCACGGGCTCAGCCGCTCCGCGGCATGTGGGATCCTCCCGGACCGGGGCACGAACCCGTATCCCCTGCACTGGCAGGCGGACTCTCAACCACTGCCCCACCAGGGAAGCCCGCGACAGCCAAGTTTTATTGAGCACTTACTATTCTTCAGAAATGGAGCTCTTAGAGTCCTTACAGCTACTCAGTTATAATTCGTTCAAGAGACATTTCACAGATGTTTATTAAGTACTTATGATATAATCTCGATAAATCCGTTACGGCCCTCAGTGTGGGAACCTTGGGGAACGAAGATGTAACACTTATTAACGGGCACACTGAATAATACATACTAATAAATAACTGTATTACAAAACTTCACAAGATTTATGATCCTATTTAATCCTTACAATATTTAGCAATTGTTAACCATTATTTGCCCCTTTTATAGATAAGAAAAATATGGCTTTAAAATGTTAAGTGACTTGTCCAGAGTAAAGGGACCAGCTGGTTAGAGCCAGAATAGGCACTCTGCTCGTCTAAGTACGTAGCCCCAGGTGCTCCATCACTAGGTATTCTGCCTTCCAACCTACACCAGTGGGCTTCTTAGGCCAGTGACCACAGATTGGACCCCAAACAGTGAACAGGAGCCAACTTCAGCCATCACCTATTGCCTCTGCCTACCCTGGCTTGAAAACATTATGTAATATTTGCAATAAGAGTCCCGTTAATATCATCGAGTATCTAACCTCTGCCACCTTGCATCATGGCTGACTTTCAAAACCCCTTTCATCTATACTTTTTCACAGCCTCAACCCCGTAGCGTTCTGGACACCCTGCCACCCATTCCCTCTACTCCTCTTAACCATTGTTCCCTTGTTCTGTACATGGTGCATCTGTAATAAACACTCCCCCAATAGGCTTGACCTAATTACGAGTATCTCCCCACCTTCCTGTCCCTGGTGCTTCCAATTAGACACCTGCTCTTTCCACCCCATCCAGGGAGAAAGCTGTTTGTTTTTATTCTCCCCCACCCACCGTAAGTTCATCATCCTCCACTTACTCCTCATTACATATCATCTGGTTTCCATTCTCACCATCCCACAAAATGTCCCTTGGCACAGGACACCCATGGCCTCCTGTATGAGACTCCTATTGCCGTGTAACAAACAAGCACACACTTAGCAACTTCAAACAACACACATACGTTTTCTCACAGCTCCTGCGAATCAGGGGCCCTGTCACAAGTTATTTGTGTCCGCTGCTCAGGGCCACATCAAGCTGAAATCAAGGCATGCATCGGCCAGGGCTGTAGTGTCACGTGAGCCTCTGTCTTCTTCCAAGCTCACTGGCTGTAGGGAGAAGAGTTCAGTTCCTTGTGGTTGTGGGACTGCAGCTCCCATCTTCCTGCAGGCTGTGGGCAAGGCACCCCTCTCAGCCGCTAGAGGATGCTCTCAGGTCCCCACCATGTGGATGCTGACTATGAGAGGAGCCTCCCTATGCAGCTCACAAGGTGGAGGGTTGCTTCTTCAAGGCCAGCAGGAGACACCTCTCACTTTGAATCCCCTTTCAAAGGGTTCACTTGAGTAGGTCAGACTCATCCACAGTAATCTCCCATTTGATTAACTCAAAAGCAACAGATTCTAAGGACCCTAATTACATACACAAAATCCCTTCCCTTTTCCATTTACTGTAACCTGAACCTGAGCGTAAAATCCTGTCCTATTAACAAGGCTTACCCACCCTCTGGAGGAGGGGTTTACGCGGGGCATGCGCAGGAGGAACTCTTAGAATTCTGACTACCACCCTCCATACGTCCAAAGGCTTCTCCTAATAGGCCTGTTCTCTCTTCATCAAAATAAAAACCTTACCCTGCTAGTCTGACCATGCTTTCTTTTCTTTTCCCAGTTATCTCCCTGGCTTTTCTTTTCTACCTTCTTCACAGGTTTTGCTTTTTGGTGGTCAATCCTGAACTACCCATTTTTTCCAAAAGGATCACTGTACATCACACCTCAGACTATTTACACACATGTTCATTGCTGCCTGGAACGTCCTTCCCATGCTCTCTTCATCCTCTAGTCAACTTTCATTCATCCTTCAGAAATCTCATTAAACGCCAACTCTTCCTGGAAACTCTTTTGGACTCCACTTCCCCTCCATCTAATGGAGATTCCTGGCCTCTGTTTCTCCCATAGCATTCCTTGCAAATTCCAACCCAGCCCTTCTTTCACTGTAAAATAATCACGGATTGACTCACCTATCACTGTGGCTCAATTCTTTGAGATCATAGACTGTATTTTATTTGATATTGAAAAAAAAAACGCACTACCTCAGGAGTTACACACTTTCTACATGAATTCAAGTATAATAATCATTCTACAGATGGAGAAACTGAGGATAATTAAGGTTAATTAAGCCACTGAACATCGTGCATTCAGTAAGAGTCAGAGTAGGGAAGAGAAGCACATCTCCAACAGACTTCGGGACTGTCTAGCCATTCAGAACTGCACATTTGAGATCATGCATTTAGGAATCTGGCATGACTATTACCACATCCAATCCCCAAATAAGCACAAATACCTAGCATTTTGCCTGGGGCACAATAAGGTGTCCATGTGATAAAAGTTTTTGAATGAAGTCAAGGATTGTTAAAAAAAAAAATTGAATTGGGAAATCATATAGGTAATTAGGCTTAAAAGGGTTCTGGATCTATATAGCTTTAGGAAGTTGCTCTCCTATTATACGGAAATGGAATCTGTTTAGGATTTGGAATATCAAAACAAGAATGGGCAATAGAGAGTTAATTACGATCAGGGAAAAAGAAAAGTCCAGTAAACTACAATAGAAAATTCCCCATAGAGCCCATGACCTTCTGGAGGCAAATTAAGCAAATCTACTGAAGATGTAGAAAGAATTCCAATAACAAGCCTTGTAAAATTTGAACCTCTTAAGCTCTATCTAATGAATAATCTTACAGGTCATCCAAACCAGCACCCTTAAAGTAATGAACCAAACATGAATCCAGACGGCCACATGAATATTAGAGAGAACAGGATTTCAAGATGGGTTTCTAAGTCTTCCTTCTCTAAGTGACTGTGTGATCCACCCACACTCATTCATTCATCCTCTCACTCGTTCATTCCTCCTTTTGACAACACTTTATTCCGATTAATGTGCGAGAGTGGGAACCTTACGGTTAACAAGGACTGACCCCTGTCCTCTAGGAATTCTATGTCCTGGTAGAAGACTGGCTAGTAAATGAGGGACAATAGCATACTGGGAGGGCTCTGGGAAGAAAATTAGAGAGTTTTTTGAAAGCTGTTTTCGTGGGGGAGAGGGTCAAAGGAAGGCATCTGGGAAAGAACGGCTTCTGCACCAATACACCAAGGAGCCAGGTGATGGAGCACAGAGGTCCTTGCATGCACCTTGAACAGCCAGTAGTTCCCTGTAGCTGGAATGTGGAGAAACAGAAAGTCAAAATGGGGCTGATCTGAGAAAGGATGCAGAGACCCATGAGGTTGGTTTGGGAAAGAGCCCTGTGTGCTAGACAGTTTGGGTCAAGTCTGAAAGCAAGGCTGAACTACCAAAAGGTTTATAGCTGGGTTGGGGCAGCACAAGCAGATGTGTGATTTCAAGTGATTGCTCTGTCCACAGTTTGGAGGATGAATCTTAGGGGCCTAGAGTCGAGATGAGGATGGTGGCTGGAGCTAAGCCAGTGGCCATGGAATGGACATGGAGAAAAACGAATGATGGGAGGACACAGGGGCAAAGGATTCAATGAAGAATGGGACAATACTAACACTTCACCCCATAGGCTTGTTGTAAAACCTGAATAAGATAACGGATTTGAAACTGCAATACGAACAACCATGTTATTATTATCAACAATGTGGGAAAGTATGGAATTTTCTTTCAAGAAGCCCAAATAATAAAGCAAAGAGTGCTCCCCCATGACACTGAAATGTGTCGCCCTCTCTTTCTATTGAGAAACGTTTGACAGCAGGAAAGGAACAGGATCCTCCAGGGTGGGTGAGGCCGGCCATGGTCCCAGCACGCAACCACGTCCATAGTCTGCACTCTGGTCAGACCTGTGCTCTCCGCCACTTTGGTTTTGACCTCAGGGTAAAATGGCAATTTTATTCATATTAATACACTTGCATAAAGTGCTAATTTACTCCATCATTTTCCTAATTAGCTCCATTGAATTGTGAAGCTCATCTGCATGAATAACGAATCCCCACATGCCTTTTCCAGTGTCTGCCTCGTCTCTGCCAAGGGAAGCACGGAAGGAAAAAATGCTCATCCGTAATGCTTTGCTCATCTTGGAGAAAGACAGCCTGCTTTCGGAGAAGGTGGTAAAGGCATCGAGAAGGACCACTGCTTAAAGCTGGGGAGACATTGGGAGGGCAGCCCTGCCTTTCTTTTAGAATGAATAAAATGAAGCCTTTGCTCTGGGTTTGACCAGCTCTGTCATTTCCTCTTGGAATGTGGTAATGAATGTCGACTCCTTTCCAGCTCAGACTCAACTCCGTTCAATCTGCTCGTGTCACGGGGAAAAAGACTGAAGGCGATGAGGTAGCTCAAGAAGAGTGGGTTTATTTGACCAAAGAATAAAAGAAATTCATGCTTCCTTTGTTCTCTGGACTAGTTATCTCAATTGGATTGAAAATGGAGCTATTCATAAAACTGACAAAATTAACGTCAAGAACCTTTAACAAATTCCTAACAATAAGTCAATGAGAAGAGTACAGCAAACCAATAGAAAAATGGGCAAAATAAATGAACAGGCGTAGTAGAGACGGGAAAACACATATGAAGAAATTATAAATGAAGACTAAAATCACATGCTTTTTACACAGAATCAACCTGCAAAAATGAAAACGTCTGTCCCTACTCGGTACTTGGGGAAGATGTGATTCCTCAAGCTCTTTAGACATTGCTGGTGGGAGTACAAGCTGGTGTTTCAGTAGGCAGGTTGGCAATACCTTCTATATTTAAACATTCCCAAACTCTGTGGCCCAGAAATTTCTCTCCTTGGCATATCTGTTCCTAGTAGCCTTGTTTATGAATAGGAAAAAAATCATGGATTAAGCATAAAAACTCATCAGCATTAAGTGGGTAAATGAACAGAGGTATATTCACAAGTTGGAATAATATACAGCAGTCAAAGCAAACGAACCACAACAAAGCACAAAAAATACGATCTCAGAAGTACAAGAAGTGAAAAAGTTTCTTCAACATTACACATATCAGAATGCATGTCCTTCTCATGAAGATGAAAAACCAAAACAAAAAATTCATTTTATATATATACACACACTCACACACACACACACGATGAGACTGTATAAAAATGAAAGCATGAGATGGACACAAAATTCTCGATGCTGGTTACCTCTCGAGGGAGGCGGGAGGAGGAATTTTGAGGGGGTCATGTGGTTGATGACAAGGTCTTAGCCTTTGCGTTTTTTGGAAGGGTTGTGAGTATGTGTTTGCTTATTATATTATTTTTAAAAGAGAAAAATAAGAGGTTGGTCACTCACAGAATGCTGATGAGAGGGTTTCGGGGATCAATGGTAATAAATAATCCGATTCTGTGCACCTGAGTTTCGTTTAGAAAAGGTAAAACTTCAGCCAGCAAACATCTTTTTCTTGACATGGTTCGGTTTTAAAGAAAAAAAAAAAAAAATCCTTCCACTCTATCATCACTGTAGGTCGCTCCTTAACAAATGTCTTCATTTTATTACCCTTGGATGACTTTCCTGATTTACCAAGGTCGTAGCAAGTAAAGAAAGGCAGAAGGAGGAAGAGTAGCAAAGGATGTGTGTGAATTAGAACAGCTGAGGCTAAGGATCTCTGGAGATAAGAGACTCTGAAAGCAGGCTGGGGGATTCCAGAGAGATGTTGTCCAAGAATCTCAGGCACCGCTTGCTGGGTGGATGGTTAGAGTAGGTACAGGCACCTGCATTCATCTTTAAGTCCTAACTCACCATAAAGAAATGCCCTGGCGGGCAGTGGTCTCAGGCACCTCCTCTCCTCGTGTTTCTGTCAGTGTAACTCAGCACAGAATCCAGGGAACAATCACCTGTACTAAGGACCACACTTTCTATTTGTACAGAACCTGTATGCTGCTCACAGGAGTCTCTCAACAGCCTCAACAGCAAGCAAGGGTGGGCTTGCTTCTCTTTCCTTATTGTCATAGGAAATAGCTGCGGTCTGGAGAGACGTTACTTGGGCGACCCAGAAAAGAAAATTCTGTTCACCAGCCTGCCACGTCCTTTCCAAGATTCTATCCAGAAAGGAAGAGGCTGAAACAGGGAGCTCAGACTCACATGTATTGAATACATGTCTGTGCACCGAAATCTTTACCTCTTTTAATATTTACAATACCCCCAGGAGGCAGGCAGTGTCATCATCTCCCTTGTAAGGATAGGAAGATGGAGAATTCAGAGAACCCGCGTTATTAGCTGTGTGAACTAGAGCAACCAGCTCAAGCACTCCGAAGCTCCGTTTCCTTGTCTAAAAAATGAAAACTGTAAGAGTAATGAACATCATGGAGTTATTGGGAAAAATAATGAGATGAGGTGTGTTTAAAAAAATAAACTGCACGAAGTTTATAAATGGAGTAGGTATGATTGAACCCATGGGTATATGATCCCAAGTCCTGCCCTTTCTCGGAACACATAATGCAGACAGCTAAGCAGAGCACAGTGCAACCCAATTCTGAGACCCACTGCTCAAAGTACTGCCATAAGAGAAAAGGCCACAATTAATTCATACCAGATACCCTTTCTCACACCTGCCAGAGCTCCAGAGAAGTCATCTCTCCACAACTTGGTTATTATTAGAACCACAGATGAGAAAATATTTTGACTGGCAAGAGACTAAGACATCAATTTCCGTCCAGCATCTGCTTTAAAGAGTAGGAGTGAAGTTAGATTATCAGTGACATTTTCTCAGTGGAAAGATTGCTGGGATCATATTTGTATTCATTTTCATAAATGCAATATATAAGCCACTAATAGAACAAAATCTACTCATTAAATTTCATTCAATAATGCATTTTTCACCTTACCTTAGCGGTGTCCTTGTACCTTCCTGCCAGTAGAGTGCTAATAATGTCTTAGTTAGCTTATAAATGGGGCTTATCATTAAATTTGAAATATTAGCAAGCATCAATGAGCCCAAAGTGACAGCACAGTAAACAATTTGAAAGGGCTTTATACTGCAGACCTACTTTTTGCTTAATTTATTTATTAACAATTAAACATATGGATTTGGAAGGATGCTAGCTCAGCTGCTCTGGCAGCCCGGTCCTTCGATATTTGCCTAAAATAGGAGAAAGAGAAAACAGCAGCAACCCTGAGGCTCACACCTCTGAAGCAAAGGCTCTTTTTATAATCCCTTCATGCCTTGGGATGGAGAAACTGTTTATTTCCTACCCCAAGATTGATTTTTGATCCCGTTTTCATTGTAGTTTACCTTAACAGTTAAGGCCTTTGTGTTAAGTGAATTATTTGGAAAAGGTTTATAAATTCCATATTCTTTTTTGAAAAAGGATTATAATATCTCTATTATCAATAGTAGGTTATAGAGCTGCAGGGTTTCTAGCATGTATGTGGAGGGCTGGGGAGGACCTGGTATACATGAGTTAGGGAAAAACGCATTTTGAACTAACACTGACATTTCATCTGATACAATTCTCAAAGGGTGGGTGAGGCCAAAATTATCACGATTATCCCACTGTGTTGACAAGGAAGCTGCGGCTCGGGCGGGGCAGGGGTTGGGGAGCTGTCAGTCTTCCAAGTCCACAAAACAAGGTAGAAACAGAGCTATGATTAAACTAGATGAACCCGCACAGACTTGCCTCGAAGTCTCTGCCAAACCCAATATTCTGTGAGTTCAGGCATCTGCCTCTGTGCCCCTTTCTCTAGCCACAGAGACATCACTCAGAAAAGAAAACAGAACATCCGTTGGTATTGAAATAATGTCTCTGTCTACATTCATATTTACTGAACAAATTTCATTAATTCACTTATTCATTTACATATTCCAAACCAATATTCATCCAATACCTGCTTTATGCCAGGCAATTTTTTAAGCATCAGGGGTACCATACGAAACAAAGATAAAATCTCCCTGTCCTCATGGGGTTTATGTTCTAGTCGGGGTGGGGGGGGGAGAGGCAGGCAGTAAGTAAAACAAATGAGCATATTATGTGGCTGATTAGGAAGTGTTAACTGAGGGGAATAATAAATGGGGAAAGGGAATAGGGAGCGTTGACGAAGTTGGTGTCTGTGATGAGAAGAAGACGAGTTTAGAATCTGATCATTTTCTCTTTCGGGCTGTAGCAGAGAATGGGTGTCCAACACGCACCCCCATCCTCACCCCCCGCCCCAGGTATACTCACACTCTCAGCACATCAACCTTTTCTTTTACCAGACAGAGGATATCGGGATTTCTATTTGTTCTCTAATTGGCTAGAGCAACGTTGACATCCAGTGGCGAGTTAGATTAATCACTGGTGCCCACACTTGTCTTTTAATCCCTGTTCATGGGAAGGACAGTGGGGTATGAGGACTGGCCTGTCAGCACGGTTGGGTTCAGCGGGGTTGCTCTGCAGGCACCCACCCTCACCAGCTCCATGTACACAGTCAGGACACTGGTGTGACTGGGTTTCAACAACATGCATGTTACCCAGAGTGAGTGTGCATGTGTATCTGTCCTCTAGATGTGCATGTTTATAGGTATCTATGAGAATCTGTGTGCACGTGCATTTCTTCTGCTCCCTACACATGAGTCTGATGCTGTGCTGTTCTACCTGGCATGGAACTCTTTCTGTCCTCAGGAGCATGCTACCAGGAAGGTGGAGAGAGAACGACCCTACATCCTGATTCTGTCCATCAGGCTGACGCTCCATTGTCTGTTTCTAATGACGCAGAGCAAGCATGGCTGCCTTGGGCTTGCTTCCTTCCCGGCTGGGCTGGCTAACGGCAGCTTGGGTGCCACCAGGAGGACTGTCCTCCACGAAGACAGCCGTCAGGAAGCTGCCCTTCCACTGTCATCATTCACTCTGGGGAGAAGACACCCTGTCCCGACTCCTTACTAGGAAAGGGCCGAACACCCCACATACAGCCCCTGCTCTCCAAGAGACTAGAGTCTAGAAATACAGCAGACTAGCAGAAAAAGACTGAAATCCAACTCCACACCCAACTTTATCTTTAAATTCAGCACCTATCAAGACTGCATGCCACGACTTATTAAGTCATACCTTTACGTTCGGATCATTTTTATTCAGTACTGACAACCTGCAGACAATTTTCGCACTGGATCTGAGGCTGAGGCCACCCCGCAAAGCTGCATTTGGAAATCCTTTCTACCTCTGGGTGTGGGAAAACAGAAGGAAAAAGAGGCCTTCTAATGAGTTTAACACACTCCGCAATTAAATATTGATTGGAAGTTCTCTCCAAGTCTTTTTCCCTCCATCTCTCTGCCGCCACAGGGACATGTCTAGATGTGATTCCTAAGCTGTCCCCATCCAGTGATTACGTTCATTAGGACACCAGCCTTGTGGTTAAAGCACTTGCCTTGCTGCTCCACGTTTAATTAGACAACTCTTCCCCAGAAATTATTTATAGCCAGGCTCCAGAGCTATTGTTAGTCCGAATGTAAATAAGATTCAGGGCCGGAGTACCAGTGCGCCCCAGCGGCTGGCGCGCTCCTGCACGAACAGCCGGCACGCACCCGGGACTGCGGCCAGGGCTGTGCGGCCAGAACTCAGGCTATTAAAAAGCCCAGGCGCGATTTTCTAATTAAACTTTTGATACAGAACCACACAAAAGACTAAATCTACCAGGTCAGCCTGAGCGCAGGGAGGAGGAACAAAGGAGAGAAGCGGGAAGGGCCGGAGCCCTGCTTGGGAGAAGGGTGTGCACGAGGGGGTGGTCCCCGTGCGGTAAAGGCGGGGCAGGGATTTTCTTGCGTCAGCCGTGCACTTGCAATCCCTGATGGCCCCAAGGGAAATAAGGAGGAGACCTGACATCAGCCTCTGTACCCCGTGCTGCAATGGTAGCCCCTGAATGGAACAGGGTCCCTGCCCTAGAGACACTCAGGTTATTGTAAATGATACAGACACGTGATCAAACCCAGAGAGCAGAGTAAGAAAGAGCTTTAATAACATCAACAACCACTATCCATTGAGCACGTAATAGACACGGCCACTTTACATGCCTTATTTCATTTACCATGCACAATAAACAGGGGAGTTGAATGCTGTTAACAGTAATACCAATTTTCAGCTGAGAAAACTGAGACTTTGAAAAGACAACTCTCTGCAGATCACACAGTTAGCGAGTAGCTGCCTATGAGACCCAAGCCCCTAAGTAACCATCGCTTTACCGTCTACTGGTGCACGGGATGCCTGCAGGAAATTGTGGTCAGAGGGAGCTTTGCCAAGGCGACCAAGGATGAGTTGGGTATTGAGGCACGAAGAGGAGTTTGTTAGGTAGACAGTAGGGGGAGGGAGGAAATGGCAACCCAGATGCGCTGTGACTGTCACGTTTATAGAGAGAACTTGGATCTAGGGGCTAAAGCTCTTACCAAATGGTAGCAGTGGCAGTAATAATAATACAAGAGAATGTGGAAAGTCAGAATTGGAATCCAAAATGCTAAAAAAGCTAAAAGCTCTTGGGTTTTTTTTCTCTTTTTCAAGTGTTGGCTGTGTTCATACGATTAAGAAGAGGGTAGGGGAGTAGAGGGGACAAGACGGAAGAATGGGATTGGGTTTGTTCCTTCAGACAACACCCCAAATCTCTCTTCACTGCTACACATTCATTCTGGATGATTCTAACTGGACCTTAGCGTATTTCTAACAAACATCAATCCTCATCATAGATTAGGCAACCACGCGTGTTGTACTCCTGGAAAAAGAAAGGCATGGAGAAATGCCTTGCCTAAGACCTCCTTATCCAACTGGTTCGGTCCCAGCACACGGGATGGGAAGACAAACTCACCGGGGGGAGGGGGGTTAAGATGAAAACTCGGCTTGCGACCCTCAGTGTATTTTTCCTCCCTTTCACCAAAAAGCAGACAATCTGGCCATAAAGGTCTGTCTTGGCCGTGCTTCCCATCCACCCGTATAGATGGCATCACGGAGTCATCCTTCTGTTACTACCGCTGAGGCCAGTTCAGGCAATCACACCGGCAGTAGAGCAGTAGAGAAGCCGGGATGTCTATTATTTTAAACATGTAATTGATTCTAATTCATCACTTATCGCTTGGTGGCAGATTTTTATATAGTTTATTATCTCTGCAGCAGCCGGAGGGCCGGCTCCTATTATCCCTCGGCTCCTGGTGTGGCCTCAGCCGTGGCGCCGCCTTTATCTGTCTGATTAAGTTAGGGAATCTGGTATCTCAGGGTCCCCAGGTAACTGTCAGCAGTCCACGTCCTCCAATGGCAGGATTACAGGAGCCTTTCACCCCTCTCCTCCTTGACCTGCCTGTCACGGTTAGTCTTCTTGTTTGCTGATTAATTTGGGACTCTGGGTCCCCAGGACCTGGGAGATAGCTATCACTCCTGCGCTCTCACCACACACATGCCGGCACCTGAGTGACCCCAGGGCCCCAGGAAGGCGACAGACACAAGATGAGGCAGGGCAGTCCCCTGATACCACCACTTTCTGGCTTTCCTGTGGCTTCGCTATCAGCCCAAGCCAACAAACATCCCATCAGACTCTCCCTTCCGGTGGAAGCCTTTCTGTTCTGTCCTGGTGAGTCAATGCATTTCCCTCTAAGACGAACACCAGTGAATGGGTGTCCTCCTGGGAAAAGCTGTTCTTCTCATCCGCTTCTGCTCAGCACGGCCTGGACTTGACTGGGGACTCCGGTGCTGTGCGCGTGCACGTGGCATCCGCAAGGGACCCTCCAGGCTCTCTGCTTCTCAGACAGCAGGGAGCCAGTCAGGATGCCAGCAGGAGGGGTGGGGGGACCCGCCTCACCATCCCACGCTGGGATCTCAGGAGAGAAGACTCCTGGCCAGTCTGGCCTGCTGGAGGCACATCAGGTTCCTCCTGCTTTGTTTGCTTCAAAGAGCCTGTGCGTTCCCCACAAGTTTCAATTCATCCCTCACAAAGTTTCCTGCTTCTCTCACTCTTTTTTTTTTTCTTTTTTGGCTGCACCGCAAGGCATGGGGGATCTTAGTTCCCCAACCAGGGATCAAACTTGCGTCCCTTGCATTGGAAGTGTGGCGTCTTAACCACTGGACTACCCGGGAAGTCCTTGCTTCTCTCACTCTTGAAATCTTGACCTGTATCCACCACAGATACTTTTTCCAGGGTGACCCTGCACACAAATGTCGTGTCTTCAGATTCACAACGAAACAAAACAGTTCTTCTCTCCACAGTCCCTTTGAAACCTAGCTGGTTTCAGCGCACACCAGAACGCCGCCTTCTATTCAAATTGGGACCCAGACCTTGCGTGACCGCTAGTTAGCCCCTTCCTCCTGCTTCACTGTCAGAGTCCACAGACTTGGGCTTGGGCACAGGTCCATGCTCTGACCCGAATGTCCCGTGGCTACATGTCTATCCTTCAAGACACGGGTAAAATATTCACTCTCCTTGGTGATCCTCCCTGTGTCCCCAAGCAGGATGCCACATCCCTGCTCTGTCACTTTCCTTCCTTTTCAGAACTCTCTCATCATCATGGGACAAATTGTTGATGTCTTCCCCAGCGGGCTGTGAGTTAGGAAGGGCTTGCTAACTCTAAGTGATTTGACGGCACTCACTCAATGGTTTGTTAGACACAGGTTGGTCATTTCTCCCTCTTATCACGGGAGGGAGCCTGTGATTACTGGTCCGTATGGCCACCTGTTCACAGCCTCCCAGGGGAGATTTTCTGTCTACTCCAAGCGTTCTTCATTCACCTTAGTGTCTACACGGCCTCTCAGTCTTTGTCAATTTCCACGGGTATTAATAACCACCAGAGCAAAGCAACAGTCCTCCAACCAGTGCACTTTACGGTGAGGAAGGATAAAGCACTTTCAGGACAGAGCCCCGAGCTGCCCATGTGCATATATACAACTTTTATACACACAAAAGACCTCTGAAGGCATCCAGCCATCCCCCTCCTTCTACAGAAGAGGAAACTACAGGTTAACCCATAAGAAACTTGTCCCAAGCCAACTGGCTGCCAGTTGGCAGTGAAGGAAGTCCATACTTCTCTAAAATGCCGTGGGATAGTTTCTTGCTCCCACCAGCCCTGCCCTACCGGGCAGCAGCTCTTCTCAGTTCATCCCAGGAATGAGCTTTGCCTCTGGAGAAGGAATTCATGGCTCTAAACCTACTATCATTTCTCTTCCAGATCACAGCCTCCCCAGGTGGAAGGACCCCTCTCATCCTCCCCGCAACCAGCAATGGCTCCGCTGTTTTCTACAGCAAGTGTAAAGCACAACAGACTCAGTTTAGGGACAGTTAATTTCCAGTTCTTTCCAGACGGTTTGGAATAATATCCCCAGGTGGTAAATACATTATTAAGAAGGCAGTTTGGTGTGAAATTGGCTATTAAAATATAGATAAAGTTTAATATATTGAGCTCCTTGTCAGAAAAATCACTTTACAGGGAGCTTATTATTTGTTTGATATTAAAAGAGTCACAGCTCTGCTCCAAGTGACAAATGCGGGAGGCGGGGGGGGGGGG
>NW_006776528.1:1663780-1681484 GCF_000442215.2 Lipotes vexillifer | reverse complement strand
GGGCGGGAATGCCACCGGTAATGAACAAAAGTTTTTTAACATTTAAATTTAGGTTTTTCTTATAGCTCTGCACGCTGCCATGAGCCTGCCAGTGCGGTGCAGCCAGAGGTGGGCATCAGAAACGTCAGGAACTCGGGAGCCAAGGAGGCTGCCAGCTTGGCTTTAAACAGCTTGAGTGTCTCCCAAAGAAAGAGCTATCAGATATCAGAAGTGGAGTTTGAGGGTGGTTCCCTTGGCAACACAGTAGAAAGGAGATAGGGGTCCATATCTGGGCAGACATAAGGGAAGTCTAAGCCCCTCCCTCCTTCTTTCAAAGTATCCTGACCTCCTAGAACAGAACACCTACCTCACATGCAACCTTTCGGGAAGGCTGACTGCACTCAGTCCACCAGCCTGGGGAGCCACCTTCCCTGCATGGGTACTTCACGAAGCCAGATGAATGAAAACTGAAGTTGGCCACAGCCCCAGGAGAAGATGCTCCACATCGCTAATTATTAGAGAAATGCAAATCAAAACCACGATGAGGTCCCACTTCACACCCGTAAGTATGGCTATCATCAAAAAGTCTACAGGGCTTCCCTGGTGTCGCAGTGGTTGAGAGTCCGCCTGCCGATGCAGGGGACGCAGGTTGTGCCCCGGTCCGGGAGGATCCCACATGCCGCGGAGCGGCTGGGCCCGTGAGCCATGGCCGCTGAGCCTGTGCGTCCAGAGCCTGTGCTCCGCAACGGGAGAGGAGGCCACAGCAGTGAGAGGCCCGCGTACGGCAAAAAAAAAAAAAAAAAAAAAAAAAAAAAGTCTACAAATAACAAATGCTGGAAAAAAGAGAACCCTCCTACCCTCCTACACTGTTGGGAATGTAAATTGGTGCAGCCAATATGGAGAACAGTACTGAGGTTCCTTAAAAAACTAAAAATAGAACTACCATAGGATCCAGCAATCCCACTGCCGGGCATATATGTGGGGAAAACTCTAATTCAAAAAGATACATGCACCCCAGTGTTCACAGCAGCACTGTTTACAATAGCCAAGACATGGAAGCAACCTAAATGTCCATCAACAGATGACTGGATAAAGATGTGGTACATATATATATATAATGGAATACTACTCAGCCATAAAAAAGAATAAAATCATGCCATTTGCAGCAACATGGTCGCACCTCGAGATTATCATATTAAATGAAGTCAGACAGAGAAAGACAAATACCATATGATATCACTTACATGTGGAATCTAAACAAGTGATACAAGTGAACTTATTTACAAAAACTAGACTCACAAACATTGAAGACAAACTTAGGGTTACCCAAGGGGAAAGAGGGGGAGGGATAAATTTGGAATTTGGGATTAACAGATACACACTACTATGTATAAAATAGATAAACAACAAGGATTTACTGTATAGCACAGGGAACTATAGTCAATATGTTATAACAACCTATAATGGAAAAGATTCTGAAAAAGAACAGATATATGTGTATAACTGAATCACTTTGCTGCACACCTGAAACATCGTAAATCAACTATACTTCAATAAAAATGAAAAATAAAAAAATAAAATCACTAACGACACACAAAAAGAAAACTGAAGTTGGCAAAAGAGAAAGGTGTGCTAGAACTTCCAAATACAAACCTGGAACCACACATTTGCTATAAAATATCCCTGACCAAGGTGAGTACTTGATAGCAGCCCATGTTGGGCTATGTCAACTCTCAAGGTGTCTCCGGGGGGGTCATCTATCATCTACAATTGCAGGGGGCTTTATCACTCCTCATACTAGCAAAATCCTCCAGGAAATATGCAAAACTCCAGAAAAGAGAAGTGGAAGTCATGAAGATATGTAAAAACCACAATCCCATTTCATTCAAAGAAAAGCCAATGGCATGCAACTAAAATTTTAAAAAAATGTTTGTGAGGAAAAAGAAGGTGGAATCCTTAGACAGGGATCCTTAAGAAGAAAAAAACAAAAAACTAACGACTATGGTCAACAGAGTGGAATCCTTATTTTAATATTTAGTACACGCATGCCTGCATTTACACACGGACGCGCACACACACACATGCATGGGGCACACATGCACACACACACCGATACTCCTGAGAGGAAACATCTCCCTTTTTTCCTAAGACTGAACCTTTATAACAAGAAAACCAGACTGGCTTTTAGGCTGAATTGACGAAAGGGAGTTTCAGCAGAAGGTAAAAGTGAGGGCTATGTGTCTCACCTGGACTCCACTGTTGTGTGGATTAAACCTCAGTCTCTCCCTAACACCATGGCCGCTGGTTGTAACCAAACAGGGAATAGCCGCAGCCCACGACAAACTCTCCCTGCTTAGCCGACCCCGAGCCATCACGCCACTTGCTCGGAGGGTGGAAGGGTGACCACGACATGCACTTAGCGTCATCAGTGAAGAGCAAGTGCCCGGGGCCGTCTTAAGTCTCCAGGTGTGCTTCAATCAAACATCGTCCAAAGTAGAGACCACCAGGGATATTGCAATCAGAGCCTGGGGTCCACAGGTCACCTCATCCTCAGAGCACTACACTGTTGACCCCCGGTGTCAGCTGACCTCCAGGGGGAGGTTGACGTGCGCGAAGGGACCCTCAACATCTGCCCATTGGTGTTCCTAACGCTCTTGCTTCAATGTGGTGCGATCACTGTCACGAGAGTCTTTTTAGTCATAAGTAATGAATTCCATCTTTTAAGTGACAAGTAGCTGGGATTGCAACTTTACTTTCCACAAACAGAAAGAGAGAAAACTTGATACAAGTTGTTTGAGAGGGATGAAATAAATAGGTCAGATGCTAAGACTGGGCTTGAACTCTTTCAAACAAACAAGCAAACAAACCTGTATTTTTGAAAGGAGAATTGTGGGGACCAGGAATGGATCCAGGGTTTTTCCCTTAACTTATTCTATCAAATATGCACTCAGCCTGATGAAGTATGTACTATTATCTCGGTTTGATAGAGGAGGAAGATGCCACAGAGGTTAAATAACTGACCAACATTACACAGCCACACAGGGAAGGCAAGGATTCGATTCTGGTCTGTAGGAATGTAAAGCGCTCATTCAGGGGTCACTGGATTGGGGCCTTTTCAGTCCTTCATTCATGTCCTCATGAAGATCAGTATTTGAATCCTGGCTTTACCACGTTACTTTACCGTAGCCTCCTGACACGCCAATGGCGGAGGCCTTTGCTTTCTTTGCCTACAAAATGAGGATGGCGATGCCAGTTCCGTGTGCCCACAGGGGTGTTTGTTGTGAGGATTAGATAAGATGGTGGATGTGAAAGTTCTCAGTAAACTTCAAAATGTTATTCAAATATAAGACATAATTGTAATGCCATTGTTCACCTTCATATGAAATTATTCTCCATAGGTAATTGTATGTGTGTGGAAAGGGACAGAGAGAATGAGAGAGAGGGAAGGAGATGATGAAGTGGAGGAGGAGGAGGAGGGGAGACTGATTGGCTGATTGTAGGTTATTCCATAAATTAACCGACCTGATAAGACCTCACGCTCACACTTTGCGTGGTGCTGGACAGAGTACTTGCAAACACCTGATCTCATCTGAATTAAAACACCACCAGGAGTTGCAGGTATTATCTTCTCTACATCCATGGGAGAAAAGGAGACCTGCAAGTCACAGTGCCTTTTTTGATATTCATAAAATAGCGAGTACAATTTCTCCATTCATCTGGGGATGCCAGAGCACGCCAAAGATGCGAGAAGAAAAATGCAACGGAAAACAAAGAAAATTTTATCTATTAACTCAGTTTTTCTTTAAATTGGGAAAATGTCACTGTTGATTCTTGTATTAGTTTCCTGCAGCTGCTGTAACAAATGAGCACGTACTTGGTGGCTTAGAACAACAGAAATGTATTTTCCCACAGTTCTGGAAGCCAGATGTCTGAAGTCAGCATCACTGGGCCAGAATCAAGTGAGTCCAGGCTCTGTCCTGGGGCTCCAGGGAAGAATCCTTTCTTGGCCTCTCTGAGTACCTGCTTGCTGCTGACATTCCTTGGCTTGTGGCCACATCACTGCAACCTTCAAGAGTAGCGTCTTCAAATCTCTCTGCTCTGTCTTCAGATCACCTTCCCCTCTGTGTCGTTAAAATCTCTCTCTGCTCCCTCTTGTAAGGATGTGTGGTTCTGTTTAGGGCCCACTTCATCCAGGTTAATCTCCCATCACACTTGTGCAACACTTGTTTACCATGTAAACTAAGGTCCCTGGGTCCCTGGGATTAGGGTGTGAATCTCTCCGGGGGGCATTTTCAGCCGACCACCACTGTCTTCTCTTGTTTCTCAGGGGCAAACTTGGAAAACACTGAACACTCTTGCTTCTTACAGAGAATTAAGGTCTCTAACTCTTGACTATGTTTCCGGAGGCCACAGCATAGACTGAAGTCTGAGTAGGGGGTCAACGGAGAGTGTCCTTTGCTCTGCTTACAAAACAAAACTTCTGCAAGAGATGGACAGATGAACACAGCAGACCTCTGAAGGCACTTCGTGCCCCTGCCGCCCACCTTTGACAGGCGTCAGCATCATTCTGGATGTACAGGTTAGTGGCACCTGTTACCTGCCCCATAGGAAGTAGGTCACTCCACGTCCTTTCACCACCTGATGGAGCTGGCATACGACCCTCACCCCACTGAGGCTGGGTGGAAAAGCCAGCTGGAGAGAAGATGAAGGGGCAAAAGACCGGGGGCGCTCAGCGGAGTTCCGCTTTGGAAGGAAGTTGGGCGCCCACGCATTTCCATAGAGCAGGTGTCCCCCAGAGTGGGTCCTCCTCCTCTGTTGTCCAATCTGAAGCCTCCTCCATCTGTCGCGACTGAAAGTCATTCCCCATAGTCAACAACTCTTGGGACATAACTGTCTCCTTAGAGACTCCAGGCAGGCAAGAAAGTGTGATTTTGCTGTAGCTCTGACTTGTTATTTAATTTTTATTTTAGTTTTTGGCTCCTTTGGATTCCTGTGGTGTTGATGTTTTATTAATGGCTCTGCGCTCTCCTCAGAGGCAGCTGGAATCCTGTCCATCATTTGCAATTGACAGCTGAGTACCAGCCAGGTAGAGAGGAGAGGCAGAGGCCAGGCTGGAATTGCCCTCTGTGGCTACGGACGCCTGACTGTGTCATGCTGCCTGCACCTCGCAGCTCCTCTAGGACCTTCCCGTGGGAGCCACACGGGCATGGTTCATGCTGGACGGAGGGTCAGCTCTGCCCCACCCGTCAGCGGGTGACGGCACCTGTGCTCTCGCCTTGCTTCAAGGCCCCCTTGATGTTAGCTGACGTTAGCCTTCCATGGATTTGGCCCACGCTGGACTCTCGAATGGACAGGCACCCGGAACCTTGACCACATCTCCTTCGTTCCACTGCACCCGTCCTTTGTCTGGGAGTAAAGATGGACTGAATTCCATCCCCGAGGCAGGAATCACGGGGCTGTGATGTTTCTGCCTCCTTTCTGCCCTCACTAACGTCTATGGGCTCTCTCTGCAATGCCTGGTCCTTCCCATTCCCTCCACTGCTCTGAATTCATCTAACTCTGCCCTCACCCCCTGCCTGGACTGCTGTGCTTCTCCACTGCCTTCTTCTGTGCCCCTTCCTCTCTCATCCATGACGTGCAGAGCTGCCTTCCACACATGCCTTCCCCTTGCTTAAAACCCTCAATGGCTTCCCATTAAGCTTAGAATGAAATCACAAGCCCGCTGTCGCTTTTTCTACTAGAATCGTCCCTATACCTCTTTGCACTATGAGGTGTGAAAGCCTATGCGTTGTCCTGACAGCACAACACGGGTGCTACTCGTGCCCCCAGGCCCTTCCTTCCACCCAGGCCTGGGCAGTGCGCTGCAGGTGGCCAAACACAAAGTGGGCAAACATCCCTGGACAGGGGCGGGGAGGGGAGGACCCCAGGCACGAGCGTTTACCTGTCAAGGGGCCACCCCGGGGTGGGGTGGGGCTTGCAGGCTGAGCAGGAGATCTGCCTAATAATTGTCTGCAAAATAGCTCAACTATTAATCCTTCACTCTCAAAAGCAATCATATCCACTTAATTTAAAACAGGAGGAGGCAAGGCAGGGGGAGAAAAGTCCTTCACTTTCCCAACTTTCAGATCAGATGTCACACCAGTTCAAGACCAGACATATCCCAAAAGCATTTCTCCCGAAATTATAAGGCGCCTCTAAGGGCGCAGCCCCGCAGATGGGGGGGCCTTGTGGATTTTACCCCGCACAGCACAGCGCAGCTTATTTTAGAGTTTGGGGCTGCCTGCCCTGCCTTCCTCCCTTTCTTTGAGCTCATCCCTGTTATTATATTCAAAAGGCCTGCATCCTCTGGCCTCTGCAGAGCACAGCTCCAGCTGTAAATGACCTCAGCAGAACTCTGGATTGATTTCACCTCCGTTATCTGCGTGATTAGCTCAGCCACAGAGCAGATACTTGGTGCTTATCGGCCCATTAAAGAGTCAAAGAATGCTGTTACCAGTTTTTTATCTCTAAAATGCACACAAAGCCCTGCTGATTATTCTATTAATTTGTTAATGAACCTGTCCAGCAGACAGATTCTCTGTTCCTTTGGAAGGCAAAGTAGGGGACTTAGCATTTAAAGGAAGGGGTCTGAGCCCCTGTATTGCTAAAGCTTATAATTTTGGAACTGCTGGGGGAAGCTGCAACACCCAGGCTTGTTTCGTTTTGTGTTTTTCATCTTTTACTGAAATAAAAGGCACACAGAAAGACACAGAAATTAGGCTGGAAAAAAATTCAGTGTCTGATAGAAACAGACTCACGCCCGTGCAGAGCGAAGCAGAGGTGCTCGGCATGGACATTTTAGCACTCACAGCAGGTCTTCTCAGGTCCAGATCTTCTCGTGGATTTTTACCTATTGGTACACGGATGGCAATTCTATCCAAGAACAAAGGATTCTGGGGAAAATGGGTTATAGTTTTTTGCATATGTTGTCCTATACTTGGGAGCTACTGCAGTTGTATGTTTTTTGAGCTTCGTGGCAATGCAGAGCATTTCACGAGGGCAGACACGTGCCCACGTGTACCTCAAGTGCACAGGGCACTGTATAAATAGTTATTGAAACAGGAGGGAAAGGGGCAGGGCACAAGCTTTAAAAGAATGACATGGCCATAGGACATGACAAAAACTGGTTAGAACTAACTAGATCCAAGATGGCAAAAGATTCCACTTCCAGTAGACCTTGAGCCTCATTATACACTCATGGTAATACATTAGCATGCTAAATGACACACCTACCAGTGCCACGACTGTTCAGAGCTAACCATAAAAGGCCAAAAGTGGGCAGTGGCCCAATTCCTGGAAATCCCCACCCTTTCCCCCTGAAATAGTTGGAATATTCCTCTCATGCATTAGCCTATAAAATTACCCAGCCCAGAAAAACTAACCACGCCGTAGTATTTCGAGGCCTCTAGCCTTCTGAGATGGCCCACACTCTGTCTATGGAATGTGCATCTCTCTAAATAAATCCACTTCTTATCTATCACTTTGTCTCTCCCTGAATTCTTTCTGCACTGAGACATCAAGAAGCTGAGCTTCATTAAGCCCTGACACCAGGTGTGTGACCTCAGTTAAAAGGTTCAAGTCCCAATCTGAGTTGCATGGTTTCATTATCACATCACTGGGATCCCATAGTATGGCCACATGCTCTCTGGTCTTGAGTTCACCAACTCCTGAAGCTCTTCAGTTTCCCAGTCTTTGGGAAGGAATACAGCTCAAAAACAGCACCAGTGTCCAAGGAAGCCCTGGGCCATCCCACTGGCTTCAGAATTAAGGTCAGATTATAGATCAGCCACTTGTAACTCACGGTAAGAGAGTGGGTGCATCACAGGGAGTTGACAATTGATTACCTTCCACCTCTGCTGACTGGTGAAAAATTAGGGTGGAAACGGGAAATAGGTGGTGAAAAAAAATTCCAATCAAAAGCAGAGCAGAATTTCAGAAGAGCTCCATGAGCTCTTGCTCTGAGGATATCCCCTTTCTGATTTTCTTTCCTGGTGTGTGGATGCCAGGAAGTGTTTGTCTCCCTTCAGGACAGAGACAGCCATTCCCCAGATGCCAGAAGTACTGGCTGTAGAGGCTCCCACCTGCTGCCCCCTGCCTGGGCACTGCCCCAGGGGAACGGAGCCGCCTTTGTCCATCCAAGGTCGCTTTGCTTCATCTGAGGTCATGCTGTCTCATCTGAGGTCATCTCCCTTCAAGAGGGTGGCCCACTCCCAGGGCCTGGGCTGTGTGGGAACACAAAGACCTGTCACACTTCCCTCATCTGCGGGTGACTCCAAAGGGCCATCTCAGCTCCAGGGTCTCCTTCAGGATTGATGGGGGTCGGGGTCTCTGTACAAATGCAGTAAAACCCATCCTTCTCTTCAGCCAGTCCCGATTCCCTCCCTTCCTGCAGGCTTTGCTCCCGGGAGCGCTCTCAAATAAACTTTCTGCAGAGTTCCACAGAACCCACCCTAAGATATCTGCAACATGAATGATCTGTACACAAACATGCCTGATTAAGGAGTCACAGCAAGAAGACTAGACGAATTTTCCACATTGCTAAGGACACTGGTATGGATTATTTACTGACATGGATTGATGGCTATCTGGACATCTCCATCAAAAGTTCTGGTTATTTAACCAGAGTCAGCATGTCTGGAAGTTTCTGATGAGATTAAAAGCATGCTCTCATGAGTTCTATTTAATACAGAACAATGATTTAGGTTACTATTTATTTACTTTTTACCCTTTGGGAAAAAAAAAGAGGAACATTGTGTCTACCATATATAGATACAATCCCTGATCTCACAAAACTTCAAATTTTGTAAGTAAACAGAAAAGACGTACTTGTCAAAAATGTAACAGTACATACACATTTGCAAGAGCTGGTTAAGGTGAGAAACACTAGATTCTGGAGTAAAAAAGATGCTCACTGTCCGTCCAAATGTAACCATTTGCTATTACCAGCAGCACAGGAAGGAAGTCTGGTACCTAAACTAAAAGTCAACTGTGCTGATACGAGGTCGGTGAACTGGGCTTAACGGTCAGAGTGCAAAAAAACCAGGTGATTGATTTCAGCCAAGTAACGTCCAGCCCCAGAAAGGTATCAGCCCACTCTGTCCTGTACGGGGCGGACAATACGAAGCGCTGGTTCAGGGCCAGATGCCAGCATGAGAGTATAGCATGCCCAGAATGGCAAAAGGTCCAGAAACTCAGGTGCTTGAGAGCTAATGCCCACCAGCCCCTTTTCATATCCTGCGATGCACACTAGAGCTTCACACGGCCTTGCTCCTGTCTCAGTGTTCTTGTATATTTACTCCACCCTTTCTACCTGGAACAGTCTTTTCCACTCTGCAAGAGACAGTTTGAAAGTTACCTCCTAGGTGGCACCAATTCCCCCGCTCCTGGGGCTTAGCAGTTCCCCTCTCCGGGCCCCCATCACAGCCTTCCTCATGCCTCTTCTACCCCTCAGGACGGTAACTGACAGGAGAGCTGCCAGTGCACCGTGTTGTAGGTCCACATCTGGAGGAGCATCTGATGTAGGGTAAGTATTCTTGGATACTTGCTAAATGGATTAGACGTGTGACTGACTCAAACAAAGCAGCAGCAGATTCTAGGCAGACGTGTAAGAGGTGGAAGAGCCTTCAAATATTTACAGAGTCATTAAAGTATCCTTGTAACACAATAAAGAAATACGGACTGGATCATAATTTAATGGCATGAATCTGTTATTAATTTAGTAACTGTGACCAAAAGTTTCTGATGAATGAATTACTGGCAATCTGGAAGGAGGTCTCCAGTGATGACTCTGATTCTAGCCTTATCCTATTCAATACTTTCATTAGGGTCTTGAACAAAGATACAGAAAACACACTTGTCAAAATTTGTGGATAACACAAAGCTGGGTGGAATAGTAAATAAATAGGAAGACAAAAACAGGAACCAAAAATGTCTCAAGGGGCTAGAATTATGTGCTGAGTTTACTAAGTTGACATGAAAGAGAGGGAAACAGAAAGCCAAGCCCTAGGATCCAAAACAACTGCAAAATAGAAGAGAAAACAGTAGCTAAGCTGCAGCTTTTGTAAAAATCCACAGGGGGTTTAGTGCAGTATAAGTTCATAATGAGGTCACATCCTGAATTGACTTAAAAAAAGTCAATGCAAATTTAGGAAACATGACTGGTAGTGCTGTATCTGGACAATTGTAAAATTTAGAAATATCTAAGTTTTAGATAAACTGCTACTGGTTGTGTTCAGAACAGAGCAGCCAAACATGGAGAGAGTTCTTGAAACCATGCTGTTAAAGGACACCAGAATCTGGCAGAGTAAGTATGGAGATGAAGGAAAGCAGAATAGGCCACCCCAGAATACGCCACTTGGGCATATTGATTATTTTGAATTAAAGTGACTTAAAGAATAGTCAGTGCAAGAAAGACACCCTGACTGTCCTTTGTTCCCAAGAAAGCAGAAATGAGTCTGCCATGTGAATGTTACCCTCCCCTGTATAAGCTACAAGGATGTATTGTCCAACACAGGGAACATAGCCAATGTTTTATAATAACTATAAATGGAGTATAACCTTTGAAAATTTTGAATCATTAGGTTGTATACACGAAACTTCTATAATATTGTACATCAACTACACTCAATAAAAAATAAAAATAGGGCTGCCCTGGTGGCGCAGTGGTTGGGAGTCCGCCTGCTGATGCAGGGGACACGGGTTCGTGCCCCGGTCTGGGAAGATCCCACGTGCCACGGAGCGGCTGGGCCCGTGAGCCATGGCCGCTGGGCCTGCGCGTCCGGAGCCTGTGCTCCACAATGGGAGAGGCCACAGCGGTGGGAGGCCCGCGTACCGCAAGAAAAAAAGTAAATAAATAAAATTAAAATAAAATAATAAATAAATATTTTTAAAAAAATAGCATGCCCTGGGGGCTTCCCTGGTGGCGCAGTGGTTGAGAGTCCGCCTGCCGATGCAGGGGAAACGGGTTCGTGCCCCGGTCTGGGAAGATCCCACATGCCGCGGAGCGGCTGGGCCCGTGAGCCATGGCCACTGGGCCTGCGCGTCCGGAGCCTGTGCTCCACAATGGGAGAGGCCACAGCGGTGGGAGGCCCGCGTACCGCAAAAAAAAAAAAAAAAAAAAAAAAAATAGCATGCCCTGAAAGCTTCTAGAGAAGTTGACCAAGTTCCGTACAAGATTGATGTGTTCATCGCATCATTGTTCATGCTGCCAGGGACCTCCTTGCTCCTCCACTCACCTCCATCCCCTGCATCCCTCACTGCCCCCTAAGGAGCTATATTTTATTCCTGCCAGGTAGAGAAAGCACTTGCCTCCTTGTATTGCTCGGAGCAGGGGCTGACGAGCCTTTCTGTAAGGGCTGGATGGTAAATATACAGGCTCTGTGGGTGATGCAATCTCTGTTACAACTACTCAGCTCTGCTGTTGTAGCATAAAAGCAGCCGGAGACAATCTGTAAACAAATGGGCATGACCATGTTCCAATAGAGCTGGCCGGATCTGGAACACAGGCTAATAGTTGGTTGACACCTGGTCTTGGACAAATGGTTCTCTGCTGGGAGCAATTTTGATCCACAGGGGACACTAGGCAACGTCTGGAGACATTTCTGGTGATTACAACTGGGAGTAGAGGTATAATTTCTCTGGCATCTAGAGGGTAGAGATCAGGGATGCTGTTAAACATCCCACAATACACAGGACAGCCCTCGACAATAGAGAATTATCTGCATCAAAATAACAATAGTGTCATGCTTGAGAAACCCTGGTCTAGACAAAATCATCATCACCATCATCACCATCACCATCCTCCTCTGTGTTTATCTCAGGCCTTCAGCATCAACCTCAATCTCCTGCTTGACCTCTGGAGCCCACACGACTACAGAACCCTAGAAGATTTGGGGTGGAAGCACTTGTAAAACAAAGAGGGGAAATGTGAATCTGTCTGTTAATTCAATTCAATGTAAAACAATTCAATGTAAACATCTCTCAAAGAAGAGTTTTCTTTAATAAAGCTGCATGTTGCACATGGCAGAAACTAACTCATAGTTTAAATTAGTTAAATTAAAAATAAAGATGGAATTGAGAGATCTTCTAATCCTGAAATTTTGCAGTCGGGCTTTCCCATAGCATCCTGGGCATCTCAGCATCCTGACCAAGACTCACAGATGGCTCACTTCTTGTTGGCTAGCATGTTTATCTGCATCTGAACTGGGCTGGCAGCTCCCACAGGAATTTGCACCAGTGTTACCTAAGCCACCCCCTCATTGTACAAACAAGGGAACAGGCACATGGCTCCTGGTCACATAGCTATTTGGTGGTAGAACTGACACTAGAACCATTTTTCCCAGTGAAGCTGACTTTGCTTCCACCACACTGTTTGAGCCCTGCTGCACAAAGAAAAATGCAGTCAATTATGCAAGATAAAACCTCTCTTGAATTTGGGAAAAAATACAAGAACCTTCCCTTTTGTCATGACCTAAATCAGTTTTTGGTGAGTGTACAATACCTCAAAGACTAAATGTTTAAAATAATGCAATGGATTACAAAAACCTAGTTTAAATGAGCTACACATCCAATTCATGCCAGCCCCACAAGAAGGCCAAATTTCATTAAAAAGAAACCCAGTATGGCATTTTCTTTGAAGATGAATTATTTTAGGATGATAAAGATAATTACTCATTGTAAGCATAATGGTCCACTTGACAGAAGAAATTAAATGTATGGATAACTTCTAATAAAAATTACAAACCTCTCTTCTACCACCCTTTTCTTGTAACATATTTTTAAAGAGAGATGGTCAGAAATGCCCCCTGGCCTACCTCATAAATTCACGTAGCAGCGCGTGGTCAGCCTCTGCAGCATCCCGCAGGAGTCAGTGAGGGGCCCTGTACCCTTCTGAAACCGCAAGGTGGTATCTGCACCCGCAGCAGTTGATGAGAGGGTCGTACAGTGTCAGAAAAACCCAGCGCTGTATTCAATTCTTGCCTGTTAGGCTGCAAAATCTTCTGTTCCTGCCGCTTCTCCATCTCAAGATGGTTATCCCATCACAGGCCTCTTTCCCATGGAGGGGGGTGTGAAGCACCACTGGGAGGCTCACAGTGAACCCACGTGCCACCGTCCATCCACCAGCAGGATGCAGAGGGCGTCTGTATTTCCATGCAGGAGATCATTGCTTTCCTTCTGTGATGCGTGGAATGCACTTGCACTCTGAGATTTCGGCTCTGCTTTGTTCTCTTGGACCGCAGGGCTCAGGGAGATGAGGCTTCCTTGTGCGCGGGCACAGGAAGTCCAGTGGGAGAAAAGAGTCTAATATTTCAACCTGAGTTGAAGGAAACCATCTCCTACGCCAGCCATTCTGAACGCTGATCACGACCAATTTATCTGTCCGTTTCCAGCCTGACCTCTCTTGCCCAACCTAGTTCTGGTGCCATATTTTCTACTAAGAAAACTCTTGCCTAAACCTCCCAAATCCCCAGAACTTGCAGAATAAAAGGATGGATCGATTCATCTCAGTGTGCTCACTTCATGGAATAACATGCAGCGATCAGATGAATGAGGTACACACAGCTACAGACAACACATAGGATGAAACTGAGCGTGGCAATTACAAACACAAAAGATTACCAAGAGGATGATGCCATCTTCTAAATTAGAAAAAAAAATCTAAACCATATTATACAGTTGAAAAACATGCGTAGATAGGACAAAACCATGTAGACATGTTGCAAGATAGATCAATTGATAGATTGATAAGAGTAATGGATTAATCAATTGATCAACAGATAGAAGTTGGAAGATAGCAGAGGATACACACAGGTAGACCAAGGTCAATGTTCTGGCTTCAGTGTCGGGGAGATGCTCAAAAGTTTGCATTGTATCAAGAAGGTGGGAAAGAAGGAAAGAAGGAGGGAGGGAGGGAGGGAGGGAGAATGAGGACAAAGCCATGGCCCTAACAGTTGCGAGAGTGTGGCAGGGGTCATAATTATAGTTAATTCTGGTGCCTGAGTTCCAAGGAGACACACCTATCAGTCACTCTGTGCTTCCCAACTTCCAGCTCCCCATAGCAAATGCAGGGTACTGCCTGATCTCTTGGGCAGGATGTGTAATCCCCTCCACCGACCACTGCCTAACTTCCAAGGGCACCTGTGAGATTCTCCACCTGTTCCAGGCTACCGCCGCAGGTGGCTCTGTCTTCCTTCCCACCCCTCACAGGTACTTTCAGACCACTCTGGCTTTGGTCCTGTGTCTCCTCTGTCTGTGTCCTTCCCTACTAATGTCCTCCAAGACCCAGGCCCTACACCACCTTCTCTGTGACACTGCCTCCCTGCCTGACTCCTGCCACACTGAGCACGTAGGACCCCTTCCTGCTTTCCGTAGTCCTCGGGGCTCCTCCTTCCTAAATGCTCAGTACATCATATTTCAGTTGGTTGTGTATCGCTGGCCTCTTGGGTTTGATGAGATCCTGGAGCACAAGGCAGTATTTTCTTCATTTCATATTCCCTGCATATAGCAATTTTCTATTGCTGACAAATTACCAAAAATGTGGTGGCTCAAAGCTGTTTGTCATCTCACAGTCGTGAGGGTCAGAAGTCCAGGTGGGCTGGTGAGCTTCTCTGCTCAGGGTCTCACAGGGTTCAAATCAAGGTGTTGACCAGGCTGGGTTCTTACCTGGAGGCTCTGGGGAAGAATCTGCAACTATGCTCACTTCAGCTGTTGTCTGAGTTCAGGTCCAGGTGAGACCGAGGTCCCTGATTCCTCGGGCTCCTGGCTCCAAAAGACCACCTGCATTCCTTGGCATGCGGTACCCTCTGTCCTCAAAGCCAATCTCTCCTGGTGCCTCTAATCTCCCTGACGTCTCTTTCTGTCACCAGCTGGAGGAAGCTTTCTGCTTTAAGGGTTTATGCAATAACATTGGACCCACCTGGAAAACCCAGGATGCTGGTCCTATCTTAGGTCAGCTGTGCCATATCACATTAACACAACCACTGGAGTGCTAGGTGTGTCCTCATATCCACAGGTACCTGGAATTAGGATGAAACCTCGCACGGAGGCCATTTTAGAGATTTTTCCTGCCACCTGCGGTATCTGCCACAGTGAATAAAAAGGAAAGGGAGAAAGAGGAAGCCTCTAAAACCTATTTCTGCACGCCCTGTGTGCCCCACGCCTGTACACACAGACATGTCACGTACAACGACACACACTGTGACACACTGGCAAGCACAGCCCATTCTGCTCCTTTACACTTGGGCCTGTGGTCGTGGTTCACGCTGGCCTATGTGGGAGAAAGGTCCTCAGAAGACTGTTGCTAACGTCTGTCCAGGTAAGACCCGGGAACCACTTAGAGAAGAGTCACCGCAGTGTCCTTGTGCAAGTGCAGATGTCTGGGCTCCACTTCAGAGCTAATCACTCAGAATCTCTGAGCGCGGCGCCCGGCGATAGGCGGGTTTTTTTGGTTTTGTTTGCTTTTTTTTTTTTTTTGCGGTACGCGGGCCTCTCACCGTTGCGGCCTCTCCGTTGCAGAGCACAGGCTCCGGACGCGCAGGCTCGGCGGCCATGGCTCACGGGCCCAGCCGCTCCGCGGCATGTGGGATCCTCCCGGACCGGGGCACGAACCCGTGTCCCCTGCATCGGCAGGCGGACTCTCAACCACTGCGCCACCAGGGAAGCCCGATAGGCGTTTTTAATAAGCTTCCCAGGTGATTCATAGGGAATTCAGTATCTGAGAACCACACTCTGGGGCCCTCTCCTCTTAGAGGATACTTTTTTCCTTTAGTCCTTATTTATGATACCAGTCAGTTTCAGTTGGGCAGTCGCCGTCCCACTTTTCTTTATCCCTGGACCACCGCAGATGGCTGACCCCACCAGTCTCAGCGCTGCCAGCAGAAGGAGGAATGACATACCCACTCTTGGAGCGATGGATGAACGACGGACCAGGAGTCTTCTTGAAGAACAGTCTTCCGTTTCCCAGAAACTACAAGACTGGTCCAAAGAAAAGGAGAGAAGGGTGCCGGACTCTTGACAACTGTAGCTGTGACAGGAGGGGAGCCCTGAGATCCCAGCTGGCCCTGAGATCTCCCTTCCTTGGGACCCACTGTATTCCTGCTAAAACTGTCTTTGGTAAAAGTAATTACTCTCTTATTGAAGAGTCTAATAACTAGGGTTGCTTTTGAAAAAATTCTACAAGGAATAGAACATGCAGGGAATAAGAGAAAAAAAATGTGAATAATCGTATTCTTTCTTTTCTGTGCTTTCCCCTTTTCTTTCTTTTTTTGCCTGTCTTTCCTTTTTTCTCTCTCTTTTCTTGTTTTGATATGTAGACAGAGCATAGCCAGAAACACTACAACCAACCTTCAAAACCCATGTCAACTCAGACATGCCCTTCTGCAGGTCAGAAAAGTCTGACCCTCTTTTGAAGCCAGATTACCAGTGAGATCGGAGGGAGAGAGACAGAAATTGTGCTCCGAACTGTATCTAGAGGTCAGACAGTCCATTGTGCTGCTGCTTGTTCCACACCAGCCCCTGAGAAGCCAGACAGTAAAGAGCCCCAACTGGGCTTGTGCCGGAAAGAGCCTCTGCCGGAATCCCAAAGGGCGGGAGCGTCCGGGGACACAGGGCATCACCCGGCCCTGTATGCCCGAGGCACACTGCTCTGTCCCCCAGCAACAAGCCTCAAAGACAGGGCAGGTGAAGTCATGCCACCGGTGTCAGGCCTTGAAGGAGGACTGACAAAGCCAGACTGCGTCCAGCTCCCGGGAGCCCCAGCCTGGCCCTTGGCCTCTGCGGTTTGCTGAGTAAGAGTGCGCGGCATCCCAACCCCTGTGCCCCCCTGCAGGCCCCACTTTCGCCGGGCTTTGTCCTCAAAGATGTTCCTCTGAGCGACTATGACCCACAGGCTCGTGAGACAGAAGGACCAGCGAGGGCTATCCCACCTTTGTTGTCTGGACACGGGCATCGGGCCTGTGCCTTGGTTGCCTTCTGAAAGCACGGCTGAGAAGACCCCAGGGATGGGCTCCCATGGGCCGGTGCTAATACTCAAAGCTACAGAGAGGACTGCAACAGTGTCACCCCGTGCTGGATGCTCTCGTGACCCTGAGGATCTGAGTAGAAACTCTAAGTACGTGAGCAACGTTTGGGTGGGATGGCCCAGCCCCAAGGTGACCTCTGAACCAGCCCCTCGGTGAGCAGAGATGAGTGTGGTGGGACAGCCCCTGCCCAGCCTCCCCATGCAGACACCACTTGATATTTGAATCTAAAGGTTAATTAAGTGCAGCTGCCAGGCAGAAAGGCCACAATCAATTATGATGCCTTCTTGTCCATTTCAGCCTATTCTTAATTATGTTCCTTGGGTTTGGGGAAGGAGGTCTTCCAGACAAGTTTTAGAAAAGACAAGGTCTTTTGTTTGGAAGGCAGATCTGCCCTCCTGGACCACAGCATTCATCTTCATCATACCGGGGATGGGGGGTGTCCCACGGCTGTCTGTCGCAGCCAAGGGGCACTGGGCAGGCTCTGGACAGAGTGTCCTGGAGAGCATCCCACACAGCCCTATGGGCATGGAGTGAAGGGCACATCCTCCAGCGTTTCCCTTAAGGAATTTCCTTGAGAGCAGGGCCACTCTCACTCCAGCCACCAGCGGCTCAGGGCTGCTCTCCGGGATGTGCCACAAGGTTCGTGGCCCAGCACTGGCCTAGCGCCG
>NW_006776528.1:1628711-1663750 GCF_000442215.2 Lipotes vexillifer | reverse complement strand
CCCCCCCCCCCCCCCGCCATCTGTGTGTCAACGTCCTCACACACCCACGTGCCCCCCGGTGCGCACGAGGGCACATGCTGAACTCTGTCATCATTAACTGTTTAAAATTCCAGTGTTGTTCATCGAAGTGGTGCAGGCTGTGTTCTCATTAAGGAGATCAATTCCTGTTGAATATTCACCTCCAGGGGCGGATGTGGTCAGAATGAGCTGATAGTTTCTGTCTGGCCCCGCCCGAGCTAATGAGTGGCCGCCGCCGCCACTGCAATCACTGGCCTGCAATCAGTCAAAATAACAAGCCGTAGCGCCCGGCAGGGATGCTGGGTGTTCCACGTAAACATGCACAGGAAGAGGGTCTCACAAATGGCCTTTCCATCTCAATGAGTCAGGCCAGGTGGGAGATGGATGGGTAGATAGGTGGCCAGTCCCCCTGGGTTGAGCCCCACCTGCCTTTCTTTATTCCCCATATGACTTCCCATCGTCTCACCCACAAACTCTGCACGTGGCTGCCTGGATAAGCCCTTAAAGCCCTTTGGTTGCCTCTAAGCCGACTCGTTCCTACGCTTTAGTCCTAATTCAAGAGCCCCGTCCCATCAGAGTCTCCTGAGAAGGAGCCCGCATCCCCACGAGGCGCTGGGGGGTCAGAGCCCTGGGAGCGCCCCAGCAAGTACTTCCTCTGCCCTGAGCTGTCTGCACGGTGGAGCAAGCAGCTGGGGTTCTTTCTCCTCCTGTCCTTCCTGGGAACTCAGCGTCAGAGGGTGGGCAGAGGGTGGCGTTCAAGACCGACCAATAAAAACAAACCAGCGTCCAAAGCTCTTGCCTGGCCCCTGGGAATGTTAGAGGGTGTTTTTTCTGAGCTAAGGGAATGAGATCAAACACCTTCAGAGTTAAAAAATTAGTTAATAGTATGGAGAGGCAAGGCTCTCCTGTTAAGATGTGGGTTCAAGCACACCAGCTTCAAGAAATCTCATTAAGAAATTGTCTTCTTTTACCTTTTCTTTTCTTTTTTCCTACACCTTTCAGAAAATTGTGCATTAGTGGACCTGAGCAAGGAATGGATTTTAATCTCTTCTTCCCCAATCCCTTCCCCTCTGCTTCACATGTTTCTTGTGTGGATTGTTCTAACCAACATCACAGACACTTAGCCTAAGCAACAACCGCACCCTTGCAGCCTCACTGTGGGAGTCACACTGTGGACTCACCCGCCCCTTACTACCCCGCTCCAGTTTTCCTACAAACAGCCGTCCAGCAGCTGTCATGGACCAGAGGCTAGGCATTGGGAATACACGGCCCTTACAGTCTAGTAAGAGGGCACGTCCACGTAAATGAACGACTGCAAAAGAGCAAGCAGGCCATTGACTTTTGAGGCTGAAATACATTATTTTCCTGAATTTTTAGGCCAGAATATTTTCTTAGAAATAATCACACAGGCACACCTCGCTTTGTTGTGCATGGATTGATCACACTTCACAGACACTGCATTTTTTACAAATTGAAGGTTTGGGGCAACCCTGTGTCTAGCAGGTCTATGGGCGCTATCTTCCAACAGCTTTTGCTCACTTCGTGTCTCTGTGTCAAATTTCGGTAATTCTCGCAGTATTTCAAACTTTTTCATTATTATTATATTTGTTATGGTGATCAGTGATCGGTGGTCTTTGATGTTTCTACTGCAGAAGCATTACAACTTGCTGAAGGCTCAGATGATGGTTAGCATTTTTTAGGAATAAAGTATTTTTAATTAAGGTATGGACATTGTTTTCTTAGACATATGCTATTGCACACTTAATAGACTACAGTGCAGTGTAAACATAGCTTTCATATGCACTGGGGAACAAAAACGTTCATGAGACTCACTTTATTGTGATATTGGCCTTATTGAGGAGGTCAGGAATCGAACCTTCAACATCTCCGAGTTGTGCCCGTGACTCCAGGGACGAAGAGATTGTCTTTATTAATGACCTCAAGAGGCAAATGGGGACTCCAAGCGAGAGCCCTCAGTATACCCCTCTGTTCAAGAAGATCTGTTAGTCCCTAGTCCAGAATTTCTGTAATAGATCCTGGGTCATGAGCTGAGGACACAGTTGCAGATAAGATTTGCTCAACAGCAGTCGGGTTCCTGTGTCTCAGCTGGATGGAGGGTCACCAGGGGAATGGGGAGCACAGAGCTTTCTCCCTCTGTCACGTGGAAGCAGGAAAGACTCTTGCCCACTCACAGGTATGAGCCACATATCACTGGAGAAAAGTGGTGATAACTGGATGTCATTTCTAATCTTGCCTCTCGTGGACAAGGCTGGGGACAGTAAGGAAATGGGAAATGGCAGCTGGTGCCACTCAGCATTCCAGCTCACCTGTCCTCTGACCCTCATCAGCTATTAGGAGAGGTAATTAAGCCAGCGTCCTGCTCATACAACCACCCCTGAGCTCGTGGAACGTGATCTACACCCAGTGCACACAACAAAATAGCACACCCTGAACCACGGGCACCAGGGGACATGTGAGCATCCGCTCGCTCATGACAGGACAGCGTGCTGGGCCTGGTGCTTGGGAAAAAAGCAGGCAGAATGCTTACGCTTTGAGAGTCTGCTTTCTAAGCACAGGCAGTGATCTGAATACACACAGATAGTTCAAAGCACAGTGAAGTAAAATCACTGAACGAAGCCATAAATGAGAGGGGGGCACTGACATCCTGCACAGGACACAGTGGATGGGCTGCTTGGGGTGGGAGGAATCTGGGCTGCTAATCAGAAGTGGGACCTGCGAGACTCATCATGAAACCTCCCGATCTGGTTTGGAAGGGCCGGCGATTTCCTTGCTGATGGAGACGGAAAGTTTTCCTGGAGAAGGTAGATTTTGGAATGTCCCAATGATCTGAAAAATTACTTTATACAATACACACTTACAAGAAATCACTTGTAAATCCTGACGGCAAACGCCTGGGAAGGGAAACTGAGCTTACCATTCTTTCCCTCTCATGCTTTCCTCTGCTCTCTTATTTTGCTTTTTAACCAACCAACATGTTTTTAATATTTATAAGGTTCTATCCACCAATGAGGAGGAAAAGAGCGTGATAAAAATTAATCATAAGGGGTTCAAAGATGGCTCTCTGACTTTTGGATGGGGTTGTAACCTCATCTACAGAATAGTAACGGTAATGCTGGCAGTTAGGGCTTCCTGTGAGGCAGGTGCCATGAGAAGCATGGCTTGCACTCTCTTGTTCAGTGGTCCAACAGTCCTAAGAGATGGGTACTATTGTCATTCTCCTCATACAGATGAGGGAACTGGGGCTCAGAGGTGAAGCCACTTGGCCAAGGTCACACAATTGATAAGTGACAAGTGACCGTCTGACCTCAGCCTCCTCTTAGAGGTTGCCCTATTGAGCCCAAATAGTTATTCTTCCCTATTGCCTTTTTGCAATTAAGAGACACAAAGCGAGAGCTTTGCAGAGGAGATGCTTACAAGCCTGGATGATCACAGCACCACATAAAACGCTATCACTGCCCCCGCTGCCCATGGATGAAGGGGGAGCACACATTTATAGACACAGCACAAGCCAGCAGACTTGCCTAGTTAATGTTTTACCTCCTATTTCTTTGGAAGGGGGAAAGCAGACACTGTTCTTAGATGGGTCGTCTCCTTGAGAAAACAGAATCCCTTGCCACCCAGACCTGGTGCAGCGGCTGGGGACTCAGGGCCACTAGAAGGTGCAGAGCCCATCACCACATAGGTGGCTGTTTGGTCAAAGGGCTCAGCCCCACTCCAGGCTCAGCACCTGTAACTGTCTCCCTGAAAGAGCTGCGGGGTCCCGAACTGTGGTCCAGCCGAGCAGTGTAGCCAGACAACAGCTGTGTTTCTCCCCGGGCTCGGTGATGGATCGCTCCACACAGCATTATTATGTCTGCAAAGCACTTCACGATGCTCGAGGATGAAAGGAGTTATAAATGGAAGATATTATTATTAATAAGAATGTAGATGACCAAAGGGAAAATGTACTCGCCCTCCCTATCCATCACCTTCCACACTTCACCTACGGAGCATGATCTGCGGGAGGCTCCAACAAAGCCTATTTGCAGAAATCAATAACTAGTTTTAAAAAATAGATCCGGGCTCCACGGGAGCTGACTGTTCAGGGCTTTCTCATAATTCTATGCAATAGTCAATATTAGCCATCACCGCCTCAAATAAAGATTGAATTCAAATTCAGTTAAGACTGGTTTTATATGCTAATCTACCAACTTGATTATTAAATGTCTTTACTGAGGCTTTTGAAAAATAGGCTGTGAGGGGGAAACAAGGGAAAACAGAAAGCCTGCATGAGTTTGTGTGGTGAGAGCGAAGAGGCCAGCTCACACTGATGGACTCACGGCAGCTTGGTTCTCCTGGGTTTATACAATTAACACTTGGGGAAACCGAGCTCCATTCTGTGGGTGGCAGGAAGCATCTCCAGTCTCTACCCATCAGGAGGTCAAGGAAGAAGAAGGGTCACAGAGCCTGGCCTTTGGCAGCACGGATGGTGCACCGGCTCTGAACAGAGGCCTGGAGCACGGATGGTGCACCGGCTCTGAACAGAGGCCTGGAGTTAAGCGTGCAGAATGTTGAGTGGGCAGCATCAGGGTTCAGGAAATAAGTGGTAGATACCCCCATGCCTTGGGATCACGTGGTCCAGGGGGAAGCTAAGACAAACAGCCACTCACACCAGCACGTGTTACAGAAACCTGTACGCGTAAGCTGGCGGCATCCCAGGCTGTGTTACAGGAGACAGGGGATAGGGAGAATCAGATGACCCACCAGAGACTCCAGGAGGCTGGGTGGAGGAGGAGAAAGTAAGAGAAGGCTACTGGAGCAAGTGTGCTGAGAGCCTTTTTTTTTTTTTTTTTTTTTTTTTTGCGGTACGCGGGCCTCTCACTGTCGTGGCCTCTCCCGTTGCGGAGCACAGGCTCCGGACGCGCGGGCTCAGCGGCCATGGCTCACGGGCCCGGCCGCTCCGCGGCGTGTGGGATCTTCCCGGACCGGGGCGCGAACCCGCGTCCCCTGCATCGGCAGGCGGACTCTCACCCACTGCGCCACCAGGGAAGCCCATGCTGAGAACTTCTGATGGAATTGTTTTCTTTTTTTTTTTTTTTTTTTTTTTTTGGCGGTACGCGGGCCTCTCACTGTCGTGGCCTCTCCCGTTGCGGAGCACAGGCTCCGGACGCGCGGGCTCAGCGGCCATGGCTCACGGGCCCGGCCGCTCCGCGGCGTGTGGGATCTTCCCGGACCGGGGCGCGAACCCGCGTCCCCTGCATCGGCAGGCGGACTCTCACCCACTGCGCCACCAGGGAAGCCCATGCTGAGAACTTCTGATGGAAATTAGGAGGTGCTTTGAGAGAGTGAAGCAGTAAACCCACCGGCTGGTCTTAACCCATTAGCAGGTGAAGCTTCTGGAAACGTGTAAAAATGGAGCAAATGCAGGTAAAGCATGCACGCAACGAAGAGAAGCAGACACTCATGGGGCAGAATGGGTTTGATTTCACAGTCAAGAAGACGTACAGTTTAAGAAACACTGTTTGCCGGCGATAACAGACCCTTTGCACGTTAATTCGTGTACAACAAAGAACTACGTATGAATTTTTGCTCTGTGAATATTTAATTGCAACTTGCAAAACATGTCAAGCAAGTCACGTACTTTCCCTGGACGATTCTGGTAGTAGTGAAGAGATTCATCAATAAAAGATTGGGGGGATAGAGCTAGTATGTTGCATTTTTGCCTTCCCTCTTGCATTTGAACTTGGGTTGGTGAGGCCGTGTTGCAAAAGACCTAGAGTGCAAAACGAGTCTTGCAGGATTCAGTTCCAGCACTGCCATGGGTGAGCTGCTGAGCAAAAGGACCTGTTTTCTTGCACCTGTATACCAGTGATCCTCCCAGCCAGAGTGCATAAAGATCCCTGGAGAACAGATCTTACGTGCGTGAATCCCTGAACTTATGCACTGTTCAGATCCTATGAATCTGCATTTTGATACACAACCCCGATGATTCTGAAGAAGGCTGTCCCCCAACTATAAGATACACTTGGAGGCTGAAGAGCTGAGATCTCTCTGAAGAACATGCACAGAGGAGCCTATGGCTCTTTTCCCTCCATAGAGAGGAAAATGGGATTGATTCGGGAGTAATCAGAATATCAGGCTGCAGTGCACAGCCCAGCGGTGAAAACATAAATACATAAATATGGGGCAATTTATTCTGTAGTTCACAGAGGTGTAAATTATTTTTCTTTGTGCCAATGTATGCAGTCTTCTCTCTTGTGAATTGCACCTCCAAGTATCAGGACTGTCTGTTTCTAATGCTGGCATTTCCGTGGGTGATTATGGCTGTGATTAAGTCCTTGATTATACAGTGTGGTGTCTCTTGGCTTGAAACACTTCTGGGCAAAAGCTCTCCCACAACTGGAGGCTCCAGTGGAGTTTGGATAACTGCATTTAAGAAACTCAAACTTTACAGGCCTTAACTCTTTGGTATGTCAGTCAGGAGGGGCTCTCAGGAACATGGATTCTCAGTTGAAAGCAAGACTGGAAATTGGAAAAGAGGGGGTTGTTTGGGTATTTTTGTGCTATTTTAATTTGATTTTTATTGTTATGTATTATTATTTCCCTCATCACGACTTGAGTGGTTTGGGCAAATGTGTTCAAATTGTCTGCTGCACATAGTAACTTACAGGAAGTACTGCCTATCTGGATATTGTTATATTTTAGTAGCCTTTATAATGGTGAAAAATTATAATTTATAAAGTTTATGGAAGTGGACTGTAGAGACTCCCCCCAAACACTCAAATACATACATGTGAAAAATGTGGACACGGGGGGAAAGGGAGGGTGGGACGAATTGAGAGATTAGGTTTGACATAAATACACTACCATGTGTAAAATAGATAGCTAGTGGGAACCTGCTGTATAGCACAGGAGCTCCGCTCAGTGCTCTGTGACGACCTAGATGGGTGGGATGGGGGTAGGGTGGGAGGGAGGTCCAAGAGGGAGGACATATAGGTATACGTATAGCTGATTCACTTTGTTGTACAGCAGAAACTAACACCATTGTAAAGCAACTGTGCGCCAGTAAAAAAAAAGGGGGTCAAAATGGACTTGGAGTTCTGGCTTGTCTGAGGGGTAACCACACCCTACGTGTGGGCGTCTGACAAATGATGTGCACGGGTGCCCTGCACCCCTGATCTCATCCCCTTTCCCAGCCTTTCCCAGGCTCCCCTGGAACGCCTGGATCAGTAGGTTTTGTCCTGCCTGCCTGCCTGCTTTTTCTCCTGCCGCTTTTGTACCTAGAAATCTCTCCTTCCCAATTTTCTAAATCTGATCTGGGTAAAACTGAGGTTCCTTCCAGCTCAGGTCCCACAGCCACGGTGCTCTCTCTCTAAACTGCCTCTCGCCGCTTTGCCTGTTCCCTGTGTGTTTAGCAGTCATTAATTTTAAGTAGTCTGATCAGTTTTATCTTTTCAGGACTATTACGCCTGCATATGTAGTATTTATGCTTGTTTGTATTTTAAATTTTTGTTAGATTTTTAATACCTTGCTGTTTCCTATTCTTACTTTACATGTAGTTTGGACAAATATATGAGAATGTCCTGATGTACATAATTTATGAGATACATCATTAACCTTGACACATTTTTATTTTTTTTTGCATATCATTAACCTTGAAAATTTTCCCCATAGTGGGGATGGTGAGAGCTGAGCCAGGTTACGGAGCTCAGATGGGAACTTGAAGCTGAGGGATGTATAGCTGACATGCTCGGGTAGCTTCAAATCCCAGCTCTGCCACACATCCTAGCTGTGTGACCCTGAGAAAGTGACACAGCGTCTCTGTGCCTCACTTTTACGGTGTCACGGTTTTAAGACTGCAAGTCTCGTGCTTCTAGAACGATCTCGGTCCCCGGCAAGCCGAGGTTACCCTAGCCGTTTCCTCTCCTGTACTGAATTCAGGAGATGTAGTAAAGGTATATTCCATGTGTGGCTGTTATGAAATAATTGGGGATACGAGCTGAGTAACGTCTCTCTTATTACGTGACTGAGGTTCAGGGCAGATTAAAAGAAGGCGCTGGCACACACTTGCTGGTGGAAGCACAATGCAGACTAGACAGCGTCTAACTCACAAGGTGCCTTTGGTGTAGACGGCTCGGGGGGAGATGGCAGGGGCCTGGGCACCCCAGTGGGGGCCTGAGGGGAAGACCTGCCCGCCGCTCAGTGAGGACCCCCACCCGGCCACAGAGCATCTTCCCACGTGGCAACCGCCCCTACGTGGATTCTGTGCCAGAGGCAGGAAAGGTGATAACACACTAAAGCCTCAAGGACGAAACCAAGGCTCAGAGGGTCCAATGGCTTGTGTGGTGTCACAGCAAGTGACAGTGTGGAGTCAGGGTCTACAGAGGCGGGGTTTTTTTCCTCTGGGTGTATGTGTGTGGGGGGCATGTGTGTGTAGTATACAGTGTATACAGTATGAGTGTGGGAGTGGTGTACGGTGTATGTATGCACGGCGTATGTGTGGTATACCGTGTGTGTGTGAGATGTATGGTGTGTGGGGTGTGTGGGTGTGGGGGTGTGTGTCTCATCTCAATCCCCATGAGAGCTTTCCTGTGTGAAGGAGGTTGATGGGAGATTCATAAAGCCTGACTCAGAACTCAACCAAGTGTCAACATGCTTTTACAAATCCTACATTCAGGGCATGAATTTAAGAAAGAAAAAAAGAAAAGAAAGAAAGAAAAAAAGAAAAAGCTACTTTCGAGCTACTTGAGGATTTAGCCCCTCCTTCAGGTACAAAAGTGAAATTTGAAGAATGGATCTTGGAGTGCGAATCTCCCACATCTTTCCTCAACCACTGATGTTTTGCAACTCGTATCTTTGAATTTCAGCACCGTTCACTTGTGGAGAATCGGCTTTCTCAGAAGTGTTGCACGTCAAGTGTCGTTTAGAGAAAACAGTTCTAAGACACAAGGAACAGTGGACCAGTGGCGGAATCTCCAGCACTGGCTAGGCTGGCAAAGACAAATTTGGGAGGACGGATTTCCACACTGCTCACTCCTCAAGGTACTAGCTCTCCTCTGCTCTGCTCACATGAAACTTCCCGAGATAATTATCCAAATTCCATCATTTGATTCATTCTGACAAGCGCACCCATCACTTCCTGTGAGACACAAAGGTTGACAGCCTGTCTGTAATATGTATACACGTGTGAGTTATTTGGGGTGTGTGTGTGTGTGTGTGTGTGTGTGTGTGTGTGTTCATTCTTGAATGAACACCTTCACCGCCCACTCCCCACATAGCGGATAAGGCTCATCCAGCATCCGTAGCAGCCTAAGCAGGGGGTACCATTCCCTTCCTGCTGCAGAGGAAGGAGGTGAAATATGGTGGTGGTGGGGGGTAGGAATCCCTTGGTCAGTTTCCTCGTAATCTTAGAAGGAGGCACTGGGATCTGGTCTGGGTTCCTGACCTCTGCTCCACTGTCCCCGTCACAGAAGGAGCAGATTTGGGGAGTGGGGCTTCCTCAGTCCTGCCCGGGTAGACCAGCTTCCTGGTTATTACGCCCACGTGACACCAGGTTAAGGCTGTCACGAAGGTTCAACCCTAAAGACGGCTGAGACACCACTGACAAGGTGCTACAAAGGCAAAGGCAAATCTTTGAAACACTGGGTTAGAGCAGCACATTCAAAGGTCCACGAAGTGCGTGGAAATGTGTGCTCCCATTGTATGCATCCTGCTGTCCACGCCCGACCCCCAGGTGCAACAATGGCAGATTAGAAACAATGCAGAGGAGACTGGTTCAAGATGGCGGAGCAGAAGGACGTGCGCTCACTCCCTCCTGTGAGAGCACCGGAATCACAACTAACTGCTGAACAATCACCGACAGGAAGACACTGGAAGCCACCAAAAAAATACCCCACATCCAAAGACAAAGGAGAAGTCGCAATGAGACGGTAGGAGGGGCGCAATCACAATAAAATCAAATCCCATAACTGCTGGGTGGGTGACTCACAGACTGGAGAACACTTATACCACAGAAGTCCACCCACTGGAGTGAAGGTTCTGAGCCGTACATCAGGCTTCCGAACCTGGGGATCTGGCAACGGGAGGAGGAATTGCTAGAGAATCAGACTTTGAAGGCTGGCAGGATTTGACTATCCCCCAGTGGACTTCAACAGGACTGGGGGAAACAGAGACTCCACTCTTGGAGGGCAAACACAAAGTAGTGTGCGCATCGGGACCCAGGGAAAGGAGCAGTGACCCCACAGGACACTGAACCAGACCTGCTAGTGTTGGAGGTACTCCTGCAGAGGTGGGGGGTGGCTGAGGCTCACCCTGGGGACAAGGACACTGGCAGCAGAAGTTCTGGGAAGTACTCCTTGGCAGAAGCTCTCCCAGAGTCTGCCATTAGCACCACCAAAGAGCCTGTAGGCTCCAGTGCTGGGTCACCTCAGGCCAAACAACCAACGGGGAGGGAACACAGCCCCACCCATCAGCAAACAAGTGGATTAAAGTTTTACTGAGCTCTGCTCAGCAGAGCAACACCCAGCTCTACCCACCACCAGTCCCTCCCATCAGGAAACTTGCACAAGCCTCTTAGATAGCAGCATCCACCAGAGGGCAGACAGCAGAAGCAAGAAGAACTACAATCCTGCAGCCTGTGGAACAAAAAACACATTCACAGAAAGAGAGACAAGATGAAAAGGCAGAGGGCTATGCACCAGATGAAGAAACAAGATAAAACCCCAGAAAAACAACTGAATGAAGTGGAGATAGGCAACCTTCCAGAAAAAGAATTCAGAATAATGATAGTGAAGATGATCCAGGACCTTGGAAAAAGAATGGAGGTAAAGATCGAGAAGATGTAAGAAATATTTAACAAAGATCTAGAGGAATTAAAGAACAAACAGAGATGAACAACATAATAACTGAAATGACACATACACTAGAAGGAATCAATAGCAGAATAACTGAGGCAGAAGAACAGACAAGTGACCTGGAAGACAGAATGGTGGAATTCACTGCTGTGGAACAGAATAAAGAAAAACGAATGAAAAGAAATGAAGACAGCCTAAGAGACCTCTGGGACAACATTAAATGCAACAGCATTCGCATTATAGGGGTCCCAGAAGGAGAAGAGAGAGAGAATGGACCCAAGAAAATATTTGACAAGATTATAGTCAAAAACTTCCCTAACACGGGAAAGGAAATAGCCACCCAAGTCCAAAAAGTGCAGAGAGTCCCGTAGAGGATAAACCCAAGGAGAAACACACCGAGACACATAGTAATCAAATTGGCAAAAATTCAAGACAAAGAAAAATTATTGAAAGTAGCAAGGGGAAAACGACAAATAACATACAAGGGAACTCCCATAAGGTTAACAGCTGATTTCGCAGCAGAAACTCTACAAGCCAGAAGGGAGTGGCATGATACACTTAAAGTGATGAAAGGGAAGAACCTACAACCAAGATTACTCTATCAGCGAGGATCACATTCAGATACGATGGAGAAATCAAAAGCTTTACAGACAAGCAAAATATAAGAGAATTCAGCACCGCCAAACCAGCTCTACAACAAATGCTAAAGGAACTTCTCTAAGTGGGAAACATAAGAGAAAAAAAGGACCTACCAAAAAAAAAAAAAAAACCCAAAACAATTAAAAATACGGTAATAGGAACATACATATTGATAATTACCTTAAACGTGAAAGGATTAAATGCTCCAACCAAAAGACACAGGCTTGTTTAATGATTACAAAAATAAGACCCATATATATGCTGTCTACAAGAGACCCACTTCAGACCTAGGGACATATCCAGACTGAAAGTGAGGGGATGGAAAAAGATATCCCATGCAAATGGAAATCAAAAGAAAGCTGGAGTAGCAATACTCATATCAGATAAAACAGACTTTAAAATAAAGAATGTTACAAGAGACAAGGAAGGGGCTTCCCTGGTGGCACAGTGGTTGAGAGTCTGCCTGCCGATGCAGGGGACGCGGGTTCGTGCCCCGGTCCGGGAGGATCCCACATGCCGTGGAGTGGATGGGCCCATGAGCCATGGCCGCTGGGCCTGCGCGTCCGGAGCCTGTGCTCCGAAAAAAAAAAAAAAAAAGAGACAAGGAAGGACACTACATAATGATCAAGGGATCAATCCAAGAAGATGAAACAATTATAAATATATATGCACCCAACACAGGAGCACCTCAATACATAAGGCAATTGCTAACAGCCATAAGAGAGGAAATTGACAGTAACACAATAATAGTGGGGGACTTTAACACCTCATTTACACCAATGGACAGATCATCCAAACTGAAAATTAATAAGGAAACACAAGCTTTAAATGACACAATAGACCAGATAGATTTAATTGATATTTATAGGACATTCCATCGAAAAACAGCAGATTACACTTTCTCCTCAAGTGTGCATGGAACATTCTCCAGGACAGATCACATCTTGAGTCACAAATCAAGCCTCAGTAAATTTAAGAAAATTTACATCATATCAAGCAACTTTTCTGACAACAACGCTATGAGATTAGAAATCAATTACAGGGAAAAAAAAGTAAAAAACACAACCACATGACAGTTAAACAATACGTTACTAAATAACCAAGAGATCACTGAAGAAATCAAAGAGGAAACCAAAATATACCTGGAGACAAATGACAATGAAAACATGACGATTCAAAACCTATGGGATGCAGCAAAAGCAGTTCTAAGAGGGAAGTTTACAGCTATACAAGCCTACCACAAGAAACAAGAAAAATCTCAAACAATCTAACCTTACATCTAAAGGAACTAGAGAAAGAAGAAAAAACAAAACCCAAAGTTAGAAGAAGGAAAGAAATCATAAAGATCAGAGCAGAAATAAATGAAATAGAAACAAAGAAAACAATAGCAAAGATCAATGAAACTAAAAGCTGGCAATTTGAGAAGATAAATAAGATTAATAAACCATTAGACAGACTCATCAAGAAAAAGAGGGCGAGGACTCAAATCAATAAAATTAGAAATGAAAAAGGAGAAGTTACAACGGACACCACAGAAATACAAAGCATCCTAAGAGACTACTACAAGCAACTCTATGCCAATAAAATGGACAACCTGGAAAAAATGGACAAATTCTTAGAAAGGTATAACCTTCCGAGACTGAACCAGGAAGAAGTAGAAAATATGAACAGACCAAATCACAAGTAATGAAACTGAAACTGTGATTAAAAATTTTCCAACAAACAAAAGTCCAGGACCAGATGGCTTCACAGGTGAATTCTAACAAACATTGAGAGAAGAGCTAACACACCCATCCTTCTCAAACTCTTCCAAAAAACTGCAGAGGAAGGAACACTCCCAAACTCATTCTATGAGGCCACCATCACCCTGATACCAAAACCAGACAAAGATATGACCAAAAAAGAAAATTACAGACCAATATCATTGATGGATACAGATGCAAAACTCTTCAAGAAAACACTAGCAAGCTGAATCCAACAGCACATTAAAAGGATCATACACCACGATCAAGTGGGATTTATCCCAGGGATGCAAGGATTCTTCAATATACATAAATCAATCAATGTGATACACCATATTAACAAATTGAAGAATAAAAACCATATGAGCATCTCAATAGATGCAGAAAAAGCTTCTGACAAAACTCAGCACCGATTTATGATAGAAAACCTCTCCAGAAAGTGGGCATAGAGGGAACCTACCTCAACATGATAAAGGCCATATATGACAACCCACAGCAAACATCATTCTCAATGGTGAAAAACTGAAAGCATCTCCTCTAAGATCAGGAACAAGACGAGGATGTCCACTCTCGCCACTATTATTCAACATAGTTGTGGAAGTCCTAGCCACGGCAATCAGAGAAGAAAAAGAAATAAAATAAAAATCGGAAAAGAAGAAGTAAAACTGTCACTGTTTGCAGATGACATGATACTATACATAGAGAATCCTAAAGATGCCACCAGAAAACTACTAGAGCTAATCAATGAATTTGGTAAAGTTGCAGGATACAAAATTAATGTACAGAAATATCTCGCATGCCTATACACTAATGATGAAAAATCTGAAAGAGAAATTAAGGAGACCCTCCCATTTACCATTGCAACAAAAAGAATAAAATACCTAGGGATAAACCTACCTAGGGAGACAAAAGACCTGTATGCAGAAAACTATAAGACACCTTTGAAAGAAATTAAAGATGATCCCAACAGATGGAGAGATATACCATGTTCTTGGGTTGGAAGAATCAATATTGTGAAAATGACTATACTACCCAAAGCAATCTACAGATTCAATGCAACCCCTATCAAATTACCAGGGGAATTTTTTGCAGAACTGGAACAAAAAAATCTTAAAATTTGTATGGAGACACAAAACACCCCGAGACTTGCTTAAGCAGTCTCAAGGGAAAAAAAAAGGAGCTGGAGGAATCAGACTCCCTGACTTCAGACTATACTACAAAGCTACAGTAATCAAGACAATATGGTACTGGCACAGAAACAGAAACACAGATCAATGAAACAGGATAGACAGCCCAGAGATAAACCCACGCACCTATGGTCAACTAATCTATGACAAAGGAGGCAAGGATATACAATGGAGAAAAGACAGTCTCTTCAATAAGTGGTGCTGGGAAAACTGGACAGCTACATGTACAAGAATGAAATTAAAACACTCCCTAACACCACACACAAAAATAAACTCTAATGGATTACAGACCTAAATGTAAGACCGGACACTATAAAACTCTTAGAGGAAAACATAGGAGGAACACTCTTTGACATAAATCACAGCAAGATCTTTTTTGATCCACCTCCTAGAGTAATGGAAATAAAAGCAAAAATCAACAAATGGGACCTCATGAAACTTAAAAGCTTTTGCAAAGCAAAGGAAACTACAAACAAGATGAAAAGACAACCCTCAGAATGGGAAAAAATATTTGCAAACGAATCAATGGACAAAGGATTAATCTCCCAAATATATAAACAGCTCATGCAGCTCAATATTAAAGAAACAAACAACCCAATCCAAAAATGGGCAGAAGACCTAAATGGACATTGCTCCCAAGAAGACATACCGACTGCCAACAAACACATGAAAGAATTCTCAACATCATTAATCATTAGAGAAATGCAAATCAAAACTACAATGAGATATCACCTCACACCAGTTAGAATTGGCATCATCAGAAAATCTACAAACAGCAAATGCTGGAGAGGGTGTGGAGAAAACGGAACCCTCTTGCACTGTTGGTGGGAATGTAAATTAATACAGCCACTATGGAGAACAGTATGGAGGTTCCTTAAAAAACTAACAATAGAACTACCATATGACCCAGCAATCCCACTACTGGGCATATACCTAGAGAAAACAATAATTCACAAAGACACATGCACCCCAGTGTTCACTGCTGTGCTATTTACAATAGCCAGGTCATGGAATCAACCTAAATGCCCATCAACAGAGGAATGGATAAAGAAGATGTGGTACACATATACAGTGGAATATTACTCAGCCATAAAAAGGAACAAAATTGGTTCATTTGTAGCGACGTGGATGAATCGAGAGACTGTCATACAGAATGAAGTAAGTCAGAAAGAGAAAACCAAATACCGTATATTAATGCATATATGTGGAACCTAGAAAAATGGTACAGATGAACCGGTTTGCAGGGCAGAAATAGAGACACAGATGTAGAGAACAAACGTATGGACACCAAGGGGGAAAAGCGGCGGGGGGTGGTGGTGGTGGTGGTGTGATGAATTGGGAGATTGGGATTGACATGTGTACACTGATGTGTATAGAATTGATGACTAATAAGAACCTGCTGTATAAAAAATATAAATAAAATAAAATTAAAACAAAACAAAACAAAACAATGTGGATTTTAAGCCGAAAAGGTTCTGGCCCTGCGACTCCTCGCCCACCACCCCTGCAAGGTATCTGGGTCTGGTTGCCTAGCGTGTAACATAAAGACAGGCCGCTCTGCCCTGTCCAGTTAACAGAATCATCATAGGCTCCAGGAAAAGAGCCCACGTTGAGACCACAGAGTGCACGCTGTTATTAATAGTCACAACCGTCATAAAATAACGCAGCATATTAAGTGCAGCCCACTGCTTCATAAATTTTACCTAAAACTGATATGCCAGCTATAATACTCACTAAACATTTAATTAACAAGCCTGTTCTTTTTAGATTTAAAAGGGTTATTTGGAGATGATTTCAATGGTCAGGGCCTCTTACAAATCTATCCAGGAAAGTCTGAACTCCTGTCTTTTTTTCCCTTCACGAATTTCTCTCTACCAAGCAGAGGTATCCAAAATCGTTCCATTAACCTTTGCCCTGTGCTCAGAGTTGGGACTTCTTTTTTCCAAAGACGGCATTATAGCAACTACACATGGAAAAGTTTCACTGACTTCCATTAGGGAGGTTCTTTTGCCTGTCCCTCCCCTCTCCACCCCCAAGTCTACAAGATCGCTGAAACAGGATTTGAGATCTGAAAGGCTACTCAGAATACAGCTCCACAAGGCAGGGACTTTATTTAAATCATGGCTGTATAGTAAGTTCTTAGCTCAGCATCTGGCTTTTCATAGGTGCTCAAAAATACCTCACAAAGGAAAGGAAGGATGGATGGATGGACAGACACATGGATAAGAAGCAACCAGAGAGCACGCATGTAAAGGAAGGAGTAGCCATCGTTTTTGCCCCAGAGATGCTTGCTGAAGGGCACAGGAAAATTCTGGAATTACTGGGACTTCTATAGGGCAATTTGGCAGAAGAAATATTTCTCCTCCTTGTTGGCTCCCTGATTCCCAGCCCTGTCAGAAACATTAGAACCAAGCTTTCAAATTAGCACTCCAAGACCTCTAAAAAAGAATTCAAATGCAGGTATTCATTTTGTACACAGAGAATGAATGTTTATTGGGCGTCTGCTCTATGCCAGACACAGTACTTTGTTTTTTATGTATGCTAGCTCATTTAATCTTCAACCTTATGACGGAGAAATTATGATCGCCATTTATCTTGAGCTAAAAGACATTACATTCGCTGCCCACATCACACGGTGAAAGACAGCGAGAGTGGTGCCTAGTGGCTGTATTTGCCCGACGTCCCTTCCTTCAAGCTGCTCTGAAATAGACTTCTTCTTGCCCTTCCCTGCTCCTTGGGTGCTGGTGGGGCTGGTCCTCCTCCGGACAGATGGGCCCTCGTTAGCATGTGACCTAGAACTAGTGAGTCATAGCACCACTTGCTTTGGCTCCAGTGACTGACCCAAGTCTGACCCATCGGATAACTCCCATGATTTTCCCCGTCTGTAGAGCCCCAGCTGGGGGGGCCCATCCTGCACCTGCACCAGGGCAGTGAGGTGCAGATCAGTGCACCTGTCCTGAGACACACACAGTCCTCGTGCAGACTGTAGCTGAGCCCAGCTCAGCACACACGTTCCCCCTGCAAATCAACAGGGGACTCGGGAAAGAACTGAAGTTGTCACATACTCCTGTTGGCCGTGACTGTGAAAGCTTGGGGTCACCATTTGGTGGCTGAATTCTCAAGTCTGTGTGAGAATCTGGGGCAGCCAGTCCAGAACTCACTGCAATAAATGGCCAGAGATTCCACTGAAGCATCTTCTTCTGGCAACTCACACAGGTACCTGGTGGGTGTGGAGCCAAGAACCTAATGCAAAAGATATGAATTAAAAGGGCTCCCCCTGGACTTTCCCAGCAGCTGGTAGTTATCCGCTGCTGCAGACTCCTTAGTGGCCAGGGCCCTTTTCCCAGAGCATGTGGTACAAGTCAGAGGCTCAAATGTGGGTATTTCTTTGATTTTCAGACAGCTGCAATTTCCTAAACATCCACCTTGTAGCCTACATCTTCACTCACCTCACCAAGTCCCTCCTGAAGAAACGTTTATCTCGGAACTGCAGTGGGGCTATGGTGCATAAATATATATAATTACTCCACATTAATATAATTAGCCTGTTCCTCTCCTGATCCAGAAATGGTTGCCCATTTTTAGCTGCTAATGGTTGGAATTATTTATGTGCATTTGTTCAAGGACTAAAAATGGATTCATACGAAAAGAAAGCAGAGATGTTAGGACAGAGAGGTCCTTTCATCTTTTCCATCCCATTGTTCCCGCCCGGGGTCCATCTCCTGCCTTCCTGGGAACTGAGTCTGTAGCTTAGGGGAGATGAGATTCACACAGGGCTCTCTGTCCATTTATTCTCTTTGATGAATTGCCAGCAAGCTGACAAGACGAAGTACTTGGGTTGTTTTGAAGCCGACAAGTCCATCTCCACAGCACCACCGGTGGGGACCCATCCTTGATAAAGGGCAGGGCCACATTTGAGAAGAAAGGCGCTGACTCAGCAGCTTGCATGTCTTATATCTTCTCTACCAGCCTGGCTCCTCCAGCTACTGTGAAGCCTCGGACACGCCAGAGAGTACAACTACCATTCAGATCCCTACATTCTGAAATTAAAAACAAAAGTAGATACAAGAAGATAATTGCATATAAATATCTTCTTCTTTACCACTTGTAGGGAATAAAGCTTTCCTTGTAGCCTGTACTTAACTTTCCATAATAGCTGCCATGTTGAACCCCATGTGCCCAGCACTGCGTTGTTTTTTATGTACGTCATTTCACTTCATTATCACAAATAAGTGAGGTGAGAATAAGTACGAATAAGTATAAAAAGGGACACTGAGCCTAAGAACAGGTAAAGGAACATACTCAGTTTGCGGTCACGGATATGGAAACAGACAAATCTGGATGTGAATCCTATCTCTGCATCTTCCTAGCTGTGCGGTCATGGGATCAACTTCACAGCAATACTGAAGCAGACATGATATTCCCACTTTAAGATCAGGAGACTGCAGTTCAGAAAATAATTAAATTATCTAATTTGCATAGGGCCGGCTCGTTGATACATGCGAAATGCAGGATGGTCAAATGTGTTTGTCCTTGAAAACAGTAGTCTTAATGTCATCTTTTATTGCTTCCTTGATGCAGAGAAAGAAAATGACTTAGTTGTGATGGAAACAAGTATAGCTGTTCATTTAGGCATAGATCCTATCCAATGGGTGTGAAAGGGCCTTCTTGCCAATGTTTGATTGAACGGTGGTATTTTGAGAGGAGGATGGAGAAGATGCTCTTCCAGGATGGAAGCCCCCTTTGGTCAGTCCTGGGGGCCTAGCATGTCTCTGTCACTCGCTCCCCCTAAGTCTGGGGTTCTCTTTGGAGGAGTAGATCCCAAGCAGCTACCCCAAGACCAGTAGCATCATTCTAGCCAGAAGAGCAGCAGAGCGTGTGTGTGCGTGTGTGTAAGGGAGTGAGAGCGAGAGTGAGAGAGAGAAACAGAGAGGACGCAGCAGTTACTAGCTACAAGACCTTAGACCACTGCTTGCCACACATCCAGTGCTTAGTAAATGCGAGCTTCCATCTACCTGGGGTGCAGTCTTTAAGGATCTGGAGTTAGGTTCCTTGGGATCGAACGCCAGCTTTATCTCCTTCTGACTCTGAGCTTGAGCAAACTGTGTAACCTCTCTGTGCCTCGGCATCCTCCAAGGAAGAGCGATGCCATGTGGAGAGCCGGGAGCATTAAATGACATGCAAAGAGCATTTAGAGCCCAGGCTGAGATACAGTAAGTGCTTGATGAAGTTGGGGGGAAGAGTTGTTTGTTCTTATCGTCACTAAGGCGTGAGGACCGAGCCTAGGAGAGGTATAGCCTGAATGTTTAACTTGGAAACACTCCATTCTGGACCCTGGATCCTGTGTTTTTGTGCACCTGTCACTCACACTGGGACAGGGTGAGTTCCCACCAGCACCAGCAGAGGCAGGTTCACTACCCGGTGTGGGTGTGATGAAGCGGGGTTGGGGGAGGGAGGCTTTGCAAGGAGGATTATCCCTTCCGCCCTTCCCTGCCAACCCCGCGCCCCGCCCCCATCAGGTCGATGTGACCTTCAACTCCAGATGGATAACGCCCCAGTCGGAAGCAGGGATGCACTGGGAGCCTTGCTTTCATAAGCATTACACCCCTTGCGATTTATATGGAGGGAGGGTGATACTGACACACACTTCTGCTCGTAGGGTATCTGCACCCAGCCTGCCGTCAGCCCCGCAGGACAGGAGAGTGCAGGGCAGCCTGGCACCCTGTCTCTCAAGGTCCCAGAGCTGGCAGCAAAGCTTCCTCTTCCTGGAGAAAGTTTCTACTCCCATCAACTACAAAAATCATATTGCAGGTGCATGTTCATAGATCTCTCCAGCAAATCCCATTTGCAGGCTTAATCTTTGGATTAAGGGTACCGAGAAAAAGAAAATGGGCCCTACAGCACTTCCCGGCTCAGGCTGATGGAGGGAAATGGATACCAGTGTCCCTCCTACAAAAAAGGCCAGTGGTGAAAAGTCAGGAAATGGACCAGAAGGTCTAGACCGCATCATTTAGCTTTTCCAATGTTAATGCCGCTTCACAGACAATAGCACCAACCCGGACCTCTCCGCTCACGTGTGCTATTTCACTTATGTACCCTCCTGTTGTGGATCGTGCTGTGTCCGCCCGAAATTCACCTGTCGAAGTTCCAACCCCAGTATCTCACAATATGACTGCATTTGGAGATAAGGTCTTTAAAGAGGTGATGGAGTTAAAATGAGTCTGTTACGGTAGGTCCTGATCGAAACTGACTTGTGTCCTCATAAGAGAGTCACTGGAGCACATGCACAGAGAAAAGGCCACATAAGGAAATGGCAAGAAGACGTCCATCTGCACGCCAAGGAGAGAGGCCTCGGGAGATACCAACTCCGCCAACGCCTCGGTCTCGGACTTCTAGCCTCCAAGCTGTGAGACAGTGAGCTTCTGGCGTTGAAGCCACCCATTCTGTAGCATTTTGTTATTGTTTGAGCAGACTAACACACCTACCATGAAGAGCAGATTTGCTCAAGGAAGTTGAGATCTTGATAAACAGAAAATTCAAAATCTATTGACGAGGTCAGATTGGAAAGAGGAGAGGCCCATCACCAGGGCTGGTTGGGAGACAATGAATCAGGGTGGCTTTGCAGACTCGCTGCTGAAACGCAGTGAAACAGAGTTGAGAACGTGTATGATCCCCATTCTCTCCCAGGATAACGCAACACTGTGTGTTCATTAAAAAGAAATAAGCATGCAACAAATTCTTATGATGTGCCAGGCACTGCTTAGCTACCAAGATTGCAAAAGATCAATGAAATATTCTCCATGGTCTAGTGAGAGAAATGTTAAATTTTATTGTTCACATTTCCTTCCATGCCTACATGCTGTAGTTAGATGATCTGATATTTCCTTTACGTTGTTCTCGTTCCTTTAACCCATGTCCACTCAGCAAACATTACAATAAGTACATTTCAGCATGTCCAATGCATGCCAAACACAGGGGAGTGCTTCAGGGTTCTGTGCACGGCCCTGTCTTACTGGGTATTTAATTTAAGCCATGACCTGAGAAAACATGTGAATGCATCCTAATGTCTTCTATGGACCATACCAAGCTGAGAAAAGTACTTAACACCCAGAGAGGCAGAATCAGGAGTCAAAAAGATCTTGATCTCTGGGAAGTATGGTCCAAGATTAATTTGGTGAAATTGATTCAGGATAAAGAACCAGCAGCTTAAGTCTATGTAGAGGAAGGGCCTCATTTACCCGCATGAGAACAAACCTAGATCTTTTTTTTTTTTTTTTGCGGTACGCGGGCCTCTCACCGTTGTGGCCTCTCCCGCTGCGGAGCACAGGCTCCGGAGGCGCAGGCTCAGCGGCCATGGCTCACGGGCCCAGCCACTCCGCAGCACGTGGGATCCCCCCGGACCGAGGCACGAACCTCGGCAGGCGCGTCCCCTGCATCGGCAGGCGGACTCTCAACCACTGCGCCACCAGCGAAGCCCCAAACCTAGATCTCTGAGTCATCCTATGACTCCTCCTCTTTCTGTCCGTTTGCTACACTTTCTCCCTCGTGTTTCTTTGCTTTGCTTCCTCTGGGTGCTGATGGTCTGAGTGCTGTTTGTGGCCATGACCCAAGTGCTCCCTTCCTGCGTGTAAGGTTTGTCCTAGGTACCCTGCCTTAGGGAACAAAGGGTTAGAACTGACCGCTGCGCATGCCCTGATGGAAAACCTTCAGACAAGGTTTACCCAGTGCCCTAGAACAAGGCACTGAGGATAGAGAACGAAAGGCCAAACATTTTAAGGAATGACTAAATAAATGAAAGATGAACAAAAGTGAAACAAGAGAGTTAACCTCAAAATAAGTCAGAGTGCCACCCTGAGGATGAAGATATATTCGTCCTTGGAAGCAACTCCAACAGGTAAGAGCTACAGGAAATCAAAGGTGAGATCCAGTTTAAGGCAAAAAAAAATCGGTTCAAAACTGGATTTGGTGATCTTTTCGGCTCCTGAGCTCTGTGTTCCCGGAAGTGGTCAAGTAGAGTCTGCAGGGCCTTCTGTGGGGTCTTGCAAAGGGGACCCTTGCACTGGGTGGGACGCAGGTTGGAATGACCTCTAATGTTGAGTCTAAATTCTATATTTTCTTCTAACCCCGTTGGACTCTCTTTTATCAGGAGCCGGGCTGGGGTGGAAAGTGCAGCTCCTATAAATGGGCTCATTTTGCCACCTTTGTCGAGAGCTAGTGAAATTTATACTTAGCGCAAATGTCCATATTAGGCTCCCACAGCTGCCGGGTAGGAAATTCAGATACTGCTGAAGAAAAAGGAGCCCCAGCTGCCCTTCACTCATCACCCTCTCATGTTGTCAAGGTTTCTGTCACCTTGCAATTAGCCTTGACCTTAAAGGAAAGCAAGCTGGCATCCGTGCTGTGCAGGCTGGAACTCCCAGGGGGCAGGAAAAGGGCCATGGCTCTGAAGGGGCTGCAATTTGGGTGAATTCAGACAAACTTTGGCCTTCACGGGTGATTCTAACTGAGGGTCCACCGTGCTGGTACCCAGCCCAGCTTCCTGGGGGGCAGCCCCTTGAGAACAAGCCCCCCCCGCCCCGTGGACAGCAGTGCACTAGCCCCCTTCAGCACCAAGTGAATGCAGACTACTGGGATGGGGGTGTGAACTCTTCCTCCATAGCACATTTCATGTGTCAGCAGAGGGATATCACCATCGGCCCATTGTCCCTGCAAATCAAGGCTGTGGCCGCCTCTCATTCTCACATCTGATGCTTTCGTGGCCCGATGTGAAGGAGCAGAGGAAGTAGGAAGAGCTCTGGGCAGAGAGGCAGGGGCCCGAGCACCAGCCACGTGGCCTGCACATGCAAGGGGCAAGGAGTCAGTTTCTCCGGGGTGGCATTTCCCCCGAGGTCCGTCCCAGTGCAGGTAGGACACCTGTCTCCCAGTCTTGCCTGGCCCCATCTCTCACCCTCCTACACAACATCTTTGGGCTTTGGCTTCCTTATCTATAAAATGAGGAGAAAATAATAACTTCCCTGCCTCAAGGTGGTTGTTTAACCAACATGGGTTATTATCAGTAGACCATGGTTATCGACATATACAATTTTACCTTTATAAAAAGATTTATAACTTAAAGATTTTTTTTTCTAAATAATGGCAACTAAAATTGAGCTATTCTATATTGCCAGGCACTCTGGCCAGAGTCTAACTTAACTTTCTTGAAAATCCCTGTGTGGGAGGTACTATTATTATCTCTCATTACAGATGAAGCAACCATAGCCCAGAGAGGTTAAGCATGATCCCCAAGGTCACACAGCTAGCCAGTGGCAGAGCTGGGATAGGATCCCACATCCTTCTGCTGTCTGAAGAAGTGAGTGCAGACCAAGTTTAAAAAAAAATTGGTTGTAATAGTCCTTATTCTTCTGACTCACTGTTGCCTCTAAGTTGTCAAAAAAAAAAAAAAAAAAGAAAAAAAAGAAAGAAACAAAAACAAAAAACACTGCTGCTTTTGGCTGAAACAGCCCTTCCTCCAGGTCTCTGTGATCTTGACAAGGGTGCCAGACTACGCGCTCCAAAGCTGTCCTGCCATTTCATGCTCCTTGTCATCTGTGACAGTGTCGGAATCGGCAGGACCCACACCTGCCCCTCTCCTTTCAAAGCAGTGAGCAGGAAAGTGGCAAGTGACCCCCCACGTCCTCACCGGCTGGTGTTCCTTTTCTCATCCCAGTGTTCAGGGATCTTCAGTGCCTTCATAGGCAGCAGATCAGAAGGGAGATGTCAGGGAGGGGACCAGAGAACAGACTCTACTGTCTCCACAGCCTCACGTGCACTCTACTCACCTGAGTAGGTGAGTGTAGCGGGCAACGCCACCCCCACGCCAGCTGGCAGATGCCACCTCCTGCCCTGTGGCACCATCGTGTCCAAGGCAACCTCAATGGGGGATCTCGGGAGGGACAGAGGAAATGAAGGAATAGTTTGCATGCTCACTACATTTTCCCACGGACCCCTCAGGCCTTCAAGGCCCTACAGCACTTCTTAGAGGTGTTCAGGTCAGGTGAACCCTGACCATTAAAGTGATATGTCTACACTCACTGCCCTCTCATCCAGAGTCACGTGAGAGGCGGGACTATACCACCCAGGCGCTGACCGGCCAGGAGCATGAAAGGGTGAGGGGAGCTTTTGCTCTCAGTACAGGAAGAGCTCGGAGCACCAGGGCCGGGCTCTGCGGGAAGCGAGCCTCGGCTGGTGGAGTCCAGGCCACCAGTCAGGTCATCCTCGGCGATCTGGGTGGTGCGTCTGAACTGCCGGAGGGCGGACGTCACAGACCGAAAGGGAGGCTTGTCAGTCACTTGAGGATCTGGGAGGGAAGAGCTTCCCTTTCCTCACCTCGTCATCTGCCCAAATGAAACATGTCCAGATTTATCGACACCCTCGAGTCAACTCCTTACTCCTGAAAGGTGGCTAAGAAGGTGTGAGTTTCCCTGTTTTCTTAACGTGCTGCTTGACACCCTCCCCCATGTTAGTCTCCTCTCCGAGGATGCGCTCCACGTCACCTCATCCTCACACCTCAGCCCCCCATCCCCGATCTGGTCTGCTTCTTCCTCAAGTCATCCATCCCTAACACTCACCCAACCTGCCCCACAATCTGGAGCCTCAGCCCGTCCCCCTGGCGTGCTGCTCTCTTCCACAAAGGTCCTCAACCTGCTGCTACTGCCCGTTGCTTCCAGGCCAAACTGTTCCGTCCATCAGTTGAAGTCCTTCCCCATCCGGTGCCACCTGCCTTTCTAAATTGACTTTTGAGTCCTCCCCTGCAGGGATGTTTCATTTAATTCCTATGCGTGTGTGAAGAGAGGAGCTGGCTTTGGGATGAGTGTGGAGAGACGCAGAGTGGAATCCCCCCCGTGTAGACGCTGCGGGTGACATGCGGACCTGCCCCACCAGGAGCAATGCCCAGTGCAAGAAGGGGGGCCTCGCCTGCTTGGTGGTGGGGCAGGGAGTCATCCTGAGCATCACTGGTGTGATGCTCTCTCCCCACAGAAACTGTAGGAACCCAGGAGATGCTGTCATATTAATACACAGATAAATACTGCAGGACGGGGGAGGGGGAGGGAGGCCCCGCCGACGGCCTGGGGTGGGATTTGTGCAGTAAAACACCACACTTTGAGGGGCGGGGGTGCTTGGGTTATAAAAGGCTGAGAAATACTGCAAGTTAGCCAGAAAAAAGCCAGATGAAAGTATTAGCTACTGGGGACAGTTCGAGTTCAAATCCCAGCTTCTTTTCTTACTTAAGCCACAAGACTTTGTTAGCTGGTGACCTCGGGAAAGTTACTTAGCCTTTCTATATTGCAGTGACTTATTCATGTGTGTGTGTGGTTTTATAAACCTGTGGGATGGGAAGGAACAACGGCACCTACTTCCTAGGGCAGGTGTGAGGATAAAATTAGATAATGCATCCAAAGCGCTTGGCATGGCTTGTTTTTTTGGCACCTGGTCAAAGGTTCAATCTATCAATAACCCTTAGGTGATGACACGGTGTCACTGTCATCGACTGAGCCGACTCCCCGATAGTGGTGAGCTCTACGGTTGGGCTCTGCCTCCCATTCTGTACCCTTTTCTTTCCCCTGTGCTTGCCACCTCCATGGCCTCCGACAACCTCTGCACCATCTGCAGCTCCCTTTTGCGCTTAAACTGCCTTTAAACCGTTTAGTCAAGAAGCAGACGAGGAACAGCTTCTGGGAAAGGTGAACGACATCCTGTCCTGTGTCTTCAAGCACCCTCACCTGCCCTCTTCCACAAAGTGGGTCCCGTATACCCTCTGCTATTAACTCGATGTTGCCATTTCAGTGTTATTCAAAGAAAACACAGTGCCTCGCTCGGATGGTTTGATGGACACGCTCTTCTGTCTGCACAGTGGGAGGGCGTCTCCTGGGAACGCAGCGGCATGGACGAAGAATGGAAAAGTGGAAGAATATATTAAAGAGCCAAAGCACTCTGGACCCTGTGGCATCTGTGGCATCACACTATACAGACAGAGGCTGATTTGGGTTGGGTTCAGGGGTTTTCTTTGGGCCTCTCCACCCCCAAAGGGCAGTGGTCCTCCTGGCCCCCTGGGTAGGCAGAGTCCTCCAAGAAGGCTCGAATTGCACAAGAAGGAGCTGTGACTCGCCTCTAAATCCCAGGACCTCATTTCTGGATCAATACCCAGTCCTGTCGGCTAATGACCTTGCACCATCTCATTGAATGCATTGCTTGGCATGCTGTGCCAGCACGGGAGCAGGGGACCCACTCGTTCCCTCACAGGACACTGACTAATCGCCACCATTAGGCCCACGTTCACAGGTGACACGGGGACCCAGAGAGGCCCCCATGCCTGCTTAGTGAAGGCAGGCTCCTGGGGCTGGCGGTCTGTGGGGCTCCAGGAGTGCCCAGGGTCACGGCGATGGGACCATCCCTTCCAGTGTTCATCAGAGAGGCCCCAGGAGCCCGACGGGGAGGAATGGCCTCCTGTGTACGGAGCAGACAAATACACATGCTGCCGCCGTGCACCCAACTCAGAAGGAACCAGAAACCCTTTGACAGGCACGTACTCCATCTTTCTGACAACTCTGCCAGGCAGGCGCATCATGTCACTGCCTCAGGGACGTGGCAACAGAGCTGCCAGGAGGACCAGAGCCACAGAAGCCAGGCCCCTGGCAGCGACCCAGCCACGTGGGTCCAGTGAGGCTCAAAAGAACATCATCCCCGAGCTGTCTCCTTAGCGTGAGCCCCACCCTGCCCCTTTGCCATTTTGCCTGGGGCCAGCGGCGCTGTTCAACCCTTGGGGGACCCGAGCGGTGGGACGTGGGCCCCTTTCCCATCCTGTCCGAGGGCCCTTCAGCTGCCGAGGTCACGCTGGGCACCTCAGCGACTTGCCGGAGCAGAAAGCCTGGGTCTCGCCCAAGCATGCTTCTGGCCCAGGATGAATTTAATTTTGAAGACGTTCAATCTGCCCCTCTATTTTCGGTGTCAACCTGTTACTGTAATTTAATTATCAAGGGAAAAAATTAGAGGATGAGGTTCAGAGAGAAAAGAAAGCCCCTCCCGAGCACCGCATCACAAGAAGGCTTCCCGCAGAACACGTGCGGTCACCCGGCCTTTGCTCTGGGGGGACAGCCCCGCGCAGCCTCGACCCCCTCCCAGCCCACCCAGCACAGACCAGCCGGACCCCTGAACGGCCAGGACAGCTCCAGCAAACCCCAGATGGATTCCCTTTCATCTTGCACATCATCTCAACCCTCTTCTTATCCGGGCATCTTTGTTACCGGGGAGGACGCAAGGGGCTGGGACTGTGGGTCCAGGTGCAGTGTTCCGTTCTGGCTGCTGAGAAACCATATCTTGACTTGGAACCTGCCTAAATTTCCCTTGGAATTGATCATGAGAGAACACAAATGAACACCTGCCAAGCATCCTTGAGGAGCCATTCTCCTCATTACTTCCTCCTCTGAGGAGGCCAAGGTGGCCAAGCCTCCACCTCCCTGGGCCTGCTGTTCCTCAGCCTTTCTGCCTGCTTCCTGAACCCCCCGCCGTTCCCCAAAATGTGAGGTGACAGCTGTGCACACCCAGGAAAATAGATTTCCGGCTCGGCCGTGATACGGCTCCAGGAGGACCTGAGCCCTGGTCCACAGCGCTGGTGTGTGGGTTCTGACAATATGCCTTCTGACAGACAGAATCGGTCTCAGCCCGTGCAGAGACCTTTCTCTCATGCATTCTCATCCATCCATTGACGCTCCCAATTGTGAGTGATTGCATGTGGTTGTCTGTATTATGCATCACGAAAGGGACAGAGAAAAAAGGGGCAGAACAATAATGGGAGAAATCCAGACAAATCGTTTCTAGCAGATAGATCTGGAATAATTGCAAGCCAGTTAACACTGGGAACAAAGCAAGCGTATCTGAGAGTGAATTCATCTGCCGATACCTTTGTCTCTTCATTCATTTGTGCCTGCATTCAATTAATAAAGAAACACTTGTTGGTCACCTTCTGGACACCGGGCACTGTGCTGGGCAGGGGATACAGGATGCCTGTCCCCCTCAAGCTTGCCCTCCTGTGGGAAATGCAGAAGCACGGCTAGGCTTCTGCAGTGGGGTGTTACACGACGTGATGGCAAAGTCCCAGACTCCTGCTGCCCCATGGAGGGGGTCAGGAAAGGCTGCCACAAGGAAGCCGAGTCTAAGCTGAAACTAGGAAGATCAGCAGAAGCAGGTCAGGTGAAGCGGGGGTGTGTGTGCAGGTGTGTGTGTACAGGTGGGTGTGGATGTGGACACATGGGTGCACACCCGTAGGGACCCTCCCGCTTGGGGTGGGAGCTGGAGAAAAAGGGTGAGAAATATGTGTAGAAAGACACTAAGAAGTGAGACAAGCAATACTTTATAAGCCGTGAGAGAGTCTGTAAAAAGCTATCTGCGTCTAACGAATACTTGAGGAGTCTCTGGGGGAGGAGTGGTGAGCAAGGAGTGCCACGCTGGGGTGTGTGGTCCTGAAAGCATCACACCAGCTTCAGAGTGTAGCCCTGATTAGAGGTGGGTCGGCAGGGAGGCAGGGAGACCTTCTTGGAGGTTGATAATGTCAGCCTGGCAATAGATGAGGGCATCCCGAACTCGGGTGGGGGCAGTGGAGGGGAAGACGACAAAGAAAAATACAGGATGAACATCAGTAGGATTGGGGGCTGGTAGGAGGTGAGGGAGAAGGAATGGCCACGGGTGAGCCAGGTTTGCCATAGGAGCATCTGGGCGCCATTTTCGAAGAAGGGACTCAAAGGAGGAACAGAAAAAGAAAACAAATAAATTAGGACTAAATATATTGAGCTCTAAGTGTCCATAGAACAGCTAGTGGACACATCATTTAAGCAGCTGGATACGTGGGTCTGGAGCGCCAGAGATGCAGAGCTGGTAAGTGTTTAGCAAGTGCCTCTGGCAGGAGAAAAGCCTGGGTTTCAGGGTTGGCCCATTTCCCTGGTGGGTATCCTCCCACCATGGCCCATTTCAAGCTACCAGTGTGCGGTCAGTGAGTACGGTGGGCACATCTGGCCTCACGCCGCCACTCAGCACACCGCTGGCTGAAGGTCAAGTGTTGGGACTCTAGTGTGGGGGGCAAACTGAGAATGTGAGGGTAGATAACATCACAGTCAGGTTGGAACAGGAGGGAGGAGGGAGGGGAAATCGGCAAACGCGTTCAGGGGACAGAGTCACACCAGTGATGAGAAGCCCATCCAAGGAGGAGCCCACAAAGGGAGCTGAGATGGAGCTTTTGTCTATTCAGCATTTACTCCCTTCCAGGCTTCTTATGTGTTACCTCCTTTAATCCACGTTCTATTCTAGGAGTGGGTGCCATTGCCAGCCTTATTTTATAGATGGGGGACTGAGGCACAGAGAGGTTAAGTAACTTGCACAAAGTCACAGAGGAAGCCCGAACTGAAGTCTGGGCCCTTCAAGTTCATTTTAGAGCGGGGAGTGTGGAAGGAAACTTTAAAGTTCTAAGGAATGGAATAGTCACAAAGCACTAGTCAAAGAAGGGACTTAGAAATAAGCCTCTCCCTTCAAAACGAGGACGCTGGAGACCAGCCCTGAATCTCAGACGATGATCGGAAAAGGAACCTCTCCTGTCTCAGGGCTTCTCCACCCCTTTTGTGAACAAAATAACCATCATGGATTTAGGAATCCACATACGTTGTCTCTAAGGAAAACACTTGCCACGGTTCAAGGGCTGATCCCACTCAGCCCCCAGGCAGAAAGCCCACCGGCAGATCCCACCCCGCCTCTCAACACCCCGTCTCTTCTGGCTGGCGGACTGGGGTCCCTCACGAAATTACGTCGTCAATTCTGTGCTGTGTTCTGTACCTGCCTACAGGTTGGATTCTGATTCTCTGCCCATCATTTCCCACGTGCACCTCCTCCACTCAGTGGTTGGTTCTTCCTATGGTCCTGCATATTCCAGCAGAACTTAGCATTTGCTGAATGAACAAAGGACCCACCCACCCCAGAGGGACAGTCACAGGTGGCTTCACCTCATTCCTTCCTAAAACCCAGTGGCTGCTGGGCTGGCTCCCTGAAACGGGGTGGCAGCTGCTCAGTGAGGCAGCACAGTCCTCATGGGGGGGGCAAGTAGGGGACTCCCTGTCTCTACAGTCGATGAGGAACCAGGGTCCCAGCGCTCGGCCAGGGCACGACACAGCCTCCCCACTAGAGCTGTGCCCTGTGAGTCGGCCTCTGCCACTTCGTCCCTCGCCCCAGTCAGAAGCATCGCCTGTAATCGGGCACCACATTTTCTGAACAAGGCACATCCAGCGATGTCTGCATCCTCTTGAATGTCAGAGAGTCAGTTACTCTGGGCTTCTCTAAGTTAGCTGAGAGATGAGCACATGGGTGCCACTGCTAGACAGCTTCCTAATGGCAGACAGCCTGCCAAGGGGAAGGGTTCTTTGCAAAGAAACTTGAAAATGGGGGCACAGTAATGGCTCAAGGGTCACCTGCTTCAGGGCTTCCCTGGTGGCGCAGTGGTTGAGAGTCTGCCTGCCGATGCAGGGGATGCAGGTTCGTGCCCCGGTCCAGGAGGATCCCACGTGCCGCGGAGCGGCTGGGCCCGTGAGCCATGGCCGCTGGGCCTGCGCGTCCGGAGCCTGTGCTCCGCAACCCTGCCGATGCAGGGGACACGGGTTCGTGCCCCGGTCCGGGAAGATCCCACATGCCGTGGTGAGCCATGGCTGCTGAGCCTGCGCGTCCAGAGCCCGTGCTCCGCAACGGGAGAGACCGCGGCAGTGAGAGGCCCCCGGACCGCAAAAAAAAAAAAAAAAAAAAAAAAAGTCACCCTCTTCGATGGCCCCGTAGCCAACCAGGAGGCGGGCCAAATCCCTGATGGTTGGCGGGAGCCGCTCCCCCAACAGACAAGCGTCAAGACGCTCGCCTGCAAGGGGCTACGACAGGGAAGACAGCCGCCCCTGCCCTCCTGCTGGACGAGGCACAGGAACCAAGGCTTCTGTCATGGTCACACTTTGGAGACGCAGACCCGAGGCTAGCCCGGAGACGACTCGCGGATCGCACCGCCCTCTCGTTCCTGACTTGCTGTGTGTTCTCAAGCGACTTACTTAGATTCTCAGGGAAAACTAAGAGCAGGGCATCAGCCCTACTTTGTACCAGGTCAGTACCTTTGACGTGTTTCCAAAAATGTAAATGTTCAAGTTCCTTGGAAGGAGATGGTGTGTATGTGCAATATGGAGCAGTAGCTCCTGTTTGGCAGCCTGAAAAAGACTGATCATTCAATTCCAAAGTAGCTGGCTGCCTAAAGAACGTCACGTCCTAACGCCCTTCCCACCCGACACTCAGGCGGCTGCCTTCCTGCCTCACGCTCCGCTCCCGAGTGAAGGAGCCTCCCCCCTGCCCGGTCCTCTGCGGATGGATTCCGACGCCTGGAACATTTAATCTAACACAGGAAAGCGTCGGATGAAAAGGAAGCTGAGGGAAGGTAGCACGACCCCAGGGGTCTAGAGCCAACACCTCACCCATCCCTCTCTCTCTCTCACCCACTGGCATTTGGGGTTCTGCAGTGCAGGCTTTGGGGGGCCCACAGACGGGTCCCTCTTCCTCTTCCTTTTCGCATTCCCCCCTCTGCCTATTTGTGGTCCACAGCACTTTAACATCATGAGACAAGATTTAAAGAATTTTTTTAAAAAAAGTTCTACTTAACAGCACTCTCCTCTGGGAGATGTAAATATTCATAAATATATCAACTCTTCCGGACCCATCACAAATAGAACTGCCAATGACACCCCTGCTGCCTTAGGCATTGTCCTAATAAGTTAGGAACAGGCAAGTGGAAGGGGATATTTTTAACTTCATTTTTTTTCTCAAAAACTTTCATTATTTTTCTTGATGTGCCCTGTTGGGAACAGAGCTGGAAAGAAACTGTTTGCTAGAAATTGAGAATGCTCCAGAGTCCTAGGTGGGATCTGAAATGGTGATTGAGACAGGTGACCCCAATCTCACATCTCCATCACACGGAGGATGCTCGGGAAACAAAACCCAATCACAGCTTCACCTGGCCCAACGTGAAGATGTGTGTCCACCTACTCAGCCAAGGTGCAGCCTCAGCCTGAACAAAACATGCCTCTTTTAGGGGAACCCTGGGGCGTCGGCAGCATGAGGTAGAGCCCTTCTTACCATCACCGGAGGACTTTTTTCACAGAGATGCAGCTATTAATACTCTGGCTTCTCAACTGGTGCAGCCACAATTGTGTTATCTGGGCATGAGTCCTTGATAAATATGTTTCTTCGATTTGGTTTTTATTTATTATTCAATAACTGTCCTACTAAACTTAAATTAATGGGGTATTTGGAGACAGCCCTGAATGCTGCTTCCACTTGCTTCTGTCAAGGGAGACCTGCCACATCCTTAATAACCCCTGGCTTGTGGATGACTCCCCAGCCACGTGCTTCACTTGCGGTCTCGGCCACAAGCCTCTGTGGCTGCAGAGAGCTGGGTGCCTGCCAGCCACCGACCTCAATGGTCCCTGGGCTCCCCGTGGCCGCCCCCCCCTTCTGCTCCTCCCCCGCTGCGCCCACTCCTGGCAGATTACAGCTCAGAAGCAGACCAGGTGGGAAAACGAGAAGGGATCAGAGGAAAATAGATTCATGAGAAGACAGATAACAGAATTGTTGGGCTCTGTTAATTAAAAAGCGGCAATTTGTCTGAATTCTGAATGTGAAGGATCCCCTGGGAGGTATTAGCCAGCTTCCTCTGAGAACAGGAGGTGTTCCATCTCCATGGTATAACTTGCTACCCGGGGGCTCTGTGTGCGTGTCGGGATGGGGGGAGGCAGGGTGGCCCTGCATTCTTTGTTCTTGTTCGGAAACCCCAATACCTCTGCTGGACCAAGGCCACCGGGTGGCTGCCCTCCCCGTACGCCCCCAGCACCCCCAGACTTCTCACAGGCTTGAGACCCCAGGCTTCGGAAAGAGGTTGAGACTCACCTCTTTCCCCAGTACAATGTCCCGCTGATTCAGCAAGGGATACCAACACCGTACCAACACTGTGCATAATCCCCCAAGCTTCCTCCCCGCCAGGCCCTGTTCTAGGTGCTTTACATGATTAACTCATTTTAATTCTCACAAAAATTCTATGAGGCAAACACTCTTACCATCCCCATTTTATCAGGAAAGACACAGAGACCCAGGCAGGTAGACTAACTCCATCCACTGATAAATCGTGAAATAAGTTTCAAAGGCAAGCAGAGTGATGGCAGAGCAGATCTCATTAACCACCAGCCTCTCTCGGCCATCACAGCACGAGTCACCGCTCAGGAGAGGGTCCTAAAATCCCCTAAAAGATAGCAGCCGACGCATACCACTTACAGCCAGAAACTACCCACTGTGGACAGACAGAGCCTGCTGGAGACAGGGCAGTCCTCCATTTACTGCAGGTTAATTCATCTTGTGCCTTCAGAAGTGAAAGTCCTCCTTTGTCTGGCATTTACTTATTTGAGAAAAAAACATTCTTCTGATGGGCTCATGGCTCCTACCAAAAAGAGACCCCAGAAAAAGGAATTTTCTAGCGCGCTGGGGCTGAGAGCCTTCCTATGATGCCCCAAAGCCACACTGTCTCTCAAGATCAAGGGAGGGCACTCTGTCTTCTCCTGGATTCATCCAGGCCCTGGTCTTTGAAGGTTTAGGACCCATTTCTCAGGACTCCCAGCATCAATAATGTGCATTTTGTCCATGAAGTGGCAAGTAAGCTAGTATGCCTGATAACCCAGTCAGTTTAAAAGTTTAGATGATCTGACTTCACAAAATCTCAAGAAGAGATAAATGTTCCCCATTGATTCAGGATTTGTAGCTTCGTTAAAAATTCATCTTTATGCAAAAGTATATATGGAAGCCTGCGATGTAACAGCTCCTACTCTGAGTGTCCTGGGTACCGTGGTGAACAGCACGGGTAAAGGCTGCTGCCCTCGTGGGGCTTGTCATCTAGAGGCTTTTGGTTGGATACAGAGCCTCCCGTGAGAACAACATTGGATTCTGTGTGATCTCCAAATTTCCGAGGCTGTCACTTACAGGGAGTAGGATTTATCTGCAGGCAGGAGGCCTGCAGCCGAAATCCGGACACAGCCCCCTAGGATCATCTCCTGTTGCTTCAAAGACTCAGTGGTGACGTGACGTGTCATTGCAGAGGTGGTGCTCCAGACGCTGAGGAGCTGGTGTCGTCCTGGCCAGACTCGGGCAGCGGTGTGAGCCCTGGACTTGGGGTCAGAAGATCTGGGCACACCTACCACACCCTGACCCTGGACTTGACTTCCCTGGCACCTCGGTGTGAAATAAGGGCAGGTAGGACCCAGAGCCCCTGTCTGAATGGGTGGTTTACAGCTCGAAGCAAAACAAAACAAAGTGGAAATGGATTGCACACGTGAAAATGCTTGGAACCCATGAACTGGCATGTAAATGGGAAGTGTTGATATCACTAAAATCATGCTGACTGAGATGTGCATAGGCCGTCTTGTGACTTGGTCTGCTTCTTTGACAACCTGCAGGTCCTAAGTCCTCCTGGGAGCTCATTTCACCCTGCCCTTTGCTCTCCATCCGGGGGGGGGGGGGGG
>NW_006776528.1:1623863-1628629 GCF_000442215.2 Lipotes vexillifer | reverse complement strand
CGCGTTGCTTCCACGCGGGGGGGGGGGGGGGGGAGCTGTTTGATGGGTCAGCTCGGGAGGTGGAACTCCAGCTCCCGAGATCCCCTGCTGGTGTGTTTCCTGTTAGCTGGGCTGCAGAGCAGATGACCTCAGGAGAACTGGGGGACAGAGGGGAGAGCTGCATGCTGTAGCTCACGTGCATCCTTGCCTGGTTACCCAATCACACCATCATCCTGGTGCCGCAGTGCAGGGATTTTGCAGATATGACAAGTTCCCAATCAGTGATGTAAGTTAATCAAAGGGAGGCTATCCCTGTGGGCCTGACCTGTTCAGTAGGAAGGCTTCAGAGGAAGGCTTCCTGAGAGCAAGTGTGCTCCCGCCCTTCTGATAGCCACTTCTGACGACCAGCCTGAGCTCATGCCAGTGGGGTTCCCATCCATTCATGACTTTTCCTACTGGGCTGCCTCCCCTAAGGACTCTGGACTTAGCCAGCGCCCACCATGGGGCAAACCACTCCTTGCAAAAATCCATCACTGTACATGTCTTTCTCCTCCTGGTACCGCTGCTCTGGCGAATCCTCACTGACACTCCATCCTGCCGGCCTGTCTAGTGGTTTGCCTGCAATGCCAACATCACTTCCACCCATGGGTGTCCTTATACTTGAAGAAAAGTTGGCATCAGTGAACTTAGGAGGCCCAGCTGCCTCTGATTGCTGCACATCACGTGCTGGAGGAATGAGCTGAGCAACGAAGCCCATCTTCACATGAGAATTAATAAACGCAACAAAGGCCAAGACCGAAGATGCCTTCCTTAGAAATCTCTACCACTGAGGACCGTTCCACGGGCTCGTGGTTTCCTAGGTGCTGTGCTCCCTTTACCTGCCAAGGCTTTTCAGTGTGAAATTAGGGGGTCCACCAGCTTTATTTATTTATTTATTTTTGCCAGTGCAGTTTGTCCTGAACAATGAAGATAGATGGCCAGCTCAGGTGATTTTATACAACAATCCCAGCAAGAGAAACACTAAATCAATCTATTGGGGGAAATATTAATGCTCTCATTAGGAGGCTTAATTATTTACATCAGCCTCTGGTTTTCCCAGGACATTAATTCCATTTCTGACTTCAGAGCAATTGCTCTTCTCAAACTTGCGAGACACCCAACAGGTGCTCTCGGTTCCTGGAGTGTTAGACTATTCTGCCCAGAGCCTGGAGAGACGGTCTCAGAACCAGCTCTCCCCCAACTCCCTCCACAGGCGCACACACACACACACACACACACACACACACTCACACCGCACACACACATACATGGAGACACACAGACACACACCATACACACACATACATGGACACACACACAGACACACACCACACACACATACATGGACACACACAGACACACACACATACATGGACACACACAGACACACACCACGCACATATACATGGACACACACAGACACACACTGTGCACACACACATACATGGACACACACACACTGCGCACACACATACATGGATACACACACTGCACACATACAGACGTGGACACACAGACACACACATCACACACACACACACCACACATACATGGACACAAACACACACTGCACACACAAAAACATGGACACACACACCGCACACACACACACTGCACACACACATACATGGACACACACCGCACACACACCACACAGACACATGGACACGCACGCACACACAGACACACACTACACACTCACACTGCACACACACAGACACACACCGCACACACACAGACACACAGACACACACACTCACATACATGGACACACAGACACACACACATACAAGGACACACACAAAGACACACAGACACACACCACACACACACAAACATGGACACACACAGACACACACACACCACACACATACATGGACACACAGACACCACACACATTCACACCACATACACATACATGGACACACAAAGACACACAGAAACACACACCACACATACACAGACATACCACACACACACTGCACACACACATACATGGACACATACACAGAAACAAAGACACACAGACACACACACTCACACCCAAACACACACACATACACACACACGCACACACACATACATGGACACACACACAAACACACGCACCCACATGCACACACTCACAAACACACACTACACACACTCACAGTCACACACACACACATATATCGATACACACACACAGACACAGACACACACCACACACACACACTGTGGCTGATCTGGACCAAACTCATCATTTCCTCCACACTCATACTTACATTCCCATCTTTTTCCCATTCAGAATAATAACAATAGAAATAAACACACACGTATTGATTTCTATGTGCCAAGCACAGTTTTAAACACTTTAAACACATAAACTAATGTCTAGCACCTCGGAAGCAGCGCTATTTTATTATCTGTATTTTACCAGTAAGGGAACTGAGAAGCAGGTGATTAGCACCTTGCCTGCAGGCATCTAAGGAGGGGGAGAGTTAGGGTTTGCACCCAGGCAGTGATGCTCTGCAGCCCACACTCTCTATCTGTATGGCAAACTGCCCCTTTCCATCCAGGTTCTATGTACTGTGTCATGCTTCTCTTCCATGTCCCTTTCATAAGGTTTTACTATGAAAAAAATCTCTAAACGACTGGGAAGAAGGCATTAAGTTCATGCAGGACAAAAATGACCTTCCTGATTTTTTTTTTTTTAATTATAAGCCTTTCCCTCACAATCATTACACAAAATTCAAATTTCTTTTTATGCAATTAAAGGCCCTTCAGCATCCTCACCTAGGCACTCCGTACATGCAAAATTTCACATAGTCTATGAGGATAGTACAACGTTCCTCTCTCCACCCACTTGAGAGCTTTCCAGATGGATAGTTCTGCCACAGGCACTGCCGTCAGAAGCAAATACAACCAAACAGCTTTTTGTCATGTAACCTGTCTTTCCCAAGAGCTCTACCCTCCAGAGTCAGTGGGGAGGAAATAAACGCCCGGGAGGGTCAGACAAAGCAGAGCTTCATTAGAATTTGTGGGGATTTCAGTTCTGGCTAAACCATCAGGTTCTTACCCTCAAGGGACATCAGAGAGAGTGCTGGGGTTTTTGTACCAAGGTAGTTTTTCCCCTTTGAAAAACATAACATTAAAAACACTGTTCTGAAGAGTAGGACATTAATTGAATACACTATTTCCATATAAACTAAGAGCTTGGGAGAGTTGGAGAACTACAGGTCAGAAACGTAATGAGTTTCAAATACAATGAAGAGCTCTCCAACTAAAAATCAAATAATGTAAACAAGTCAAATGAAAGGGGGCGGCATTACAGATGAATCACTTAAGGTCACTCATTCATTCAGTAAATGTACGTTTAAACCCAAGCCTATGATGTGCCATTCGCTGTGCTCAGAACTGTATTTGGTGAACAAGACTGGAAAGGCCTCTGTCCTCACAGAACTTATCTTCCGGTAGAGGATTTGGAAGCACACCCTGATGCTGTAAGACTGAACATCTGAACACGCCATGGTTTAGTGGACATCTGCCCTTTGCTGCCTGCCCAGTCTCCCTTTCTTGGTTAATAGTGCCTAGCTATTTCCCTTGGAGAGTAAGCTCTACATCCACAACGGTCCTTGTGGCTCTGGAGGCAGGCATGAGGTCATCAGGTGCCCTCAGGAATAGATACTGTTTGAGATGGGCAGGTGACAGTGACACAGGTCGCGCACTAAGAACCACCCCTACCTGTGACTTTGACCCTGGATTTTCCAGACTGTTGGAAGTCAGCCTCGAGCTGCTAGAGACCAACACATGGAGAAACCTGCTTGGGAAGCTTGAAAGGAAAGCAGAGCCCAGTGGTTCAGAGATAGAGACTAAATTCTAATTACCCTGTGTGCGCCCCTGGATCCTGCTATACCTGAAGTCAGCACTACTTCTGGATTTCTGGGATACATGAATTAATCTCCTTCAACTGCCAATGGGTTGGATGTTCCAGTTAAGAACCTCACTCATTTTCAGCTGATCTCTTAGAGGGAACATATCCATCTGCTGTGTTTAAGACACTCTGATTTGGTGTCAGACACAGCTAGGTTGAGCTCTCAGGTCTACCAGCAGACTTAGGACCTGGCTCCTCTGTTCTCACACCTCTAAACTGATAACAGTAGCAGAGCCTTCTCCACGGGTTTGCTGAAAGATGCAATAAGATTACACATGGGAAGCGCTTGGCACGGGCCCGGCACGTGTTAGCTACACAATAAATGGTGGTCCTTGTGATCACGATGGTAATGGCTATCATCACGGTAATCGCCATAAACATGACCATCTTTCCTGGGCTCCACACCCATCCCCCTGGAGATCACCCCGGTTCCCTGCCCCCCTTCACAATAAAACTCTTTTTAAAACGTCACGTACGCTCTCTTTTGCACTTTTCACTTTCTAGCCCCTGATCTCCACTCACTCCAGTCAGCCTTGTTCCCGTTACACTCTTGAATTTGCTATTGTCAGGGTCGCCCATGAACTGCATTGTGCCAAAAACAATGACTACGAGTTCTCTCATCTTCCTCAGCCCTTCGGCACCTGCATCACGGTGGACACGTCCTTTCACCTGAAGCCGTCACCTCACTTGCCTCTTCTCCCTGGAAGGAGAGGCCTCCGCTGGCTCTTCCTCCTGTTTGTGGATCGTCTATCTCTACATCCACTCCTGGGTCTTCCTGTGGAGTCTATAGCTGGGAAAATGCCTTTGAAATGTGTGCCTCTAGTCGCACGCTCTT
>NW_006776528.1:1620797-1623677 GCF_000442215.2 Lipotes vexillifer | reverse complement strand
TCCTGCTCTCTTGGGGCAAAACCCGGAATGGCATCTTTGGTTCCTCTCTTCCTTATCTGCACATCCAACCCACTGGCAGGTGCAGTCTCTGACTTAAACTTATCCTGAATCTGACTCTACGTCATCTGTTCCACCCCTTCCACATGAGTCCCAGCACAGGACAATGTAGCGGCCTCACGCTCACATCTGCCCCTTAACCCTGAGAGATCAGGTCACACCTCTGCCACCGCAAAGCTTCCAAGGGCTTCCCGTTATGCCTGAAATCCAAACTTCTTACAAATGCCCCATGCGACCCTGGTCTGTGGGTGTCTGCATGCTGCTCTGACCACCACTGGCACGCTCTGTTCCTCTGCCCCTCCCTGGGGGCTCTGGTCACACCCCACGTGCTCGGGCATCCTCACACACACCACCCTGGCTCCTGCATCTCCTTCTGCCTGGAGCACGGCTCTCCTGGGTCTTCCCAAGGCTGGCTTCCCATCAGTTAAGCCTGTGCTCCATCGTCACCTCCCCAGAGAGGCCTTGCACGACAGTGCCACCCAAAGAAGTGTCTTTCCCACTCCCATTGACTCCCTTTCTTGTATTCTGCATTATTTTCCTTAGATTCCTTATTTTTCATGTTCACCTACTGGCTGGCTGCCTTCGTGGGCTGGGTGCACATCCCATCAGCGCAGGTGGAAGATGTGCGGGGATTTAAAGGAACAGGCATGGACTGTTCCCACCTGCCCATCAGCAGGGGATGTCAGTGTCTCCCCTCTACTCATCGCACCTTGGGGAGTCCCACCAGCCCCTTCAGTCGGCTCTGGGAGCTTGGAGTGGAGGAATGTACTTCCAGTGGTGACTACCCGGGGTAAGCTGCCTTTATTGTAGAAGAAATAAGAATTTTTTTAAAACTTGGCATTCAAACTACTCAATAAGCCCAACTATCATGGACTGAGCGGGGAGGCTGGCAGGTGAGGGGAGCAGAGGATGAGTGAGAAATAATTTCATGCTATATTTGGTATCTACTAAAAAGTCATGTGGTCATTCTTGAACATCTGATATAAAATTGTCATTTCATAAACTAACTCATGTCCTAATAGGAAAAAAGACAGGCAGAGCAAACATGACGACAGAATGATTAGCTGCATAAACATCTCAATCAATACATGCTGAGAGCCTCTGAGGAATTGGAAATCGATGGGGTAAGCCAGATCAATGCCAAATCGCCCCCCAGACTCAGTACATTTCTGAGAGTAGAGAGAATATCTCTTCCAGTGAAAATGGAAATGAACGAGGACACATTAAAGAATAAACCTACTATGAAATTATCTTGTAATTTGAAGGATTCCCCCAAATATTAAATGTTTGGGGAAGATGTCTGTTCTTGCAGTGGGGCAACATTCCTTCAAACTCAGTTTAAGTGGACTTTACCTTACAGCTAAGACATTAATACCTGATTAACTTAACCTGATTCCGATCACCCCTAATCTCTGCCAAGCCCTCAGGCATGTGCGGTATTCAGATAACTGTATGTTAATCTTTGTCATATATGACATACTGTGAAATCTCACTCATGGACATTGCTTTCTTCCTAAAACAGCTTGGCAATGCCTCCAGGGAAGAGACATGAGGTCTCATGTTCTTTCACTCTTTGTCTTTAGTTGTACGTGACCAGGGTTCTATAGCCTGCACACAGGTAGCCACAATCCTATGTCAAGTACTTGGTCCCAGGTCCTAAGGGAATCCCCTTGTACAAATGCTGTCACCAGAAGGACCAGTGCAGACCCCAAGGTGGCGTAGAGTTTGATCCGGAATTATGTAGGGCTGAAGGCTGCCAAGATGGGATGCACACGCTCACCCAGTCAAGCGTGCTGGTTGCTCTGCTTCTGGTTAGATTCCCTCTCCAGCCCCTCCCCACTCTTCCTGACCCGACCCGTTCTGTGCCCTCGGAGACTAACCTCTACTGACACATCAGCCAGGTTCCCTCGCCCTCAGCTTCTGGTTGGGTTTGGCCAGTGGATGCCCCAGGAGGAGATTGGAGGTGGTGCAGCGAGAAGCCGGGGACCCACAGCCCAGCTCCTGTTGGGTAGTTGCTGTTCCAAAGCCACCGCCCACACCAGCCTCATCATCATGTCTCCTTCCTGAACTTGGGTTCCGTAGGGCCCTGTCAAGCCTTCAAGTGCACAACTAGGATATATTCACGAAGCAAAATGTGTCGAACTCCTACCTTGTATACAATAACGTTCTCAATGTCTGTAATACACGAACCCCTATCTTCTCTAACACTGGACGCCTACTACCTTTTGTAACACATCAGAGTTACACTTTATGGTTACTATCTGCCTTCCTTTCCACTGGCAGTATCTCGAGTGCTGGCAGTACATCTGCTTTACTCAGTATTGACCCAACACCTGGCCCATACCCGACCCAAAGCTCACTTCCATTTGGGAATGTTCTCGAAGAATTTTAAGCTGAGTAGTAAACGTAGGTAAATAACTAAGTATAACATAATGGGATAAATGATTAAACACAGTATGACTGAAGTTATCAAAACATAAAGGAGGAAGGGCTTGATTCTGAGTTGCTCAGGTAGGATGAGGGCTATGATAAAGGACCTCTGACAGGTGGTGACATGGCATGAGGTGTAAAAGGATGAGTACGAGCTTCTCAGAAAGAAAGAGGCAACGGGAGAGCGTGTTCCAGACAGAGGGAAGGGCTTGGACAGGAGGATGAATGATGTGGAGCGTCCTAATGTATCTGAAACTGAAGAGTAGAAGCCAGGAAGACGGCAAAGACACACTCCATGGAGAACACGGTACGCTAGGTAACAAGTCAGGGAACCTCCTCTTGCCTCAACTTCTGTCTTATGGTACAATGCCTGGGCCTTCCCATCTCAGCAGG
>NW_006776528.1:1601870-1620701 GCF_000442215.2 Lipotes vexillifer | reverse complement strand
CAGGAAGAAGCCAGTCCCCCTACCCCCCCCAGTCACTGCAGTTACCCAGGGCCTGCACCCAGCCCCACCCCGTTTGTGCTTCTCAGTATCTACCAGGAGGGGGCAGCAGCACACCCATTCCCACTTTTAGCCCAAGTTGATGCAGATTTCTGAGAGTTGTTGACATAGGACCTCAGCATTTTAAAAGTTAAAAATGAAAATAAAATGGCAAGATGTCTTCACATTCAATAGACATAAATAATTAATCGCACTCCAGGAGACAAAGGAAGCCTGGCGCTTAAAGACACCCCCAGGGTGGGTTCCAAACTGGTGGCGGCCTCACTCACCGGGGTCACCTGGGGCCACGGCTGAGCCAGGAACGAGAGTGCCAGGGGAGCTGTGCTGTAGGCGTCTGGCCTGAGGTAATTTTGCAAAGACCTGCATCGTTTGTCACCGAAACTAACCAGATTCTCCTCCAGGACGCTCTGGTGGCGTTTTTCTGGGTGGATGACTCAATGGTAGGCACGAGTGTTTCTATGCTGCACCATTCAGAGATCAGCACAGTAATATCATAGATGAATACTACGGACCTGTCTGGAATTTGTATTGCCGCACTAACACATCTTATTTTCCCACAAAAGACACCTAAGAGTTTCTGGGCCTAGAGCCTTGGTCCCCAGGGGATCCTGTGATTCTTTAATTTAGTGGTTCTCAAAGCCTGAGCCCTAGATTTCCCAGGGTCTCCAAGAACTTCTCGGGTTCTTGTGAGGTCAGACTATTTTCAGAATAATATAAGATACCCTTTATTTTTCATTGTGTTGATATTTACAATGATGATGCGAAAGCAACAGTGGGTAAAACCGCCAGAGCCTCGGCACAAATCCAAGTATCAGCCGTGGAGTGTGCTGGCTGTCACTGCTTCTCACCCCAAACATTCACAGGAAAACCCCAAAGCCTGTGGCACTTAAGAACATCCTTCACTAAACAGTAAAAAAAAACATATATTAAATCTCAACTCGCGAGTACAGGGTTCACAATGTTATGAGTGGTAAGAGGGGACATTCCCTGACCCTGGGCTGTGGTTGCCTTAGGGACCTGCCCTTGTGTGCGCGTTGCCAGCCATGCCAGTGGCTGCCTTCCTGGGGCGTGATCTTTACTTGAATGAAGGACAGACCATCTACGGTTATTCAGACGTGGGTCCTTGACAGTCACCTTCTCAAAAGCATCACCTCATGGAAAACACCTGCCAGTATCTGCTGTCAATGCTAAAATTTGAGCTTTCAGGTAAAAATGATGATTTGGGGGAAACTTTTATCAGCCACCACAGTCTTTACAGCTTCTAATATGCCGACTCTTCTGATGAGAACTTTGGGGATATTCACAGTCAAGAGACATGACTTTGAATCTCAGATGTGCCACCAACATTCTATAAAACCTCTGTTAAGCTATTCCTGTCTTTGGGTCTCTCACATCCTAAACTTCAAAAAATCTGATTTAGGATAAAGGATTTTTGAGGTCACTTTCAGTTCTTCCATTTCTCTCCACCCCCTCCGCTCTTTTCTCCTTTTCTACTCTCTTCGTAGGTTTCATTTTTTCTTTCTTCTTTTTTTATTAACGGAAGTATAGTTGATTTACTATGTTGTGTTAATTACTGCTGTACAGCAAAATGACTCAGTTATGCACATATATACATTCTTTTTCATATTCTTTTCCGTGATGGTTTATCCCAGGATATTGAATATAGTTCCCTGTGCTCTACAGTAGGACCTTGTTGTTTATCCATCCTAAATGTCATAGTTTGCATCTGCTAACCCCAGCCTCCCATCCTCTCAGGCTTCACAGCTTCTAAGAAAGAAGCAAGGACATCCACCACTGGGATAAAGAGAGACCACAAAGCTGTTAGATGGGAACCATCCCTCCACTCCCTCCACTGGGCTCTGTGTCACCTGAGTCTGAAAGCAACGATTCTGACACATCACAATAGCCACGTGTTGTCAGAGCCGCACGTGGAAGGCGCTCCCCTCCACTCCTGAAATAGAACCTAGCACCTGTGTGCAGGTCTGCGCTCGGAACTGCCCGCTCTGTGCCCATCACCCTGAGGGAGGAGGGGATGCTGGGTGAGAGCAGCTGTGGAGGCGAGGAGGTGGTCAGCCTGCTGTAGCCCCTGGTCCCGCCGGGCCATGGCACCTGCAGCCATCCTGCGGTGCAGCTTGAGAGGAGTGGCTGGGCGAGAAAGGCAGGCATCCTGCTGGGAGGAAGCCTCCCCATTCAAGACGCTGAAGGACGCCCTACGACATTTAAAAGCGCCCCTCTTCCGGTCCCACACAGAGGCCTGGGAATCTGCACGCAGCCGTCTGTTGCTAAATGCTTGTCCAGGGGGACTTGCTGCTTGCAGAGTTTGCATGCCAAACTCTGTGTGCATCCGAGCTGGAATCTGCCAGTTTGCATCTGGCAGCAGAAGCTGCTTTTACCAAGCTGGGTCTCCCCAACAAGGTCAGTTTTGCCACCCCTTGTCTTTCACTGTGGTTGAATTCCTGTCAAGCGTATGTAAGAGAAATAAAGGCTGAGGAGAGAGAGGAGGAAGATATTCTTGCTTGCTTATCTCTTTGGTTGATTTTCGGCAAAAAAAAAAAAAAAAGCGCTCTCTGTCCTAATGTCTTGTCTGTTTCAAATTGTCTGATTAAGTCTCCAGAAAGCGAAGGCATTGCTGGCAGTGTCCAGAGGGTTCTACCTCCTCCTATTTTTTCCTTTACAGCCTGTAAAATGGACAGCCACAAAGAAGGAATCACACTGTGGATGTGTTTGCAACCTTATACCTGGATCTCGGGAGGAAGGAAGCGGGCAGTGGATGGACAGTGGGGTCCTGGCAGGGGTGGGGGGCTTCCCAGACACAGGAAGGAAACAGTCTTGTGGGACTAAATTGCACTCGGCCTAACAAACTATCATCTTGAAAGGAGCGCTCCAATTGAGTTTTGATGTAAACACTAATATTCCGTCTACTCAGCTCTTCTCAGGCAAGCTCATGTATATTTCACCGTGTGTCCTACCCACTATTACACTCATACATCAAAGGGTCTGAGGGCAAGGAACCTGATTTTGAAAACATTATTCTTTTAAAGATTGATCCTCTCATCTTGACCACTTCCTTAGCTGGAAGGGAGAGGTTCTCCATACATTACTTTAATTTGCTCTATGCAAAAGAAACCTTCTCACCTCTCCTGCCCAAACTTTTCTGCAAGTATAATTAGGCAGGACCCTTGATTTTATTTCCTATCTTTTTTCCATCCATGGACACTTGGGCACGTCCATAAATGGCACAAGAAAGTAAAATCAGAAAGGGAGGTGGGAGCTAGAAAATTTGAGAAGGTTGGTGGGACCTTTGAGAAGCTCAGTGAAAGGGGACACGGGGTCTCTTTTGGCAGCAAGAAGGGATGCTAACAAGAATTTTAGAATAAATTTCTTAGAAATGGTTGTAAAGATGATTTTTAGAGGAGGTCCTTCAGTCTGGCCTGTGCTCAGTATAACCTCCAGGGTGTGTGTTGTGCTAACCTCAGTGGTGCCCGGGCCCCAAGTCTCCACTCAGAACCCCATCAGGATGCAGGAAAACCCCTGAGTCCAGACCCCACCCACCCCTTGCCCTCAGCCCACCCAGCTGCCTGACCTCGGTTCTCCCACACTGCCCACACCCTGGTGAGAGGGGATCCGTGGTCACCTGCTGAGCCATCACTGTCTTGGGTCCCACGGGTCCTTGTGTATCAGTGGAGGCAGAGTCAACACCAGCTGTGTCTAGAGCCTTCTCTCCTACCCTGAGGGATGCCGCCGCTATCGCCAACAGGCCCAAGAAGTTTCCCAGGACAGTTAACCTGCAAATACTAAGATCTAAGAAAATGGGGGCTTAGAGTCGTCCCTTCTTAGAACACGTCAGTTTCCAGTTGAGGATTTCCATGTAGAGGGTTCATGTAAAGCTCTTGGCCCAGGTTGTTCTGCCTTGCTGGGTTTCCTGCCCTGCGTCCCTGCTTTCCCAACAGATGAGGACTCCTGACCCCTCGCATATATTCGCACGTCACTAAGCCCAGGACTGACCACAGCATCCCAGGAGGAAGCACCACGCCCCCCTTGTGGCTGCTTCAGCTCGGATCGCCTGGCCCAGTTCTGAGTTGGGGCTGTCTTAGCAGCAGTGCCATTGGCACCAATTCTGAGAACGGTACCAGGCGTTGCTCCCGTGCCCCAGACGCTGGCTTGCTCGGCTGTAATCCATCCATCGCACGGGCTCTAGGAGTGGACTTCTGCTGTGCTCCTGTCCCCACCGCGTGCAGCCCGCCGGCAGCCCAGGGGCTCGCAGGCTCCCCTGCAGTGGCCGCTCCCAGCGCCCCTGCAGGACCCGCTGTCTGTACAGACAATCTCACCAGCCTTGTATCTGCCTACTGCCTGTCACTTCACTGCACCTGTCTGGGTTTGTAGGGATTGTGCTGTCCTCTTTTTTTAATCCGAGTCACTCACTCAGCTCATACTGTGAGATCTGTTCATCCAGACACTAGCCAGGCCAGTGGGCAGGTCCATCCTTCCTGCCCCTTCCTGGCCATTTCATCTGTAACAGGCAAGCAGAACGGGACGGCTCTGAGCCAGGACAGGCGGTTCACATCATACAAAAAGGGAGAGAGAAATAACCAAGTGGCTGCTCCTCTGGGGCCCCAGCTACCCCCAGGGGCTCTTTCCACCTTTCATGTCTCTTTGTCAAGTCCAGCAGGCGAGACAGCCTCCCGTGGTGTCAAAAAAAGGAAAGGTACACTGTACTCTCATAAAAGGTCTTTGGAGCACATTCCCCGGGCTCTGCGAGATTCTCTGTGCCGTTCGTGCGTCCTCACTGGGAAGCATGTCTGTACTAGTGCTCGTTTTAATAGAGTTTGTATGATGACTGGGTCCTATATATATGCTGTAAGGTTTTCCTCAGCCACATGCTCAAAAAAGGTCATTTACAGAGCCGTTTGTGATCATTAATACGAGACAGATTTTCAAAGCAGCTTCTGAGCTGAGAAAAATTTCCTGGATGTTTTTGTCAAACTGGTAACTGTCAACAGGATCTGATCACTTGATGTGTCCATTGTAGACGGGCTGGGAAATACTGCTTTCAAATCTTAAAACAAAAGAAAAACAAAAACCTGTTTCCTGAAGCCCCTCGTCTCTGGGACTATTGCAGGGAGCGGGCCTGAGGCAAAGGAAAGAAGTGGCTCTGATCCAAAGGAGGGCGAGGACAGGGTAGGGGCCAGACAGCCCCGGAGAGGGTGGAGGGAACCAGGGACAGGGACCAGGAAAGCAGGGACTCCTGTGAGGAAGTCTGGGGGCCGAATAAGTGATGCTGTCTCAGCATCCAGTCTGAGCTCGCTCATGGAACACTGTCTCCACTCAGTGGGCAGTTGTCAGCACTGCACGTCACCCCGCAGGCTCCCAGCTGAGGCCCAGGTGTAGACGACCTTCCTCTGTGGGAGGAGAAGCCAGTGCCATCAGCTGAACAGCGGGCGGCAGGCTGGCCCCTCAGAAGGGCAGGGTCCCCTGTGTCCTGTGGCTGCATCACAGTGGACGGCGTGGCCTGTGTGCAGGCCCGACGGGGAGAGGAAGCCGCACACTGGGCCAAGCAGGGCCTGTGTCTCTCTCCTGGGAGTCCCTGTGCAGCCATCAGAGGCCACCTCTCTTTAGTGCCCCCTCCACCCGGTTCTAGATGGGTCGTGGAGGGAAATGCACTGCCAGCCATGAGAGCCTCCAGAAACCCTGCTCCCGGGTGGGCCGGCACCGAAGCTGGTCCTTTCCTAAGAGCCGGTGGGTGGGCCTCAGGGCTGCACCGGGACATGGCGGAGACCCCAGACCCCAAGCGTGCAGGGCAGGGAGCTCCTCTGCCCCCGTGACCGTGTGGCCCGACGTGCGGTACGTAGTGGGTGTAAGAAAGGGTGTATCTATCTACTACAAAGACATTATCGGAAGCTGAAAACACAGCATTGAACAAAACAGATACAGGTCTCCGCCATGGAGCCTATATTCCATCCCCGAGGCCCACGAATACCACGACCCCTACCTAACATGTGCCATATGCCCAAGAGTGACAAGAACAAAGAGGAGACTTAAACCAGGGAGGGAGAGGGGAGTGGCCAGGGCTCAGAGGTGACGGGCACACCAGGAGGCGCCACCCTCCTGGAGGAGGGCAGGATGCACGAGCTAAGGAGGTGTGAGGGCCCCCTGGGGAGCAGGGTCCTTGCTGGGAAGGGAGGTGGTCCCTGTGCCTCGCTCCAGGACAGGCAGCTTAACTGGGAACACGGATGCAGGGCAAATCGGGAAACTGCAGTTCTATACAGTGTATGTGACGCCCACGAGGTGAACACGGTCAGAGGGAGAAGCGGCATTTAAGAGGGGCCCACGGAGGTGGAGGGTGTGCTGTGTCCCGGGGGCACCGACCTGCCCTCCGGCCAGGCCTTCTCCCGAGATGGGCCGCCTCCAGGTCCTGCGCACAGCTCCGAGGGCCCGGGGTGTGCGCAACGATGGAAACAGGCGGTGTGTATACGCATAACATTCCTCCCGTGGAGGGATGCTGTCATGCGTCCTCTGAGCACAGCGGCCACAGCCAGGCACGTGGGACGCACCTCACCACGGGCCCTGGGGTCCCTGACAGTGCGGCTCTTGTCTGCCGTCTCTCCGGACAGGCAGCTAGATCACAAAGGCCCCCTGCCAGCCTCTCCCTGGAGGTCCCCCCTGTGTGGACACAAGGACCAATATGGATGACGGCAGAGCTGAAGTCCAGCCACGGCGTGGTCACCCGGGCTGGGATGCCAGGGCCTCAGGCCGGCTGAGCCCCTCCCTCGGTGCTCACAGCCGTGCTGTTTCACCGAGAGCCCTGCTCTCTCCCCTCCAACCACCTAAACTCTCACCCCTCAAATCCTAGATCAAGCCTTCCTGACTCTCCCCTGAGGGGTAAGGCTCAGGCTGTGTCCCACACTCACACCCGGGGGCCGTGCCGTCCTGTACTGGGTGTTCCCTTCCCTGTGGCTGCATGCTCCCCACACTGCGTGTGCAGCCCGACGGGAGCCTCCTTTACCTAGTCCTCACCTCCTGGCAGGAAAAGCCATCCTCTCCGGGCACAAGGGCCAGAAAGGCCCTGCACCCCATCCCTCAGGGGCTGGAAGAGCTGCCGTCTCGGGGCTGTGGTGCCCGCGGCTCTGTCTACACCACTGCCCACCAAGGAGGGCACCGCGTACAGGGGAGTGAGCGGCTGAGAGGGCGCCCTGCTCGCCCCACCTCCACGCATGCTGGTGGCCTTCCTCCTGGGCGGAAGCCAATCCTACAGCCGGTGAACACACCGGGACTCTCAACTATAGCCACCTCCCAAATGTAGAAATGTTCTGGGAACACTCAAAATAACAGCGCTGAAAAGAGCCTTTGAAAAATGCCAGTTCCGGGCCCACTGCATCATTTACAGAAGAGGCCCCCGGGCCAGAGGGTCTGAGACTTGACTGAGGTTCTCGTTAGTTCAAGGAACCAAACTCAGAGCCTGCTTTGAGTCTTTTGCAGTGTTTACAACACAACAGGATAAATCCAGTTCTGGGATCTGATGGCAGAACCATATGGGAGGGAGGCACTAGGTAACCCTGTGCAAACCGTCGGGATACCCCGGGCCCCTTCGTCCATCAGATAAGCCTGCCGCCTCCGGTTCTGTGTACCACACCCCATCCTTGTAAAGCTGTATGCAGATCACACAGGTGAAAGTTATCTGAAAAGTAAAACCACCAAACAAAGTAAAAAAATTACTAAAAGAAGCAATTACACTTGGTTCTAAGAAATCAGTTCTTATTCTTTACCTTGTTACTCACTTATGGCATAAAGTGCTTTAGAAACCGTGGAACACGCTATGTGGATGTACTTACACATTTCTATAACAATAATTTGAAGTATGTATAATTGGTGCTATTTACCAGGAATCTGAGGCTCACAGAACTGAAGCCACTGCTGTTTGCTCAGAGATCTACAGCAGGAAAGGGTGACCTTGAACTTGAATAGGGCTGTCTGGGTCCAGAGGCCAGGCTCTTCCTCTTGTAAATCATCGCTCATGTTTCTTCAACAGCGACAAATACTAATCTATTTGGAGGGACTCCCTGGGGTTTGGAATGAAGAACTCTTGAATCTGGGCACTCTCATGCTTGACTCTGACCAAACCCTTGAAAGAACTCAGGGCCAGCAGAATTTCAATTCCTTTCTCAAGTGGAACAAACCACAGACCGAAGGGAAGCTTAAGCGATGTACGAGTCTGCCTATTTACCAAGGAGCAAAGTAAGACGCAGAGAGGAGAAGGGATTTGAATCAGTCGTACAAACACGTTTCTGTGCCTGAGCACAGCTTGCAGAGTGGCGAGGCGGAGAACAGGTGCCATCTGGAACCACAGCCTCACTGCCTCTGTCACTGCTCTGTCCTGCTGTCCTGTGGCCTCTTCCCCCAGGGTCAGCACGGCCACCCCTGACCCCTGTGTGGCTCATATCCAGGTCCACCCATTTCCAGAGTGACATGCTGTCCATCCTGCTTTGGGAAAATGTTCCTGATACATTCAGACAAAATCCTACTCACTCTGTCCCATGGGTCGTAGCAAGCTTTGAAGGATGGTTATCTTTGAGGGCGGAGTTACACGGAATCGTTATTCCCTTCTTCTTACTGTTCACTATTTTCACATTTTTAAAACTTTTAACAGAGAAATATATTTCCTTTCTAAACATGAAGCAATACACCTTTTCAAAGCCTTTTCTCAGCACACTGTCACAACTAAAATTGATCTGATAAGCTTATTTATATTAAAGTATCAGAGATGGATATGCACAGACTGTGTTTTGCTTCCAGACTCAGCATTATAACCTAGTTTAGTTCCTTAAGCCGAAGTTTGAACCTCTAAAGTGGAATCGAGACGTTCTGGTTTACCGGGGACAGACTCAGAATCGGGGCCGGGTCGGGTACAGGGAGGTGAGGAAGCCCCTGAAATCTGCTTGGATAATTTTCCCTTAAATTGCCACAAAATGACTGTTTCCCTTAATAGATCTGAACCAAAAATCCTTATTAGTTGGGTTTTTATTTCCATATGGGAAATGTATAGCAGCAGCAATCTTGTTCTATGTCCAAATGGTAAAAAACAAAGCCAGTTCTCAGCCTGTTTCTTCATCAAAATTCACGGCTCTGTTCTCTTGGTGCTTCCCTATTTAGGCTCTGGTTTCTGCTAAATACACGTCTCTGAATTACCTGCACAAACAGCTGATATACTGCCCTGCGTCCTGTGAATTCACATGTTCACAGAGGGGACTGCTAGGATAAACTGATTCACAGGAGTTATGCTAATGAGGAAAATTTTAGGTCCCTGACATTTTGTAACAGGTGGACATCTTGGCAAGCCCTGAATCTATGTATACCTGAATTAACACATCTGGTCTGCATCTTCCTGTGTTCTGTCAGCCCAGATTCTTTATAGGCCCATTTGTCCATGCTGGGGTCAGACAGAACAATGGAGGTTCAAGGGCCCTCGAATCAACACACAGTAACTGAAGAGGTAGGCGGCCTCAGCCATGGATCTTTGCACAAGTCACTAGCTTAAGCTTAGTTCACGATAAAAGACGGAAGGAGACAATCACGATCAGGAGATGATCACTTACATCACCGCAGAATCATATAATTTGGAGCTAGAGGGATCAGAGAACTTTTGAGACCATCAAATCCAACTTCTTAAGCTACAGAGGAAAGAAAAACTCAAATTTGCTGAGATAGTAGCTAGGAAACAGAATGGTGCCATGAAAAGACCATGAGCTTTGGAGCCTGATAAACGTACATTTGAATTTTGTCTGCTGTGTGTAGCAGCTGAATCACGTGGGCAGGTACTTAAGCCTACAAAGCCTCAGTCTCCTGGTCTCCAAAATATTGGGTTGGCCAAAAAGTTCGTTCTGGTTTTTTTCCATAACATCACTTTTTGGCCAACCCAACAGCATCGCCATACCAACATACCGGTCACTGCCAAGTAAGGGACAGTGGAAGTGAAATGCTTCACACTGTATCCTGACACACAGTAGGCACTTTATTTTTTAAAATGTGACAGAACCAGAACTAGAGGATCACTCATGGTTTAGTGCCACTGTTTCCTCGCCCAGCAGTGGAATTACCTGCAGGAAACTTTTCAAGCATACGCTGTCCCCTTCCATTCCTAAAAGAGTCGGGGGTACTGCAGGACCATAGCTGGGGGCGCAGGGCGAGTGGGGATTTGTGTGTGCTTGAGCTGAGTGTAAACACTGAGAGAGGACGTGTACAAGGCGGTCAGACTACAGACTATCAGAAGAAAAAGTGCCGGAGTGCACGCACGTGTGTCAGCTTGCCTGGGGAGGGCGTGAAGATGTGGGTGAGGGTGTGTGTGAGCTTCCCAACGCGATAGCTGGTGCCCCCTGAACCCCACGCCCTTCCCTGTGGGCAGGAGCGAGCTTCTGCCGCTCTGGGCAGTACCACACACGCAGATGCAGAGGTGACAAAGACTCTTACCTCCAGAGATGCCCTACAATAAATACCGTCATTGGACAGCCCGCTCACGGCAGAGCCTGACTTGACAGCAGGCTCAGAGGAGAAGGGAGACCCAGGAGCGGCGCTGGCATCACCCAAGCTGATGGCGGCTCTAGCTGGGAGAGGAGAAAATTCTACCCCCTCCTGATGAGCAAGCGCCAATCCCAGCTCTCTGCTCAATTCCACTTCTAACAAGTAGTGGGGTCTGTTTAGTTGGTATCCTTAGTACACAGTAACAATAAATAAAGCTTCAATAAATATGCAAAGCAAAAACTAATTTAAATTGACGTTTGTGTCGGGTGGGGTGAGAGAGAGTCCTTTACACCATAAAGTGATTTAGGATATATTACCTCGGGCATCTGCATTACAAATTTACCTCTCATTACAGCTATGTTAACCGGGAAAATGCAGCTTCTCAACAACATTCGAGGCTGAGTGTATTAGCATAAATTTGCATAATAATTAGCTCTACAACAAGCAAAGGCTGTCGTGTCTTTCAAACATGCAACTTTCAATGTCAATTTTCTGTGTTTTGCTGTTCCTTGTCGTCCCTGTTTGTCTAAAGCTCCTGGAACCCCTGGCCCTGCTTTTGCTAGTTGCTAAATTTTCTCCTACGGGTCCATTTAGGCTCGTTTTCACAAGCTCGACCCAGCTCCCCTGGGGAGAAAGTGGATGCAGGTCTCCACCTGGGGATGTAGGTGAGGAGAAGCCCAGCCGGGGTTCTCCTGTGTGTGGACAAAGGGACAAGGTTACGCAATCTCCACTCTCAGATGTCAAACCCTAGGGACAGAACAGCAGTATGGTTAACCCCTAAAGAGGATACAACCCAGGTAATAGTCAGTTGATTTTGGAAATGCATAAATCCATGTTGTTTATCAACAGTTTCCTTTATAATTAGGTTGTGTCTAAGCTAATATTATAATTATCTCCCACTGCCTGGGCTCCTGCTGTCTGGGTGGTCAGGGCAGGTAGCTGAAAGCACAAGGCTGAAAACTGTGTGGGATGATGCTAAGGGTGCGTGAGCTGAGGGTTGACTGATGTTGGTTTTTTGGACTCTGTCAGGACCAGGCGGGCAGGTGAGGTCACACCCTGAACTTCGAGAGGTTTCTGCAAACTTAGGGGCGGCCACCAACCTCCTGAGATGCACCACATCCTTCCCTGGTAAACTGAGCTCCTCCGCACTGTCAACTTAAAAAAAAATGCACAGTGTGAGAGTTGTGAGTTAAGTTTTATTTGGGGCAAAATGAGGACTATAGCCTGGGAGGCAGCATCTCAGACAGCTCTGAGAAACTGCTCCAAAGAAGTGGGGCGGGGGGCGGGGAGAGGTCAGTATGTATGTGATTTTGGTGAAGGGGGAATACATGCAATTAAGCACATATTTTTTGCAGAAGGTTTCTGCTAGTCTCATGAAGGTTACTCGTCACAAGGAGCAGACGTCACCACGAAGGATTTTAGTGCTTTTCTAGGTATGAGGAGGTACGAGAACTGGGCTCATAAAATCAGCTCCTGAAAATATCTGAACCATCTGACGGCCTGTTCTGCCGGTTGTCCCCCCCACCCCCCACCGAGCACAGAGTGCCTCATTCCTACTCTCCAGCCTGAACTCCTTTCAGGGGGTGTTGAAAGTCAGCAGCTGCAGCAGCACATGATTTAATCCTTGTAGAGGGAGATGGCAAGTGCCAATTTGTAGCTGACACCACCCATCAAGATGAATATGGAAGTTCACCCGAAAAGGGAGCTCAGAAGAAAGAACGTGGGTTCTCAGTGAACCGTCTCAAAGGGGCAAATGACAGAGTATGTTTGTACACATACCCCAGTTACGTTTCATCTGCAAAAAGAAAATACACCGTGTTGGTGTGTGTGAAGCATGAAGACAGGCAGCACATTCACAGCCCCTCAGATCTCACCAAAGGGCATGGGTTTGCCCAGTCCAAGCAGTGAGATGAATCAGGACAACCAAAGGTTTTGCTGTGCTTCAAGGAGACGGAGGTAAGTAGAGCTGAGACAATGCGGGCAGTTCCACTCAGCCAGAAAAAAAATGATATATATAGATATATATAGATATCTCTCTCTCTCTCCCTCCCTCCCTCTCTCTCTCTCTCTCTCTCTCTCTCTCTCTCTATATATATATATATATATATACACACACACACACACACACACACACACACACACACATATATATATGTACACACATATAAATATTTGTACTGTGTATTTTGTAAAAGACTTAGCCATGATCCCTTCTCACAAGTCGAGTGAGTGAGGATAAAAATGTGATTTACTGAGTGTTTACTGTATCTAGGACCCCTTTGGAAAATCCTTATTGTCCCAAGCCATTAGTATTATGAGTTGCATATTTTGATGTGTACTTGAGACTTGAAGACCTTTCTGATTCCAAAACACACATTCTTTCAAAGCCATAGCAGGGGCTTAAAGACGCATCACTGGCCCAGGAATCAGACGTCTGCTGTGTGCCGCTGCTCCCTGCCCTGTGATGTGGGCAAGTCATGCCCCCAAACTGTTTCCTCAAATGGGAAAAGTGGACAAAAATGAGACGCTAGAGCTGTAACGGTGCTCTGTTGTCACTTCCGTCAGTTGCTCGTTTTTTAAGTGACGGGGGCGGCGCCAGGCTCTTTCATAGTCTTTTGCTAAAATGCTTTGGACTCTTCTCCAGAAAAAGGCACCAATCAACATTCATTCAAAATTCTGAAGACTTAGCATCCATGGGCCTCCTGTAAAGCCTTCTATTCCTGAGATCCTGCAAATCCAAGAGTAAATCTTCCTGAAAGAGCCCAATCCTCTCCTTTCATAAATGGGCAACAGGCTCAGAAAGGATACGGTGCTCGTCCAAAGTCACAGAGTAGGTAAGTAGTTAAGCCAGGATGGTGTATCCAGGACCGCCCTGTGTCACACTCCTCTATATTCCTAGAAGAGCCTTATGCGCCGATCCGCAGCACTTAGACCAGAATAGGCAAAATTAGTAAAGAAGTAGGAAGACAAAAACTATTGATGTGTGTGTGGGGGGTGGAGTGGAGTGTAACGATTAAGGGTATGGACTTCGTCAATGGTGACAAAACTGTTTTAGAATTAACTAAGAGTGATGACGCACAACCTTGTGAATACGCTAGAAACCAGTGAATTACGTACTTCAAAGTGATACATTTTATGGCATGTGAATTATATCTTCATTTTTAAAAACCTACTATGATAATCATTCAAAATGCTATTAAAGGACTTTATACTGAAGGATATAAATGGGAGACGAAATATTCAAAATAATTCAAAGGTAATGTGGGCTTTAGGGAGGGGTAAAAGCGTTTAGAACGAGAAAACAGAAAAGTGGATATGGTTACTCACACCACAAGGAGCTTATCACAAGTTACAGCTATGGCGTATCACCCAAAGGACAACTCATTCTCATACTTACCCTACTTAACTCTCCGGACTGCTTGATCATCACAGATGAAATAAGTGTACAAAGCATAAGCTGTATTTTGGAACTGCTATATTATGACCCATCAGAGAAGTATATTCCCTGTGTATTAGACAAGAGAGAACTCTGAGCACAGCCCTGGTCTGACGAGGTGACAGAGAAGCCTGCACTGAAGCCACTGTGGGACAACCACTGACACACCCACCCCTCAACAAATATCTGGGTTCTCAGGACCAGAGGCTAGTTACAGAGATTTAGTAGAGATGCTGACTAAGCCTTGTGATACAGACTTGCTGATTAGGTGTCTCCGCCAGGAGAGCAGAGCCCGAGTCAGGGTTTGTGCAAAGACAGTTATTCGTGGAAGTGACCCCAGGAGCCTGGGAGGGGTGCACCGTGGTAGGAGGAAGAGCCGGTAGAGAGGGGAGATCTTGAGCGGGCCTCCAGACCCAAGCCGAGGACCAGGTGAGTTCAATCCTGCAGAGTCCTTCTAAAGAGCCGTGTAAATACACACCCGCATAACCTGCCTGAGGGCTGGAGAGGAAAGAACACATCCTCCACCTCTACTTCCCACCTGCCGGGTTGCACCGTGGCTTGTCAACTGTCTCACATTCAGGTTAATGCCTGAGCGCCTAGAAGGTTCCTGCAGCCACCTGCCAAGCCCCGGAGCAGGGAAGACAGGTGCAGCTGAGGTGAGATGCTCCCCATTCACATCTATGAGAAGCTCCCCACTGCAGCACTGGCTGGAATAAAAGCTGGGCAGAAAGGAGGCGAGCGGGGGCACAGCAGGTGCGAGATATGGTACCTTTTCATAGTCCTTAGGGAACCCAAAAACAGTAATGCCAGGGTACAGTATTACTAGCAAGGTTCCAACAGTGGAGACCCAAGCCCTCACGGGAGCGGTATGCAGCGAGGGGAGTTCCAGCTCCATTCAGTGTTTGATCCTAAAGTGAAGTCAGTACCTCTCCTGCCACTTAACCCCTCACAGACTCTGGATGCCATGAAGGTGACATCAACTCCATTTACCTGTGTCCTCAGTGGGCATATCAGTGTTGGCCACAGAGCAGGTTCTCAGCCAACACCTAGTGAGTGTGGAGTCACAGCACTGCCACGGAACTAAACTACCTTCTGGTCTTGGCATCTTTATCCTCAGCAATGCTACTGCCAACCAAGTATAAACAGCCAAACAATTATATATATTATCTCATTGAAAAGTCACCAAATCCCTTAAAAGAAGAGCAATGACTTACCACATCTATTTTATAAATAAAGAAACAGGCTTAGAATAGTGGCCCAAGGTCACACAGGTGGCATACAGCAGAGCCAGAATTCAAAGCCCGTTTGACTTATTCAAAACGTATATTCTTAACTATGAATCTACCCTCCATCCCACGCCATCCATTCTCTACACGAATGACTCCAGTAACGGGAATCTCATTCATTATTTGCCGAGAGAGCTTGTTCAATCTTTAGAGGGCTCTTGGGGCTGTACCGAACGAGTCAATCCACATTTCTTTCTCTCAGTATGCAAATCTACTTGGAACATCTACGTAGAATTCATTGCAAAGGATAATCTTTCATTTTTCTAAGACCACCAAGTAAAAGAGCTACTCGGCTTCCCTGATGTCTTGCCTCAGAGGTTATATGATGGAATCGTGCATATTGTTTGAACCAAACTAGAAAGCCAGGTCAGAGGTTTTATTCTTCTGGTGCTGGTATAATGGCGGCCCCTCTCTTTACTCTGTCCACTAGGAGGCTCAGAGTTCTAGTAATTCTCTTAACCATATTTCTGGTGTTGGTTTGTTATAATATATCCTGTGTGTTCCAGTTCCCTTTTAGGTGGAGAAGAAAGCTGACGAGAGCACACACAGACTTTCACCATCGGACTTTAGAGAAACTTTAGTCCAGCTCCCAGGAGGAAGGAAGCTGAGACCTGGGGGAAGAAAATAATACCCAAGTGCCAGTCTGGACCCTCAACTCCAGGATCCCTGATGAAATTAACAAGATGGATGGCTCACAGATGCTGAGAAGCAGGACACTCTTGCTGGTGCTAATCTAATTTGCCTATTTACTTTTGCAAAAATATGAGTAGCAATGAATCTGGCCATATCCATGGTCATTCATCATTATCCAGTCCCTTTGCAATGCAAGCTACTGAGCACTTAAAATGCTTAAAAATAGGTGGAAAGAGAGCCATCTTTCAGCCCATTCCAAAAACTGTCCACAGTGAGTCACAGAGGTGAACAACCACGCACAGAACCTGGCCATCCCTGGGCACCCATGACCACACTCTCTCTCAGGCATCCTCAGCTCGTGAGGAAATGGCGTCTACACTTCAGGGCTGGGGAGTCAGAGCAGAGGAAAGACAGAGAGTGGAGCAGATGTGAACCACTCACGTGCCCCCCACTTCCTTCAGCCTCAGCTGCGTTTTGTCAGAAAAGTAGAATGTGGACTCTCTCGCTCTCTCTCCCCTAAAGTAGCTGCAAGGATGAAAAATGTTGGCACTGACAGATATCAGAGGTGACTGTAGGATCCATATTTCTGTGACACTGTAAGGACTGGTTTGGCAATCTGGTACACGCTCACCAGCCTTTCATCACTGGGTCGTACAGAAGCCAGGTGATGATGATGATGATGATGGTGATGATGGTGGTGATGGTGATGATGGTGATGATGATGATGATGGTGATGGTGATGGTGATGATGGTGATGATGGTGATGATGATGATGGTGATAATGGTGGTGATGATGGTGATGGTGATGATGATGGTGATGGTTATGATGGTGATGGTCATGATGGTGATGATGATGATGGTGATGATGGTGATGATGATGGTGATGGTGATGGTGATGATGGTGGTGATGGTGATGATGGTGATGATGATGATGATGGTGATGGTGATGGTGATGATGGTGATGATGGTGATGATGATGATGGTGATAATGGTGGTGATGATGGTGATGGTGATGATGATGGTGATGGTTATGATGGTGATGGTGGTGATGGTGATGATGGTGATGGTGATGATGGTGATGATGATGGTGATGGTGATGGTGATGATGGTGATGGTGATGGTGATGATGGTGATGGTGATGATGGTGATGATGATGGTGATGGTGATAATGGTGGTGATGATGGTGGTGGTGATGGTGATGATGATGGTGATGGTTATGATGGTGATGATGATGATGATAGTGGTGGTGATGGTGATGATGATGATGGTGATGATGATGGTGATGACGGTGATGGTGGTGATAGTGGTGGTGATGGTGATGATGGTGGTGATGATGGTGATGGTGATGATGGTGATGATGGTGATGATGATGATGATAGTGGTGATGATGGTGATGATGATGATGATGACGGTGATGGTGGTGATAGTGGTGGTGATGGTGATGATGGTGATGGCAGCCTGCATTCACACATGGTTTTACAAGGGTGAGCCAGTGAAGATGACAGCCTGGAGGTCTACATAGCACAGGGAAGTGGAGAGTTACAATAATTCATCCCAGAAATGACCTTTTCCTCAAAAACCTGAATCAGTCAGGTAGAAACATTTTTGGAATTGGGGAAGGGGGGCAAATTAGTTGGGAAAGTAAATGTATAATTAGAAGTAGCTAATTGTTCACCAAATATATGCATGTATTGACTTGAAGGGATATATACAAAATATGAAGTATAAAATGTTATATGTTCCATTAACATGTCTATAAAAAAAGAAAGCTGCACAGATTTTATATACATTTATTCATGTACTCTTCCAAAATAAATTATGGAAGAATACACAGTGTACTTCTAAAATTCTAAAAATTAGTAATGTAGGTGGGAGAGGCAGAAACTATGGATTTGACAGGAGGTGTTTTATACATTTCAAGATATTTCAATGAACGTGCATAACTTTATAATTCAAATAACTGAAGAAACAGACAAAGAAACTAAACGATGATTGGGATTTGGAGGCAGATTTGATCACTGTTGTTCCCTTCTGGTTCCAGAAGTGTCCATGCTTTGTGAGGGCCCAGCTCTCTCCAAGGTAAAGAATGCCTCAGACCCAGGGGAACTGGGAGTATCCCGGTGTCCTGGGCTTGCCCTAAAGAATCTCCTCATCCTGATTATGTGCCGAGAGTCCCCAGGCAGATAGGTTGCATTTTTTCTTGGCCAGACCTTCTTTATGGGCCTCAGGTGTGAGAGGCAGCAATAAAGTGGTCTGTATGTGCACATGGGAGTGTCCAGCCTCAGAGCTGAAGGACCTGCAGTAAACAGCAGCAAACTAAGGCCTTCCATGCAGCCTTTGAACGTCCCACACAATTCAGCACCATCCCACACCTTCCTCTTAATCCCTCCAGCAGGGGAAATGTCATCCTTTCTTTAGAGAGGCACAGGAAGAATGAAGGGATTCACCTGCTACACAGCCTTGTCCCCGTCTATGTCTTTATTAAGGAGAAGGCTCTGAGATCCAAGGACCCTCTTCTTAGGCTCAGTCTTTGCAGAAACTTGGCTTCATCACCACCATCATCATCCTCACCACCACCATCACCATCACATCATCACCATCATCATCATCATTGTCATGAAGATACTGAAGCTTAGAGAAACTAAGTGGCCCTGACAGGCAGCCCTCAGGGTGGATTAGAGCTGATGAAAACCTATCTCCTGACTCAACTGTTGGGGTTCTGGCACAAAATTCACCTGATTCTCCTTCAAGCAGGTGAAGGCCGGACAAAGTAGATTTCAATTCTTACACCAGCTCTGATCAATTACTAGTGGCACAACATGTAAAATGTAGTGTGGGGGGCTTCCCTGGCGGTGCAGTGGTTGAGAGTCCACCTGCCGATGCAGGGGACACGGGTTCGTGCCCCGG
>NW_006776528.1:1564242-1601427 GCF_000442215.2 Lipotes vexillifer | reverse complement strand
CAAAAAAAAAAAAAAAAAAAAAAAAAAAAATGCAGTGTGGGGACATGGCTTGGTGATCAATCAGTGATGGTCACTGCTGGACTGAAGTTAGCACGTGTGACTTACTTTGCTCTTTTCTATCCAACTAGCTACAGCAGGTGGTTGAGACCTTTTCCTTGAAGGAATTCTACAACAGACAGAATCACTGGTTTATGGACACCTGGACCTAGTTTCTGAGTCCTGGGTTCCCTAGTGTGACACTGAGGAAATCCCACAAGGCCATCTTCCAAGCTTCTTAAACAGCTCGGTGAACTTTTTAAAGACCCTAACCTGTGCTGAAATCAGGAAGGCTGGGAATCCCCTGGAATGTTTGGAAGAGATCCTGTGCCCTGTCCATCCTGAGGAAAAGGCACTGGGATAGCTCCCAGGACTCAAAAAGCTAAGCACAAGGAATGAGGTTCAAGCTTTGCCGATCTGCCCCAAGTTTCCTTGGGGGCTTGGTGTGATACCTTGTGTAATTGAGAAGTAGAGGTCTGAAATCAAAAATAAAATAAAGCAAGATCCCTACCTCATGTTATTTGCAAAGCTGGATTCTGTATGATTTAAAAGCTAAATTGTGAAATTATATAATCAATAGAGGGAAATGTCAAGGCAAGTCTCTATGAATTAGGACTGCGAAGAATTTCCTGAATTTCTATAAATAACTTCAAAGGCAAAAAGCACAAGGAAAATGTGATGACTCTGAGTATGTCAGAATTAAGACTTTCTGGGCAATGAAGGAAACACAGTATATGGTTTAAACACAGTTGACTTATTGGGAGAAAATATTTGCAATGTATAAAAACACCAAGGAATATGACTTTGTTTCCGCAAAGAAATTTTTCAAATCATCAAGAAAAAAAGAAAAAAGGGCTTCCCTGGTGGCGCAGTGGTTGAGAGTCCGCCTGCCGATGCAGGGGACACGGGTTCGTGTCCCGGTCCGGGAAGATCCCACATGCCACGGAGCGGCTGGGCCCGTGAGCCATGGCCGCTGAGCCTGCGCATCCGGAGCCTGTGCTCCGCAACGGGAGAGGCCACAACAGTGAGAGGCCCGCGTACCGCAAAAAAAAGAAAAGAAAAGAAAAGAATTTTAATGGAATATAGGCAAAAATATATGAATGGACAATTTTTTTTATTGGAGTATAGTTGCTTTACAACATTGTGTTTTCTGTTGTCCAACGAAGTGAATCAACTATATGTACACATATAGCCCCTCTCTCTTGGACCTCCCTCCCACCACCACGCCCATCCCACCCACCTAGGTCATCACAGAGCACTGAGCTGAGCTCCCTGTGCTATACAGCAGGTTCCCATTAGCTAGCTACTTTACACACTCAAATGGCGATCAGCCACCGAAAGACAGCCCTATCTCACAGGTGATCAAATAAATGCAGATTAAAATGAGGAGGAGGTGGAATCAGGTCACTTTACACATAACTCACTGGCAAAGATTGGACAGCTGGAGATATCAAGGGTTGTAGGGGACACAGGAAGTCTGGTGAGGGATCGGGTAGCACTTAGGTTCAGGAAGGAATAAATTTAGTGTCCTACAATCCAACATTTTCACTTCTGGGTCTATGTCAGCCCCCAGTCCTTAAGGGACATTGGCAGGGACGTCCCCTGCAGGGCTGTTGTAGTGAAGGGGACTGGAAACGTTCAAGCAGCACGTCACCTGGGTGATGGCGAGCCCACAGGTGGTGGTCACACGGGTGGAGACACTGCACGGATGAAAAGCCACAGACTCGGCGCACAACCTCGGAACCAGGGGCCGGTGGTAAACGGGAACAAGGAGGGGTCAGAGCCTCACTGACCTCAAGTGACAACAGCCCACGACTGCCAGCACACAGTTTCCACCCGACGTGTGACCGGAGTGGTAACAAGACTCATGGCCCGTGTGCAGTGACCGGGGTGGGGAGTGACATCACAGGACACGGATGGAGGAATGGAGCGTCCTGTGCAAACCAGCAAGGATAACCCACTGTGAAGAGGGCATAAGATTCACTCTCTGGCCTGTGCCGGAGAAAGTAACAGGCAGTGGGATTTGGACGTTGAAAAAAAAAAAAAAAAAAAAAAAAAATGCAGTGTGGGGACATGGCTTGGTGATCAATCAGTGATGGTCACTGCTGGACTGAAGTTAGCACGTGTGACTTACTTTGCTCTTTTCTATCCAACTAGCTACAGCAGGTGGTTGAGACCTTTTCCTTGAAGGAATTCTACAACAGACAGAATCACTGGTTTATGGACACCTGGACCTAGTTTCTGAGTCCTGGGTTCCCTAGTGTGACACTGAGGAAATCCCACAAGGCCATCTTCCAAGCTTCTTAAACAGCTCGGTGAACTTTTTAAAGACCCTAACCTGTGCTGAAATCAGGAAGGCTGGGAATCCCCTGGAATGTTTGGAAGAGATCCTGTGCCCTGTCCATCCTGAGGAAAAGGCACTGGGATAGCTCCCAGGACTCAAAAAGCTAAGCACAAGGAATGAGGTTCAAGCTTTGCCGATCTGCCCCAAGTTTCCTTGGGGGCTTGGTGTGATACCTTGTGTAATTGAGAAGTAGAGGTCTGAAATCAAAAATAAAATAAAGCAAGATCCCTACCTCATGTTATTTGCAAAGCTGGATTCTGTATGATTTAAAAGCTAAATTGTGAAATTATATAATCAATAGAGGGAAATGTCAAGGCAAGTCTCTATGAATTAGGACTGCGAAGAATTTCCTGAATTTCTATAAATAACTTCAAAGGCAAAAAGCACAAGGAAAATGTGATGACTCTGAGTATGTCAGAATTAAGACTTTCTGGGCAATGAAGGAAACACAGTATATGGTTTAAACACAGTTGACTTATTGGGAGAAAATATTTGCAATGTATAAAAACACCAAGGAATATGACTTTGTTTCCGCAAAGAAATTTTTCAAATCATCAAGAAAAAAAGAAAAAAGGGCTTCCCTGGTGGCGCAGTGGTTGAGAGTCCGCCTGCCGATGCAGGGGACACGGGTTCGTGTCCCGGTCCGGGAAGATCCCACATGCCACGGAGCGGCTGGGCCCGTGAGCCATGGCCGCTGAGCCTGCGCATCCGGAGCCTGTGCTCCGCAACGGGAGAGGCCACAACAGTGAGAGGCCCGCGTACCGCAAAAAAAAGAAAAGAAAAGAAAAGAATTTTAATGGAATATAGGCAAAAATATATGAATGGACAATTTTTTTTATTGGAGTATAGTTGCTTTACAACATTGTGTTTTCTGTTGTCCAACGAAGTGAATCAACTATATGTACACATATAGCCCCTCTCTCTTGGACCTCCCTCCCACCACCACGCCCATCCCACCCACCTAGGTCATCACAGAGCACTGAGCTGAGCTCCCTGTGCTATACAGCAGGTTCCCATTAGCTAGCTACTTTACACACTCAAATGGCGATCAGCCACCGAAAGACAGCCCTATCTCACAGGTGATCAAATAAATGCAGATTAAAATGAGGAGGAGGTGGAATCAGGTCACTTTACACATAACTCACTGGCAAAGATTGGACAGCTGGAGATATCAAGGGTTGTAGGGGACACAGGAAGTCTGGTGAGGGATCGGGTAGCACTTAGGTTCAGGAAGGAATAAATTTAGTGTCCTACAATCCAACATTTTCACTTCTGGGTCTATGTCAGCCCCCAGTCCTTAAGGGACATTGGCAGGGACGTCCCCTGCAGGGCTGTTGTAGTGAAGGGGACTGGAAACGTTCAAGCAGCACGTCACCTGGGTGATGGCGAGCCCACAGGTGGTGGTCACACGGGTGGAGACACTGCACGGATGAAAAGCCACAGACTCGGCGCACAACCTCGGAACCAGGGGCCGGTGGTAAACGGGAACAAGGAGGGGTCAGAGCCTCACTGACCTCAAGTGACAACAGCCCACGACTGCCAGCACACAGTTTCCACCCGACGTGTGACCGGAGTGGTAACAAGACTCATGGCCCGTGTGCAGTGACCGGGGTGGGGAGTGACATCACAGGACACGGATGGAGGAATGGAGCGTCCTGTGCAAACCAGCAAGGATAACCCACTGTGAAGAGGGCATAAGATTCACTCTCTGGCCTGTGCCGGAGAAAGTAACAGGCAGTGGGATTTGGACGTTGAGGGGCCTTCCACTATCGTGTCCAGGGCCCCAGCTCCTCTTCCATCCGGAGAAGGAAGTCGGCGGCCCTGGAAGCTGCCTCTGCTAAGGAGCCCTGGTCCCCTGGGCGGTTTCTTCGGTGCCGCCTCGTCTCCCGGAACTGCACTGGCGCTTCTCAGACACCAGAGGGCGCTCCGTGCCCGTGGATTTTAATAATCCTGGCGTTCCCTCCAAACCGGAAGCCTGAAACCAGAGTCTCTCATGGGAGCCTGAGCTCCACCACAACACCCCACATCCTTCATTCCACGCTCTTCTTCCACTGCTTGAGAAGTAGGAAGCACACACATTTGGGGGTTGTGGATGGCAGGTTGTAGAGAAGTCCAGAGAGAAAAGCCTCTTACCTGGCGGACCCCCTCCCTGGGTTCTTCAAAGGGCCCCTGTCCATCCTCCCTGGGGTTCATCCTCCCCCACCCCCGGCCAGTGCTCTGTCTGCCCAGGCACAGCCCCGCCCCTGCCTCACCCAGCTCTCCTGAACTGTGCCCCCCGTAAAGACATCATCTGCTGTTGACGAGTGTATTTTACGTCACTGCAGATACCTTTCTTTGATACACACTTTGTGCCAGAGTCAAACCCAAGGGAGTCATGTTTCTGCTCAAGAGAAGGAAGAAATGACCCATCAGAGCTCATCGCGGGGTTATCTCACGACAGAAGAGTCCCCTTTTCCGGCACTGCTTGAGGCCAGACATCCACGATGCAGGGACGCTCTAGAGAAGCCCACCTTTTTGACGGGTAGCTGGGATAGATGGTACTGAAGATCATTTCTAACTATTAATTTTTCATTTTGGTGAATTCAATTTGTGATCTCCAATCTGATTTCTTTTAAAATACATTTAGGGACTTCCCTGGCAGTCTAGCGGTTAATACCTCGCCTTCCAATGCAGGCGGGTGCGGGTTCGATCCCCGGTCAGGGAGCTAAGATCCCACCTGCCTCGCAGCCAAAAAACCTGAACATAAAACAGGAGCAATGCTGTAACAAATTCAATGAAGGCTTTAAAAAATGGACCACATTAAAAAAAAAAAAATCTTTAAAATACCTTTAACTTCCCTCTATACATAGGGAGAAAGAAAACATCTACCTGGAATACTCCAACCTTGCCCTGGGGTGAGAGGAAAGTGACTGTGGGGACCGGGTGAGAGCACAGCAGGGGCGACCTCGAATGACAAGGACTGAGGGGCGGCCCCGGATGGGCAAGTCTGGGTTCACATCTCATCTCCTGGACCAGGCCATCCCATCGTGTGATCTCCTAAATGCGGTCACCACCCTCTTTTGGGAATCTACGAGATCGCTCGCCAAGGCCCCAGGCACCACCGGCACGCTGACCCTCTCCAGCCTGCTGCGGGGATTGCCGGAGCTACTTGAAGACGTCGGGAGCCAGCCGGGCCGCCTCTCCAAGGGGACCAAGAGCGGGCTCTGCTCTCCCCCCTAAATGAACGGCTCACAGGCAAAGCCCTTGAACTTCAACCACATTAGCAATACAATGACAGAATTAATTCGACACGAGGACGAGCATCTTACCAAGGGTGTGAGGGAAAGGAAAACTCATCCCAGGGATAAGAACAGGGCCTCCCCGCACCAAGACCCACTGACCAGTCTGTAGGCAGAACTACAGCACCCCAGCCAGACATACAGACAGCCAGATGTGCAGAGCTGACCTTGGATCTACGAAAACGCAGCCACAGGGCAGTGCCTCTCACATGATGAGGTGCCCACCACCCGCCCACAGGGGGCTTGTCCAAATGCAGGCTCTGCTTCAGTGGGTCTGAGACCCTTCACTTCTAACAATGCCCTGAGCAGAGTGTCTGCGGCTGGTGTGCGGACCGCACAGCACACATCGTTGGCAGGGCCTGGGGGGAGATGAAGCAGGATGCCCACGAGTCCACACGCACGGGGGACTCTTGAATGCCTCTTCCCTCTTCTTGTGGAAACTGCTTTCCTTAGAACAGGCTTCACCCTCCTCTGTGGAATGTTTCCGGTGCAAGGCTGCCTGAGACCAGGGGCTTGTCTGGCAGGACCTGGGGTCCCAGTCAAATATTTCATGAAACAGTTGCCTCCCTGCCCACACGCCAGCAAAGTAACTGAACCCATTTTGCTAGGGTCTTCACCCGGGCCACTGAGGAGCCCCTGAGTGCCTGGAAGATGGAGAGAACATTAGCACCAAAGCCCATGTTGTCATGAAGGAGCTGGTGTGTCACGCTTCTAACCCTTGAACGCCTTGCAGGTACCCACTTGCTTATTTGTTCATTTCTTTCTTTCTCATTGGGGGCTTCTACTGCATGTCAAACTCTGCCCTAGAATCTGAGGTGTCGACACAAACAGGACTTGTTCACCTCTGAGTTCAGGGGAGACAGAGGCGAAGGAGAAGTGCGTAGGCCCACCGAGGAGAGAGAGGCACACAGCTCCAGGCCTTACCCAGCTTCTGGTGGGAAGTGTTTGTAACATTACATTCAAAGAAATATGAATCAGAAGTTTTAGCACTGGCGGGGACCACTGAAAGCCCATGTCCCTCCCAGATTCATGCTGAAGTTCTAACCCCTAATATGATGGTCTTTGGACGTGGGGCCTTTTGGGGGGGGATGAGGTTTCAATGAGGTCATGAGGGTGCGGCCCCCATGATGGGATTAGTGTCCTTCTAGGAACAGACCAGAGAGCTCGCTCTCTCCAGCTCATTCTGCCACGTGAGGATGCAGTGAGAAGGTGGCCATCTGCAAGCCAGAAAGAGAACTCGTCCATAACCTGACCATACTGGTGCCTCCACCTCGGAACTTCCCAGCCTCCAGAACTGTGAGAAATCAATGTCCATTGTCTAAGCCACCCCATGATAGCACAACTAGGAGAAACTGAAGTCCAATGTGGGTGTGCTTTGCCGGACCCTCCTGCAGTGTCCTCATTCATGTTCATGAGTTCAGGGCTCACTGGTGGGGAAGGAGGAACCATACACGGGAGGGGAAGAGATGGCAGAAAGCATACTTTAGAGAACTTCCACCTGGAAAGAGCAAGCCTACCCAAGGTACTTTCCCTCCATGAAAGCCTTCCTCCAAAACTCCCTGGCATTCTATGAAGAGTTAATCCCCCTTTTTCCTCTGGGATTCCGTCATGCCGGGTAGACCCCTAACAGACATCTCTCTGGATGCTGCGTTCTGTTTATTTAAGTGAATGACTCTCCGCTAGATTTGCAAGTTCGACGACTGAGGAACTGAGTCTGCTTTTCTGCGCTGTCTCAGTCCCCAGCCGAGTGTCTGCTGTGCAGCACAGGCTTGGTGAAGGTTGGCTGAGTGAGCGAGGGAGGGAATGAAGTGTTCTGTGCACAGTCGCGCATTCCACGTTCACGGGTTGGGTAGACTTGCCTCTCCTCTTGAGGTCCCAGAAGGCAGCTTCTATCAGCATCTCCCAGGTAGAGCGAGAAGCTATGCAGTGCGTTCCTGCGATGGGACCTGCCTAAGAATCCTCTTAGCCCCAAGGGGAGGCGGAGTGTGGGGACCACAGGCCCTGAAGGTACCTCGATGTGCTGAGCACCCAGTCAAGAATCTCATTCCCAGGAAGAGAACTGAGGTCAAAGCCAGAATATGATGCAGCCATCATGGGTTGCCCTCCGACACACCCGGGGCCAGCCCCCCACGGCACACACATCCTGTCAGCGGCCGAGCCCACCTCCCACCGGCCCCCACACACCCCCTGTATCTTTGCAGCCGTCATTCCCCCCGCTGGAATGTCCTAATGTCCGTCCTCCACCCCAACTGGAGTGCCACCCCCAGTGCCTCCAGGGAGAAGTTCGGGCCCCTCCTCCTGAGTGTCACAGAGACCCCCACTTGGCTCTGACGTGCTGTGCCCGTTACTTACTGGAGCTCATTGCCCTGCTGGGAGCACCTTGAGATCTAGGGCTTAAGTCTGGTCGGTCCTGGAACGCCCAGGCCTAGCGCAGTGCTTCCGGGACAGGCCGGGGGAGGGGCCAGCCTGGCTTCCGCTCAGCGCCCAGCACTCGGCTCCCGCCCCTAGAGGGACGCCTGCATGCACCTCCGCTCGGCCAGTGGTGCCCAGGACCTCTCCACCCACGGAACGCAAGAAGTTCTCCCAGAGCAGGAGGTCAGAGCACCCGGAGAGTCCCTGGGGCAGCTGGGAGCCAGTCCTTTGTCTGCGGGTTCTGAGAGAAGGCGCTCGGGCCCTGAAGGGGTCCGTGATGCAGCACTGCCGGCCGCTCCTCAGCTCCAGCGCTTGCCCTGGGGATGCTGCAAGCTGAGTCCTGCACAGCCCTGCATCCTCCTGCCGGACTGTCCCCTGGTCTAGAGGGCCCCTCCCTCCTACTCCGACTGTGCAGCTGGAGAGAGCACAGACCCTCCACCAGAGCCTCAGTTACCGGGTGTCCAGCCAGGCCTGCGGGAGCGGGAAGGGCCGCCTTACACCTGTGAGACCTCCGTGGGTGACAGCCTCCCGCCAGCCCGTCACGGGCTGTGGCTGAGGGCCTTGCTGTCCTGTCTACACATCCGCCATCCGCCCCCGCCCTGGGCGCCTCCCCAGGTACCCTCTTCTGGCCAGTGACCCAGAAAGTCTCCATATTGGCCTTGAGCTCATCCTGGACCAGCCTTTCCTTTTATAAATGAGAATTTGGCCAGAGCACAACACGACTGTGGCCAAGGAGTTTAAGGACAGCCCTGCCTGGACAGTCATCAAGCAGATGCCCGAGGGCGGAATGCCAGTTAGGCTGGGGGCTCCCGTGCCCGTGCCCGCGCCCCTCCTTCACGCAGCTGGGTCTGCTCCAACCTGCCCGGCCACCCAGACTGCTCCTAACCTGGAAAATTCAAGCCCAGCATTTCTTTACGACATGGCAGGGATTGAAGAAATGACAGAAAAATGCCTCCATGCGTTGATGGCATCTCTTCCTTTTAGGACTTTGAAGCCTGAGGGGAGTCTGTGCCTCAGGGGGGAAGTTACCCACCAGCGCTGGGGCCCATCCCGCTCCCGCCTGCCGCACACACTCACGCACGTTCACTCATACATGCACACTCACGCATATGGACACACATCACACAATACACACACTGTCACACACCACACACATGTGCACACGTACCAAATGCTCACACACGTGCATGCACACCCCAGTGAGCTGGTGTGCACAGTCATTAAAGCACAACTTTCTTTGCAGCTTCTCCTATCTCTCCGTTGATACAGAAAATATTAAGATGCTTAGAATTTACCAGGACCTGGACTTGTACTGCTATTTTGTCGGCCCTGGATCTTTTCCTTTGGGGAATCCCCTCCCCATACACTGAAAGGACAGTCATTCACATGGCGCCACTCACCCAGCCACACCATCCTGGAAGGGACTGTCCTGAGGCTGAGGAAACGGCCTGTACTGGTTCCCCGTGGTCATCAGCTGTCGCCCTTGGGGAAACTGAGGCCACTCTGCCTTATGCAGAGACCAACACACCCCCTCGTCCATGAGGAGAGCAGGCCAAAGGGGCGGGGAAAGGCAGAGTCCTGATGGGGCCACTTGGCCTCATGGAGCCAGTGGTGCCTGCAGCCAGGAGTTGCACCCCTGGATATTTTCAGCCATTGTGCTGATAAATTGACATTTTAAAAAGCTGGATTGAGTTTAGCTGTACCTTTGACACTTGTAATCAAAAACGACCTGGTAACGCACTATTAATGGAACAGATATCTTAGATTCTAGGTATTCTGGAGGATATTAGCCTGAACGTGCTCTTGCTACTGTGGGAGATGAGATCATGAACCAAGAAAGGGGAAGCCCAGGTCGCTGCCTGGTGTTCCAGGAGGAGGCTGGCAGTCCACATGGGCTGTGAGAGGCCGGGCGGGCCTGCTGAGTGTGCAGGCAGGGTTCCCCCACATGCGGGGAGGAAGGAGGGGTTGATGAACTTGGTAGACTTCCCAAACTTAAAGGATTCCTCCTTTCTTTGAGTTCCTATTGTGTAAAGAATTCATTCGGCAATTAATCTTATACAGCCTTGTGACATCTTTTCTATTGCTGTCCAGAACTGTTATTTTAATCTTTGTTACTAATTAACTTTTTCATGCTCCTGCCTTGTCTCCCTAACTAGATGGCAAATTCTTTGAGAGCAGAGACCTGCTTATTTTCAACTGGCAGGAAGACCAGATTCCATGTTGCATCCAATGCAGAAGAAACCTGGAGAGGAGGTTTTATTATTTTATTATGTATTATTATTTCATTGTTCTCACTTTATAGGCAAGGAAGGTGGCTAACTGAGGGGAATAGCTGGTCTAGAACAAACAGCTAATAAGTGGCAGAAGCAGGACTCACACCTGGATGGTTCTACTCCAGAGCCCGGCACACTGACAAGCACACGCAAGGCACTCAGTAGACACCCTTCAAGTCTCATCCTTCTTAGCCGTCAATGTTCTAAGGTGCAAACTTAAGATCTGATGAAGGTCAATCTTCAAATTCATGTCGTGGTTTCCCATAAATTGGCCTTAAGCTTCAGCTGAGAGACTCAGCTTAGACACAGAGAACTTCATGCCTGGGAGGCAAATACTGACCCAGGCATCGCTTGAGAATGTCTGAGCTTGAAAACTTGAAGCACCCTGTTCACCTTTAGGATGAAATAGAACATTAGGCTCTGCTGGGAAGCCCGCGTGGGGCTGGGTGGAACATCATCGTAGAAGGACAATGGGGTGTCGGGGCAGTCGGGGGACGATGCTTGGCCTGGAGGCAGGAGACGCGGGTCCTGATCCCAGCTCTCCTGCTGAGCCCCACCTGCTTCCCTGGAGTTCCACACGGTGAGTGTGAGATTACCTCTTCTGTCAGTGTTTTTTTATAAACATGGGTCTTATATTTTCTACTTAAATCATTGCCATTTTTTGTTAGAAGTCAAACAGCAATTCAGGCCCTAGTGAGGCCCTACCATGCAAAACAGATCTACTGAAGAATTGTGGTATAAAAACGCTGAGATCAAAAACCTCCGTCATATCATTTCTCTGCTCAAAATCCACCTGTGCTTTCATTAGTGAAGAATAAAGATTAAACGACATACTGTGTCATCAAGGGCTCAAATAGCTTGTTTCTACCCACGTTTCCCAGTTTATCTCCTTTACCTTCCCTTCAGGTAAAGGCCAATTAAACAGACTCCTTGATTTTGAATGTTCATGTTCATCCCTGCTTTTAAATTCCACTCCCCTTATGCCATTATCTGTCAAAATATATTCATCTCTTCATTTGTTCCTGCAACCAAATGTATTTCATGAGTACCTACTATGTGCCAGGCGTTGTGCTGCATAGTAGGGCTATTAATCTGCCTTCACGAAGCTTTCCCTTGTTTTCTCCCACATAAAATATCTTCCCCTCTCTCTCTACTGCCCACGTTCCAGGTTGCTCTGAGTTCTCCCCAGCTGCACGGGTGCCGTTCCCCACTGATAATAAGCTCCTTGAGATCAAGAATGGGGTTTCCTTTACCAGTATGATCCCTTCAGTACCTAGCACAAAAGCAGACACTCTCTTCGTTAAGCAGGTTTGGAAGAGCTCTCAATCCATTCGACAAGACAAACCATACCCAGCAATTAACCAATAATTCAGTGACTGCCAGCCTACTTAACTCTATTTACATACACAATAAAGTTCCAAAACATATGTTATTGATGAGTAGAAGAAAGAGCCATGTGTAATAGTTACATAGAGAACCCTCTGTATAAAAAAAACATTTAAGAAAAAGAGAAAGCTCTATGGACACCTCAAAGAATTGTTGGGATTTGGGCAAAGACATAAATAGGTATATTCCAGGTTGGGAAGGGAGAAGGAAAAAGAGACTCATTGGGTCCTGTTTGGATCTAGGAAATCAGGTACGCGTTACATGTGCAGTAGTCAAGGCATCCTTGGAAGCTGGTTGCATCAGATGCACTGTCTAATTAACCTGTAGGTTCATCTAACATCTAACGCAGATCCTTGCTGCTGTTGTTGAAATCTCTCTTCTCTTTATTCAGTCCTCACAGAAAACAGAGGACAGTTAATGATGCTCCTCTGTGCACTTGAGAAGATGGTGTAAAACCGTGCTAGAAAACGGCTTTTAATAATATGTTTCAAATTTGCAGATGCAAAGGTGAAAATTCAAGTGCAGCTTTAAGATTTTTCAAATACCTTATTCCATCTGTCTTGCTCTGATGGTCTTTGTGAACACATTTTCATTTTCTCAATCTGGAATTAGTAGAATCTACTTGAAAAGAGATATTACAGTCAAACACTGTTCTCAGTTCAAGGTGTAATTATTGTTCCCCCATTTTAGAAGCCTAACATAAGATGTGATGTGATTTTTCTTTTTCAACTTTGCAAGGGACATCAGCTTTTTCTTGTCTTTTTTTCCCCCCTCTGAGCTGCCTACAATTTGGAGAACATTATAAACAGGAAAAGCAATGCAGGTAAGTTCCATTTTTCCGGTCTGAAATAAAAAGTCAATTTAGTGTCTGACAAAGATCTTCCTCTTTACTCCATCTTCTTCTTGCAGCTGGAAATTCTGCCCAAGAACCTGTGCTTCCCTTTCCATTTGGGAGAGGAGGATCCCACACTGTCCCTTGTGTTCCTTCTGCGCCACCCCTCACTGTCCCTGTAACTGGCCTATGACCGTTCTCTTCCGTGGCCTTTTGCTGTTGAAGCACTGCCTTAGTATATCTTGATGAGCTAAATCTTTGCTGTTTCCGAGCTTACTTCTGGATGCCACGTGAACCCTCAAGCCTAAGCATACACTTGAACCTGCCTCAAACGAGATTGCACTCAGAGCCAGACATCAAAAACGTTAGTGCTGAGAAGGGCAACACAGAGCATCTAGTCCAGGCTCATAAATTAACACAGGATAAACTTCCGACCCAAAGAGGGTAAGTGAGTAGAGGAAGGTCGTGTACTGGTTAGCAGAGAGCTCGGGCTAGCGTTTAGATGCTGCTTGGATTTCTGTTTCGACATTTTTATTTCATTTACCAACATTTTCCAAGCCGTGCTTTTTAAAATAGCCACCTCCAGGAAAATGTTAATACATGCTTCAAATGAAGAGAAAAAAAAATGTTCTGGGCCAAATAAACTTATAGAGCACCAGTTTAACCCAGTGTTTTATGAATTTGTTTAATAGGTTTATTTACTGCAGGGCTTCATAGAGAGTTTTAAATGTTCATTTTTTTGCAACCCCCCAAGACAGATATGCTATACACAGTTTGGCCACAACCTGTTTGACTACAGACCTTTTAAAATTACGTTTATGAGCAACTACTCCTACATCTCAGGCCCTAGTGCACCAGAGAACAAGGTTTGGGAAATGCCTCCTTCTGCTAGAATACTGCACAAGTAGGACTAGGTTTGACAGACTGATGTCACAAGCTCTTTCCCACGCTTTACTAGCTGGGTAATCTTGCATATGCAGATTTCACTCTGTGAGCCTGAATTCTCATTTGTAAAATGGGAACTCACCTATCTAACTAGATTTTAGGAAATGGCACAGGTCAGTAAAATGTGTAAACCAAAATTATCAAATTGGGTTTGTGACAGCTTGCAAAAGTATCTATGATCCAGCATAACAAAATAAACATATGAGAAAATGTATGTGAAAAGTGAGAAATAAAACACAACTACAGAGAAAGTGCAAAGATATGTGTTGTAAAGTCTTACGTGAACGTGAACAGTGGGAAGAGAATTGGACTCCGTGCTGTCAGCCTAAGAGAAGAGAGCTCTCACTTCCTATAGGCAAGCAGCTGGTAAGGTAAAAGCGAGTCCATTTCCCAGGAGAACCACAGCTTTTCTCAATACTGAAGCCCATCAGAAAACTCCATATCTTTCCATCAATTCTCAGGAGCACAGACCTGGGCTGGAGACCCACCTTTGCCTCTTACTTGGTTACTTTAGCTAATGACGTAACTTCTACAAGCCGTAACTTCCTCTTCCACACAGTGGGCAGGTTACAGGTGCCCACGAACAGAGTGCTGTGTCCCTGAGGTGGGAGAGTACATGAAACTTCCCTGAAAACCGTGCCCAGAGTGGACGGGAGTTACAGTGCACACTCCCTCGACGATACCCTTCAACGAGAAACGACAACTGTTGTCATCTGTTTCTCTTGCTGACGGCTTACGGCGAACTAGGCAATAATACCAAAGGGGGTTACTATACAGATGACTTGATAACAAGCTAAAATGTGCAGTTGCCTTACTTTAATTCAAGTAATGGGTTAATTACATAACCAGGATAAACAATTGGTTTTTAATGAGAGTGGAACAACAGAAAATGACAGAATATGTATGTGGCAAACACCTGGAATGCAGGTAGTCTATATACCTCCCCGGAATGATCCAGACGCTTTGACTACCATTTGAGTGAAGGGTACAATCGCCAACTCTTATAAAACAGGGAGGACAGAAGATCAGGTCCCCACGTTTGAATATGTATAGCAGAACTACTATCATTTTATACTAGAAACATTTTAAGGCAAATGATATCAGTCATCCATCACAACAATAAAAAAAAACTCTCTAAAAGTTCCCATAAGAAAGCTAATATCAAGTAATGTGTTTTCTGGGTGAACCTGCTGATATACACTGATTGCCAAATGTATCATGATGTAATGGAATGATGTGACCCACTATATAGAACGGCCGGATCTAAGCCAATTAAATTTTGAAGGACAACTGCCAAAAAAAATGAATAGGTGATCTTGAGCCATTTTTTTCTGATAATAGTAAGGGAGTAGGACCAATTGCCTGTTGAGATCATCGCTGCTATGTGACAAGTACAGATACAGAGACAGCATCTGGGAATATGTCAAGCAGGCAGGCGTTCCGATCTAAAGAGGGATTCTCAGTACATCCTGAGCAATGGATATGTTCTAACAACAGTGGTATTGTCTCCCAACATAATTTCTTCGAAGGGAATTTTACTTACCTAGAGAGATAAGCTATATTATTTTTTGTAAATAAAATGAGGATTTATCCTGTACTCTTTATCGGTTACAAACTTCTTTAAGGCTAAGCATCAACTGTATTAATTAATGAGTTCACGCACTTGTTTGAAGATACTGACCGATCACTAGCAGGTGACAGCAACATTCTCGGCCCTAAATGCAAAACACAAGGCTTCTCACAAGAGTCTTTTCTCTAAGGACACATAACCCAGTTGTTTTGGAATCACCTATTTGAAGTACTTAAGAAATAAGGAAGAACAGGATTTAATGCCTGATAAATGAAGTAAAAATAACTACTTGTACTTACTGAAGCTCAGGAAAAACGGAATACAGTTTCCACAAAAGCTGTCAGAGACGGCTCTGTGGAGAAGGGGGCTTCACGCAACCCCTAAAAAAGGCCCAGTGGCTTGTGGTTGGACAGAGACACAGGGGAAGGGGACTGAAGAGGGATTCTGCGATAGGAAGTTTTGATTAAAGGCCCCAAATCCGATACCGTGTTCCACGGTTTTAAAAGAACACGCTTATCGAGCCCGTACTGCTGACAGAATCTCTACGCTTATGGAGCTGACCTTCTAGTAGGGGATGTAATAATCGCCCAAAATCACCCGTATAAAGTGGCAAGAACCCCTCCTCAGGCTCCTCGGAGCCTCTTCTCAAACAGCCCTCATTTTTGGCCCCTGCCCTTGACCTGCTACGCCCAGTTGTAGCAAAGGGTCCTGTTGAGCCAGTTTGTCGAGAATCCCCCACTTGGACACCTAATCAAGCTCCTCCCCTTCCACCCTTGATACCTAACCAAGTTCCTTAGTCATTTCCATCCACTCCCTGACCTGCCCATTGGCTCCAAATCCCCACCTGGCCCTGCCTGTGTTCAGAGCTGAGTTCAGTCTCTCTCCTGTTCCGACGGTCCTGACCCCTGTTGCAGTCATCTTGAATCAAGTCTTCCTTTGCTGTTTTTAACAAGCATCTGGTGAGTTTTTCTCTTTAGCAAAATCTAAAAATCATAACTGTGATACTCTTGCAAGGAAGAGGTACCTGTGGGCAGAACACCATAGGATAAGGAGAAACAAGAAGGAATTTCTGGAGGGAACTGCAAATGATCAAACTGCAATTCAGGGATGGATGAGTTGCCCTTGACTTGGTGACAAATAGGGGAAAGAGCCCTGCAGTCGGAGGAAGCAGTGCCTGTGCACGGCTTCACGGCAAAAGTCTAAAGAACCGATGGAGGAAGCGTCATCTATGGTAGGGGAGCAGAGAGAGGGGTGGGTGGGCTGAAGCCATGCTCCACAAGCATCCCAGAGTCAACACATCCAGATATGAGCTCCACAGCCTCTTCTCTCCTAAATCCGGCTCTTCTCATTTCCTATTCCATGCAGCCCACGCCTGAGCCACACTTAGCTTCTGTCTTCCCCCTGAAGTCTTATCAACAAGCCTTATCATTTCTGCTTCTCTACTGCCTCTGGAATCACTTTTCATAGTTCAGATTCTCATTTTATTCCACCTGAGTTAACAAGATGACGCTAGGTCTCTCCGCCTGCTCCCCTCTGACCTATTCTCCACGCTTTCAAAATGATCTTTCTAAAAAGTACATCTGATTGTGTCGTTCACCCAGTTGAGATCCTTGAATGGATCCCAGCATCTATCATCCAGCATCTAGCCCCATCATGTCTCATAAAAGGCATTTCAAGGTGTGCACCCTCCTGTGCTTTTCAGGCTGAGATTCTTCCACGCCCGTAGGGCCTAAGAGATCGTATAAATAGCCATATAAACTGCCCAGGAGTTTCGCAGGCTTTCCCATGTTTCTGTACTTTTGCAAATGGAGCTCCTTCTGCCTGGAATATCACCATCCCCGATACGTCCCTCCTGCACAGCTGTGTGTGCTCGCACGCGCACATGCATACACGCACGGTATCTTTCAGCATTCCGCTCACGTCCCATATGAGTCATGACCCCCCCCGCCTTCTCCGACCCCACAGAGTGAGGAGTTTCTTTGTCTACGCTTTCAACTTTTTGCCTTTCCCAAACACAACTCTCAACCCATAACTTTAAGCAATTTGAGGGCAGGCATTTAACTTTGCTATTTTTACATGCTGAGGTTCTAAAATCATTAAAATGGATAATCCTTGGCATGTCCCATCCAACGACCATCCTTTTCTCTGTGGGATGGACTCTCAATACATAGTTGTGTCTTACTGCCCATGTGTATACTCCATGACTCTGCCACCTGGCCGCGGTTCATTGGTACAGGGGTGGGTATCTAATACAAGTGGACAAAACGGAAACCTTCCCTGAAACTTTACCACTGAGATTCACAGAGAATGTAAGTCAATTACGAAATAAAGCTCAAGAGCTATCACCCATTGTGTTCTTTCCACATGGAGGAGGTTGGTCCACAACACAAGATTAAAAAGAAATCCAACACACAGGAAGTAATAAAGGAAAGAGAAGGTGAGAGAGCAAGCAGAAATCAGGGAGAGCGAGAAGGAAAGAGAGAGAAAGAGTTCTGTGTGTTCTAGTAACAGCACTTACGTTCCTAATGCCAGTTACCTCTGAGATCTAGATGCATACTTTCCCATCTTATAGTTTGGTTATAAGAGATATCCTTCTGATAAATCCCACTATTTTTCTAAGCTAGTTTGAACTGGATTCCATAACTTGCAACCAAAATTCTTTGACGCATGCATAGTAAGTAACGACTCATTTATTACCTGTTATGTATCCAGGAGAATCTTAGATAATTTATGATTAGGACCTTACTTAATCCTCACAGTGATCTATGAAATTATTATTCTTCTTCTCAGAAAATGATGGGGCCTGAATTCAAATCCAATTCTATCTATCTATCTATCTCAAAAGCCAGTGAGTAATACGCATGCATTTAATATAGTTTTAAAACATACAGATTTACTGGAGCAGAGGGATTATTTCCAGAGAAAGTGGTAAACTGATGTCGAGTAGGGTCTTTTAGGCCACAGTTAGGAATCTGCACTTAACGTTCTTAACCACAGCCATTAGAATTCTTGAATGTGGCGTAGAAGAGAGACTCAAGGCAAATGCCACCTCAGCATCAGCTTCAGTAAAGTCAATTCAATTCGAAAAACAGGACAGACAAATCTTAGTTTTTCTCTTACAGGAAATGTCAAATTAAGTCAAAGTCAAGAATATGGGTGGAGGGCTTCCCTGGTGGCGCAGTGGTTGGGAGTCCGCCTGCCAATGCAGGGGACACAGGTTCGAGCCCTGGTCTGGGAAGATTCCACATGCCGCGGAGCAACTAAGCCCGTGCGCCACAACTGCTGAGCCTGTGCTCTAGAGCCCATGAGGCACAACTACTGAAGTGTGCGCACCTAGAGCCCGTGCTCCGCAACAAGAGAAGCCACCGCAATGAGAAGCCCGCGCACCACAATGAAGAGTAGCCCCCACTCGCCGCAACTAGAGAAAGCCCGCACATAGCCACGAAGACCCAACGCAGCCAAAATATAATTAATCAATTAAAAAAAAGAAAAGGAATATGGGCGGAGGAATAAGTCTGGTGGCTGCCAGGCGGTCTTCATTTCTGCTGGTGTGATCTGAGTGATAAAAGTCAGGAGCCCTAGCGTGTCTACATATTAGATTCATTTCTTTTAGAATAACATCATTCTACTTATCTGGATCTGGGATAAACTGTTTTGGAAAAAATACAGGTGCTGCTATAATTACCTTCGTGGACTTGGTGATGTGAGAATTGTTGTTAATTACTTTGCCTCTGAGGCTTTCAGATCAAAGTTTCTTTAAATGGAGAAGAGCTACTTGTTTCCATCACGGAGGCCAGTCACAGGAGAACGCCGAACACCAAGCACCCAGGCAACCATAAATGCACTTGGCTGAAGTCCGTTCGCTTATAGGCCAAATGTGCCAACGCAAGGTTTAGGAGGCTGAAAACTTTAGAATAAAAATCCACAAAACTAGGGGCAAATGTTCAGATATTAGTTTCAGGTCTACAAGAGGTGATAATTCCCTCAAGAAGCTCAAGACAACTTTTCCAGTCTGCAAATCACCCTCGTTTGCTGGCCCTTGCAATGCCTCCATCTCCATGACCTACAGCAGATGACACACAGCACTGTTGATGCTTCTAGAAATGCAAGCTTCTCAGAAGCATTTTTGGAGTTGTTTATCTTGTTGGTAATGATGTTCTGCTCTTTTTATCGTGATGCAAGGGTCTGGATGAATGCTCAAATCACAAGATCTAAGGATGATTCCTTGTTTGTTCAAATCTCAAGAGAGAGCAAGATGGTACCAAATGACAACATATTAGGGAATCAATGTCTGGAATGAACTATATGCTTACACACTCAAACACCTGCCTCAAAGTTCTCTTGAGATGCTGGAAATGAGTTAGCAACAGCAGGGTCTTAAAGCAAGTACCTAGCAGATGTTTGAGGCCGGGAAGGAGATTTCATGAAAACATAAATATAAAGAGAATATTGGGATGTAACATGAATATTTTACCTTAAGTGATGCTAGGCATTCAAATACTACCAGGTTTGTGCAAATATTTCTTTATCTCGTTGCCAGTATGTAGTACAAAACTCGTACCATGCATTATATTCCCAAGGGAAAGTCAACAGTGTCATAGATACTGGCAATCTACATGTGATGCTGTGCCAAGGTTCCAGCTGGCACCCTGCTCATCCAGCTGTTCCACTGGGGCCAGACAGCATCTCACTGAATCAATATATAATGAGTGGTATACATTTCTTCCTCTAGTCAGTAAGATGTTTCCTAGCCACGCATTCCCATAAAACACCCCTTTTCACCCAATTTGCTGAGGCTAAGAGGATTTTTCAATGTAAATCGTACTTGAAACTTCACATCTATTTCTCGCCAGGGGGAACAGGGCAGAAGAAAGACCAGGGGACCAAAGAAGGCAGAGGGAAGGGGTGAGATTGTCTCAGAATTGGGTTATGGGGAGGACTTAGTGGGGCACTCATGATGTTTATATCATTAGTGTCTTGCAAAATATCTAGTAATGAGCAGGCATTTTTTAAGGGAGGGAGCAAATGAGTAAACACCTGTGTGGTAAAGTGAAGGGCTTAATAGCGTCAAAGGAGAATTCAGAAAAGTTCATCTGTTTATGCATCTGAACTTGCCCTAAGTCTCCTAAGGCAGAGAAAAGTTCAAAGTTTACTTCCCAGATCCAAGGGCAGGGATAAAATTTATCTGGCATTTACTTTGTAACTAATAACACAGTGGCCTTGAATTATAACCGAAAAGGCTAAACCACTCCATCAAAGCTAAGAGAATTGTTCAGAGAGTGGTAAAGACTCAAATATGCCCTATGTAGAGAAGTGTGTGCTCTATGCTTAAGCCGATTTTGATTTTGACTATCTGAGGCTAAGCGTCTGTACAGGTGGAAACTCTGAAATCTCTCTAAATGAGATAAGTGTATGACCCATGGGCTGTGGAGCAGGGGTAGAGCCCCAGGTGCCATTTGTCAAGTTCACAGCAAAGAGCCAGCATCCGCTCTCCCGGGGGTAGAAGAGAGAACGATCAGTGGCCTTTGGGGAGACTGTCCCCGTGAAGGTGCCTTAATCACTGTCATAAACTTCTCATACTTGGATTAAAAAAAACAAGGACATCACGCAAATTCTTGCTCTATCTATAATTAGTTAAAAACCGCAGCACTGCTTTATTCCGATAGTGATCTGGGGATTCCTATTTTGAGAATACATAAGTTAAAATGAACAGTCATTTTCTTATGTACTGGTATTTGTTTGGGCTTATATTAGACAATCATGAAACTATAGTTTTGCTACTTATTCTATTAGATCGAACTTTACACGTCCATTGTGTATCACACAGGGCACTTGAGGAAACTGAAAGCATCTTCTTTTTATTGAAAGAAAAACCAAGTCCCCAAAATTCACCTTGTATTTGGAGACTGAGTCAAGAAAAAAACCTAGGATGTCTCCATCTAAAAATTGCCCTCTCTTATCAGGAAACCTAAGGGCGACTCGCCTTAACAATACTTTGCATTCAGCTTCTAGATTTGCAGCCAACGTTGTGAAAGTGGGGATCAAAGGAGGAGAGCCAGGCAGGCAGGGGTGGATTAGAATAAACAAAATGTGACAGGGAAAAATTATAAGGTGAAAATGCCCTTTGCTCATACAATGGGACATAATTTTGTGGTAGACATTTTTAAAGCTTGTATTGTATCACACAGTGTTCCTTTGAAAGATTTCATGTGTCGTGTTCAAATGAATTTCATTTTGTCCCAATCAATGAATCTCCCCACTTGCTATTACCTACAGCCCTTCCTAGCAGCCAGGGTTCTGGCTAGACTCCAGCACCAGGCTGGCATTAAAGTAAGTAAAGTTGCCGGCTGTCCAACTGTTCAATCGAGGTAGCTGGAAAATGTCATCTACACCTGGATAATTTTTAAATTCCTTTTTTGTTTCCTTTCTCTCTCCCCATGCTAGGAAATTACCTCCAGCCTATTTGTCTGGCTAGAGGTTAATGGAACACTAATGATGTTAATGAGCCTTTCACAGTGCAAGTTTTTTCAAGAAAGAGATATAATAGCTGTTTTCCTTCCCTTTTAAGCTTTCTCATCATTCAACAGTTACGGCTGAGACAATTAGCAACTTGGGCAGCTCTGGCTCCTTGCTCAGTTGCAGCCCAGTGGGGCAAAAAGCAGGAAGCCGTTAGACAGCTTCACGTGTCCACAGGTGAGACCTCGGGATGGATGCCGCACACTGCTTCTTGCCAGAAGGCATAATGCTATTCAGGGAGAAAGGAGGGAAATTAGCGATCTGTTGATGAAGCTTTTCCATGGCAGGCAGGCAGGCAGGCAGGCAGGCAGGCAGGCAGCAGGAGCTGTCCAAGGTACTGAAGAATCATCATAAATTCCTCCCCTTTCCCTTCATTAGACGGAGGGCTGGGGCTGCCTGAGAGAGTCTAGTTCTCCAATGCATCCAAATGTTTAGTGACTTACAGTAAACTTACTCTAACCTCAGAGGATCCTGGCAAAAGAAGGACATTTTCATAAAACAAGTTCTTTAGCAATACTTTCCAATTTCTTGGGCATTTGTCCATTTGGTGGTGGTTCGATATTCTGTCTCTCTATGCTTTGGAAAGTATACATCCTAGATGCACATGGTACTTAAAACATGCTCTCATAGTGCTGCTAAGATGGAGAGACACTGAAAATAAAACAAGTCCAAGATCTGAACTAATCTCCAGTCTGACTCAGCTGGTGTCAGGTTTTATTTCTGGTGCAAAGGCCCTATAAATGCTTTCAGCAAACGCCTCAGGAAGACATGCAGCGCACTCAAGGGGGAGGAGCTCAAGGATGTGGCATCTCACTCTTCTTCTGTTGATTTCTTTTGTATCTAAAAGTGGATTTTAATTAAATGGATCATGGTTCACAACCAAGGTACAGAGAAAAATATTTAAGTTCCAAATCAAAACCAGGAACTGTGAGCATGATTTTCCCACAAAGGTCGCTCTCAGTCAGAACTCAGCCATTAATGCCAGCTAACCGAAGATGTCATGTAAAGCAAAATATTAATAGGCCAACACAATTTTTGACAAATTGTAATGCTATAGATATAGAGTAGGTTGTTGGGCACATTAAGAATTTTCTGTGTATCCTCAGAATTTATGGTTTAGAGATATGCCTGGAAAAACAATCAAAGATTTGTGGCCCACCTACTATGTGTGTTCAGTCAACTCTATGCTTGGTGAGGTGGTAACTAAAAATGAAATATAAGACCTGGAGCTAAAATACAGGGGGAAATGCATATCTGAAATAATCGAGAAAGCAATTAATCATGTAACTGTGGTGCTGACCAGAAGCTCAAACCAAGGCAGAGAAAGTTTTATTCAGACCAAGTGTAGCTGCTGAGGGCTCTGATCGAAGAGGTCATGAGGTGTAAATATGATTTATATCATTGAATGTTAAAGAAAAGGGAATTTCAGGTTCAGGAAGTGAAGAAAGGATGGGGATGCATATAATCATTGATGACACTTGCATGTCAGGGCCATTCTTTAGTGTCAGTGGGCAGATGGATTGAAATGATCAGGAACCAAAGGCAAGGAGGTCTCTTAAAAGACAGCTGCCCAAGTTCAGAAACAGGTCCAAAATAGAGATGAAGAGAATACGAATATTAAGACATACTGTGAATGGAAATATTGAGACTTGATGACAGATTTGATTTAGTAGAAGAAAAAGAAGCAAGACTCAAAGAGGAAATGGAGATTTTTAGCCAGGGCAACTGGAACTATTGGGTCATAAATAGAAAAGGGATAGTTTTGTAGAAAAATCAACGTGTTCAATGACACTATTTTCAAATAGCATAATATTTTTTTCTAGATCCACATGGGTCTGGCCAATCTGAACTATTTTAATGTCTTAAATTCCTTATTTCCCCATTTTAACATTTGCTCCAATTGCTAAACAGCGCCTATATTCTCTTACACCAATTTAACACTAATTTTACCAATTTACTTCAGACAAAAACTCATTGGAGAAAAAGATGTTTTGTGCAATTGGGTATCATTACCAGCATGTGCTCAGACCATCCATTTGGGACTGCAGGTTTCTAGAAGGCCAGCATTGCACCCATTTAGAAAATTCTGTCACAGCCCGTAGAGCGCCACGGAGATACATAACAGACTTTCCGCAAGAAATGATGATGGCAACTAGAAATAGTCTCAAAGAATTCATCAAATGCCTTAGATGGTAAAATCAAAGTGAAAGCTTTTATGCACATCACATCCTTGTTTTCTAAAGAAATAACGAACCCCCCCAGCAGTGTAAGGAACTACATAATTGTGTATATGGGGCTACAGCGCTTATAGCAATGTGCTCCATCCAGATGGCAAATGGGATGATGGCAAAGCCAGGATGAGGAAGCAACTAATGATACTTCAAATAGCAAACCGCAAAGCAAATGCAAGCACAAATGACATACCCAGGACCAGACAATGGAGCACATGTCAAAGTCAGCTGCTTGGGATGGGGGAGGAGGAGACAAAAATGAAAAGTAAATATGCCTCCAAAGACATAAGTACAAATGCAGGACACTACTTCCGAAGCACCCAGTGCTTTGCAGATCAGCCTCCGTTCCCCACTCTTGCCTCCAGACCTCCCCTGCCCTGAGCTCACTCGACAGGCAAAAGTCCACAGATCACCCTCTGCACTAGAGAAAGACACGGGCTCTTTATCCACTGCCCTGAAGAGAAAACTCTCCCAAGAACAGTTACCTGTAACTAGTAGGTAATAAGATCCTTGTGATATGTTCCAGTCTTAGGGATCCCGTTTACAAATGAGGGGGAAGCAGGCGAAGTGTCTCCAGGTGAGTCATGCTTGGATCAAGACTTAGAACTCCCTGTAGCCTCGGGCATCCCTCTTTTCTCCACTGGAGAGATGGGTTGTGACGGACACCTACCCCATGGTAGAAGTGTGACCACTTTTGGAATGTCGGTGGTACACAAATGGCTCTAAATTTGGATAGAAATGCCAAGGTACATACAAGTAAATTATTAACCAGAACTTACAAGGACTGAAGACTTCTGCTTGCATTTTTATTAGAGGGTATCTATCTGCATTTAGAGCTGTTGCTCTCTGATAAAGGGGAGGGAGGGAGCCCTTCAATATCGCCTGGACAAAAGCTGAGATAAGGCTCTTCAAACAGACAAAATGCCCTCATCGAATTCTACAACCATTGCTGTCCTTGTCAGTGTTTCTGGAACTCCTGATTCCGGCCGTAAGAAACTTCTCGTCACAAATGAACATTTCTGGCCCTAACCTATTTATCCAGACAACCTGTCAGCCGACTAGAGCTAGGCTTTCTGTTGATGTAGACAAGACAGCAACACAATGGCGGGAACCCCTTTTCTTCATTGTCATTGCTCACCCTTCGCTCTTCAAAGTCACAGATGCTTTGTTTAAATGGTAATAAAGATTCCCAGTGACTCAGTTTCCATTTTCATGTTATCATTTCTTTCACTGGCTGCTTATTTATGACTAACTGCAACGGACTGCTTTCAGGAAAAAATGCCATTATAGCAGAACGATGCTCTCTTGACATTGAAGACTGGAATCTACACAAATGTTCTGTAACAACTCATTTTAATGTTTGCCTACTTGTCTTAATTTATTTTTTATTTCTGATTCTCAATGTACTCGAGACAGAGGGAGGCTTGCTTCAGCTCAGGGAGACATGCCACAAATCTAGCTGAGACCACAGATGGTGTGGGCTGGCTTGACTACCTCCTTTTCAGGCTTGGAGTGGCTATTGGTATGCAGCAGACAACCCCACATGCTCATCAAGATTGTTCAAGAAAGAGGTGCAGGATGCACAAAAGCACAGCAGCCAAATTTTCCTTGTTTATGGCAGGAGAGGGTTCACTTCAGATCAAGACAGAAATATATTAACAGAGAAATAAGCCCTGAAAAATACTTTTTTTTCTTTCTTTCTTTTTTTTTTTTTGCCTTTGAATTTCAGAGAAAATGCTGGTATACATTTGTTGATCAGTGTCGAGGTATATTTTCAGGTTGGGCCAAGAGGCAGATTTGCTGTGAGTTAATATGCACCTCTCTTTCCCGACTTAGGCCTGAGAAGGTTGTTAATTCTTCTAGGTGGTCATATATCACTAAGTTGTAAGATTAACAGTACACAGACACGTGGCTGCACATTTACTTTATGGGCTATTGTCAGACTTTTGGTCTAAGAATCCATAACGAAAATTCAATCCTTCCTACTAAAATTGCAGTCAGAGATCTATCACACCTCAAGGAGGAAAGACCCCTGCAGTCTCCTGTCCCAAGCCTGGGTCAGAATATTCTGCACTAGAGCCTTCCAGTGGGGCAAAATTGAAACACTGGTGTTCTGGCTTTACGTGTATGCCTGGCTCCCCATAATGAATCGATACTAAGCACCTGCCAGCCCTTCCTCACACCTCCACTTACCCTCTTCTACAGGTTGAATACAAATGTATCACCTTCACTAGATCTGAAGACCCTATGAGACAAAGACGGTATTTCATTAATCTTCATATCTCCCATGTTATCAAAGCCAGCACTTTGCAAGCTGTAGTGAATGAAAATGTGTGTTAAATACACAATGAAACACATCCTGTTAATCACCAGGCGGGGAAAAGCTTCTACCGAGCCTTTCCTGCACGTGTGTCTGCGCGTAGGAAGTCTTGTGGCTGTGCTGCTGTAGACCCTCCACAACCCCTGAGGCCTCGTGAAGACTCACACCCCAGCTGACTCTTTTCGCAAGCCTGTGACTCATCTGTTCCTTCCTCTGAATTTCGGATCATTCTTCCTGTCTTTTGTCTGCATTAACTGGTTCCTTTGGCTCATAAAATTTCCCTTCTTGTGCTCTGGTCAACTCCTTATCTCCTACCCTCTTAGCTGCAAAAGAGGGCTTTGTGTGAGTACACCCAGTAAATGGACCTCCTTGGAATCGCCTAGGACTCTCCTCTGAGTTTGCCCTGGCAAGAAGCACTGGGGAACACTAGAAGATCAGACCAAGAAAGGGAGATGTGTCACCATAGGGACTCTCCCAAGGGAGAGTGGGAAGGCAAGTGAGAGTTTATGTCACCCAGCCCTTCCACTTCACAACTGAAGCAAGTGAGACAGGAACAGAGAACAAATGGGATGCGTGGTACTTAACCTCAGGAAGCCTCTAGCCCGATGCTCTTCAACCAAGAGCAATCTGCCCTCTGTGGAACATTTGGAAATGTCTAGAGACAACTCAGAACCATCAAGACTGGGCAGGGCTTGCTACTAATGAGCAGAGGCCAGGGAGGTCATAACACTCTACAAGGCACAGGGCAGCCCACACCTGAGAAGAATTCTTCCATCCAAAAGCCAATGGTGCTAAAGTTGGAAAACCCTGTTCTGGTCCATTAAGGCAACGTAAAGCCAATAGGCAAGGATCGGATAAAAAAGGCAAATTTTGCATGTGGGGTTCTGGCATAAATATCCTCCACAGAGCAGGAAACTTAGGATAATGGGTGTCCTCAATAGTGAGCATTATGTGACTAAGCTTATGGGATGCCAAGGAAACCTTCTATTCACCAGGCACTGAAAAGACGTGGCCCCCACTCACCAGGCTTTGCCTCTGCCTGGCATTGCCACAGCATGAGTTCTGCGCATTGTCAGGTCACTCAGGCTCTGAGTATGTAGCAGAGGCGACAGGCCCTTGTGGGTGATCCTACATTAATCCTGAGACCATACACTGGGTTTTGCCATATGAGGAAGCAGCGCAGTGTTTTGAGAAGGGCCTTGACTTGAAGTCAGGACGTCTGGCTTCTACTCCAGCTCAGCTGCAAGTTCTTCACATGGCCTGGGATAACCTATGTCTTCTGCATCCTTGGGCTCAGATTCTTCTTGGTCTGTTGGATGTGATGGTGATCTTTGACTTCAAATGTAGTGGCTTCCGGCTCTGATGAGCTATAGGATTCCTTTTCCTTCCCTGATGCCCCTCTCCCAGCTCTACTTAGGTGGGAAACAAGGTGTGTTACAGCATTTCCCTTTATGAACTGGGGTACTGCCAGTAAGGCTAAGTAAGAGGGGCAGAGGCAGGGTGGAACGCAGAAACCGACTGGGGGAAATCTGGTGCAGTGGTATAGACCTTGCACTCTCCAGTCCTGCTAGGATAGACTCTCGAATGCTGCCACTCATCAACTTCGTGCTATTACGTAGTTAACGTACCCTCTCAAGCCCTCAGTTTTCTCATCTGTGAGGTGGGAATCATAATAATAATACCTACCCACATGTTTATTGTCAGGAAAAACTGAGATAAAGCAGTAATGCAAAAAGTGTTTAGGACAACCCCAAAATAGGAGCTACATCATGGGCCCACCAATGTGACTTGGTTTCTGGGTCAAAGGTTAGGGATATTATTTTCCTCCCTAAGTCAGTCTGCTCTCCATAGAAAAGAGAATGCTAAACATTGTTTGGGGTAATATACTTAAGTCTATGTGAGTGAGAAAAAAAATACACAAATATGCTCTAACCTAAGCAGAATACTGTTGTGCCATTTACAATATGATAGTGAAACAAATCACTTACCCACTGGCACAGTGGCTGGTTCTTCTGTCTATTCTAGTTCCAATGCGTCCCTTCACTGTGATTTAGATGAAAGCTCACCGTCCCTGAATAAATCTCGTTCCCTTTCTTTGCTCGTGGCTGGGCAGCAAGGCTTTCCAAGATCGTACTCCCCACGTCTCCACCCTCCCAGAGGTCACTTGGCGTGTGTCCCTGTGTTAGTTGGGGCAGGGTTTTCTCAGATGCCAACCCTCTCATTAGCCCTCTTGGTTTCAGCAGCCCCAGGACACAGCAGATGCACCATTTCACGCCCAAGAGGGAAGGGCTTTACTCGGGTGGTTCTCTCATCATCTCTGCCCATCTGGAGCTCCCTTTAAACTCAGGGGGCACCGCCTGCCTGGGCAAACAGTGAACTTAGGTGACTTTCCTCTCCTGTGCTGAGAGGGCTCCCGTAAAACCCAGTTAGTGACAGGAAAGGGTTTTTGCTTTTGTTTTCATGCTTGTTTTTTGGGGAGAGGGAAGAGCTGATCCTTCATAGGTGATATTGGGTCTATCATTTCTTACGAAAATACACTGATATTTGATTAGATTCCCACCTGTGACTGACACCTGTTAATAACCTGCAAGAAGGGGAGAGGATGCTTAGGTTGTCAGCCAGAGTTATCTATGACTTTGTTTTTCATCAGCTTTGTCACTCAAGGGCAGTAGTGAAGGATATTATTTTTTTTCTTAAGATGTTGTTATAGATCTACAGACACTGGGTGGGAGAAATTGTCCTGCACATCCACCTTCATGCTGGTTCTTAGGAAATATAGTGCCAAGCTTGCAGGTAATATTCAAATAACGCATTTATGAACTTTTACTACCCTAGTTTTGATATGGTGACAGGCAGCTTGGTGACAAAGCTATTTATTCCTTACCTTAATCCTAGGAGTATGGTTTCATTCCAGTATTTTTTACAATTGTACTTTGTACTTTTGAAAAAATTTGAATAAGTATCAGAGCTTTCGACATTCTAGTTCATGGACTCCTGGCCAAAAAAGGGGAAATATTCCTAAAACAAACAAAGTGTTTCATATCCCTTAGAAAAGCAGGTGGAATGTAAATATACAAAAATGAATCTTGATCTTAAAAATCAGTTACTGTGATGCTGAGTAGGTAACACATAAGAAATGAATTCAAAATGGGTAAAATCAAGAGAAAATAATTAAAAATACAAAAAAGAATACAACAGAATCAGTCTTGTTTTTTCCTAAATCAGAAAATCTTCAAACAATTTTCTCGACGTGGGTCAAAAGAGCTGTCATTTAGCTGTGAAACAGTATCTTATTTTCTTAGAGGAAGGAGATTGGATTTTTTCTTAGAATAAAAGATGTCCCAAGAGCGGACCTGAGATGAGGGGTATTTGCCTTCTTTTCTTTTTTTTTGATAGATCAAGGTCCCCAGGTGTGTCCTAGCTAGGGAGGAGAAAAGGTGCATTTTCCTCTCCTGCTGACTAGTTCAGCATCACCTCCTGCTCTCCTACACAGTATATTACCCCATCACCAGCATCTCGGGAGAAGGGCAAGTGTCTAGGAGATCCAAGGGCAAGCAAGTTACAGGACACTAAGGAAATCCTTAACTATTCAAGGCTCGAGGAATAGAGAACTGTCATCCGCCTGCCCTTTGGGGGACTTCACTGTGCCTGCCTCAGCCAGCAGGCCCTGAGGAAAGATGCTGTGACATATGTCTTCCTTCCTCCATGCCAGACCCGGGAAGATCCTGGGATTTACAATTCCCACTGGCGGCTTATCTGCAATTACAGAATATATATGCCTGTTTCATCCTCTAGATCTCCTGGCTAAATTGAAAAACACACCAAATGTATCTGTAAACCTCATTTAAAGCCCAATGACAGTGCTGAGTCTGCTCCCAGTCACCACACAGAAAAGAAGCCCATTTACTCTGTCTGCCCAGAGCTAAACTGGATGGGTATAAAATTTTTTATAGCTCTTTCATTTGCCTTATTTTGGATCTGTTTTGCCATCTTTTGTTCTTGGAATTATCCTTTAAGTGGAATGGGGATTTTTCAGAAAATCAAACTCATTAAAAGAATCACTTAAATCGATCAATATATCATACTCTCTTTTATTTGGCTAGAGCATCATTTTAGACCTGAGGATTTTGAAACTTGAGCAGGAGAGGGAGGACCAAGGAAGATGGAGAGAAAAATAATAGAACTATTTTCATTCTATGTGCATCCTTATTTAATTCTTTCAAAACCACTCGGGGGTAGGCACATTAGATTTTATCCTACCCAAGAAGAAAGTGAAGCTCAGAGGTCCTTCAGAGCCAGGACATAAACCTGGATTTTCTGACTCACGGTTCATGGCTCTTTTCACAATGGGATAGAAACGTAGCTGAAGAAGAAACAGGAAACCTTAACTGAGGCTCAAGCCAAATATTGACAACAGCTCACTGATCCTTTGTTCTCTTAAAGGGTAAGGTGATTTCACTAATGACTAAGGGCAAAGGGTAAACCAACCCTGAATAAACTTTAGGGCAGTTTTCAGTTGCCTCACCTCAGATAAGAAGTATTTGGGACTCTTTCCCCTGCAGTGTGAATATTACTATCCAGTTTATTGCTCTGACCTCTGAGCTTCAGAAACATATTGGATTCTTTCCTCATCAGCATAAAACTAAATACATTACCCCTTTCTAAAATACCTATTTTTATAAAAAACAGTATGAACATGTTAGACCAAGTTGTGACGTTTGTGGGAATTTGGACCCATGCTTGGGAAGAGACCATGATATACCCTGCTGTCTACACAAGCTCCCCTCTGCTTTCATCAGATAAAAAGAATAGTAATTCCTGATCCTGGCGGATGTTGAAGAATTTCCACGTGCTTCACACCCTGCGGTTCACAGAACTCGCGGGACAGGCTCACACCGGCTGTGCACACAATGGCAGCTCCAGCGTGAACTGCTCGCTGGACTTGCATGAGTCAAAGGCACCCCAGCGGGACTCCTGCCCACCCATGCCCCAGCTCCTACCATCACCTCCCCAACCTCATTCAGTGGAAATAGGATCCTTCCAGTTGCTCTGACTGAACTCTTGGGGTTCTGATGACTTTCTTTTTTCACATCTCATTCCCTATCCATAGCAATTCCTGCCAGCTCTACCTTCAAGATTTATCCAGACTCCACACTCGTTACTTCCACTGCTACTGTCCTGGACCAAAACATGGTCTCCCAGCTCTCTTCTTGCTTTGCCTCCTATTCTTTTTTTTTTTTTTTTTTTTTTTTTTTGCCACGACGAGAGGCCTTATTGATCTTAGTTCCCCAACGAGGGATTGAACCCAAGCCCTCGGCAGTGAAAGTGCCGAATCCTAACCAGCGGACTGCCAGGGAATTCTCTCCAAGTCTAGAGTTGATGTGATCTGGCTCACATGTTTAAAAGATCACTCTGGTGCAAGTCTATTCTTAACTCAAGACCAGTGTGATCTTCTAAAGGTGTGAGCCAGATCACCTCAACACTTAAAACAGTTCCTCATTTCCTTCTCAGTAATACATGGTCTGCCTGCTCTCTGCCACCCTCTACGTAACACCTGTCTTTTAACAAGATATAAAATCCACAAGGACAGAAAATTGCTTCTACTTCTTTCACCACTGTACCTCCAGGGCAAAGAATCATACTTGACATGAAGTCGGAGCTAAATAAGTACTTGCGGGATGGATGAACAAGGAGGTGGGGCCAGGAGCCTCAAAGCCTAAAGAGGGAGTGTTAGAGAGAGAGGTGGCTGGGGGTGGAGAAGTGAAGGTGCTCTGTGGCACATTAAAAAAGATACTCTCTTTTCTTTCATGATTTCTTGGAACTGAATAAAACCTGAAATTGCTTTCAGTTCCGTTTTTTTTCTGTCAGTCCCTGTGCCTTTGACTTGAGTTTCTTCAAAGGCTGAATTATGGAGGGTCCCAGTTAATCTCTGGTTACAGATTATTTATATGTCATTGGGTGGGGGCAGTCAAAGAAGATACCAGAAGCCCACCCTGACCTGTGCCCGTATACCTGTCACCTGTTTGTTTGCAGCTATTCAGTCTACAGCCCAGCTCGGAGGCCTCCCAGCCGGGTCACATGCTGTCCTGACCCTGGTCATGAACAGACTGACTGTCTCGGTCTAAGATCATGAAAGCTCACTGCCCGTCAGGTCACAGGGCTGGGCGGGCAGGTGCACCCTGCCTGGCTGGCAGCAGTGCCTCCTGGGGTTAGCTCTGAGCCCTCTGCAGATCCAGCCAATAGTAATAGATAACGGAGCAACTGAAGGGGCCTCAGAGGGTGACCTCCCCTGGGATAGACTTTCAATGTCTGGAGGTGCTATTCTGCAGCCATCCTGAGAAGAGAACAGAGCCATCCGGGGTCTAAGGTGGTAAAAAGTGAGCAGAGTTTTGTAAATGTCCACATGCATCTATGAGGCCTAAGAAACTCACTTATTTGCAACACTTTGAGAAATATTCCATTTCCCACAAAAATTCAGTGATGAAAGCAGCCCTTTATGGTGCCTGAAAACTAAAGGACTCGACATTCAGCTGAATTGTCATAGTATTCCAATATTTCTAAGTATATTTTTATATAATTTTGAATTTAGAGAAAAAATTACAAAATCTCCCATATGCATTTACCCAGATTCACCAGTTAACATTTTGCCTAATTTTCTTTACTATTTGTGCTCACATAGTTACTTTCTTATATTTTTTATTAATATTTGAGAATAAATGTGAGTTACTGTGCCCATTTACCCCTAAAATACTTCAGTGTTTATTTCCTAAAAGAGAGAATGTTTTTTTTTTTTTTAATTAGAATGTTCTTTACTTAACCACAGTATAACTTTCAAAATCAAAATTTTAGCATTAACATAGTGCTATCTAATTTATAATTTACATGCAAATTTAATCAGTTTTTTCAATAATATCCTTACGGCTTTCTAGCCTCCTGGTTCTTAGGAGCCAATCCAAAAGCATTCATCACATTTAGTTGTCAAGTGCCTTCAGTCTGCTATAGTCTGGAACCTTTCCTCCAGCTTTCTTTCTTCCAATCCTTAATGATTTTTAAGATGCAGGCCAGTTAACTTGTAGAATGGTGCCTAATTTAGACATCTGGATGTGTTCTCATTTTATATTCAGGTGATGCATTTGGTGCAGGAATACACAGAAGTGGTCCTGTACCCTGCTCAGGGCATCTCAGCATGAAGGTATGTGAGATACAGGTTTGGCTCACTCCTGGTTAACTTTCACTATTTGGTTACTTGGTTAATGTGTTGTCTGGCAGGTTTCTATTATGCCAGGTTACTATTCTCTTTTCTTTGCAATTCATAAGTGATTTGTGGGAAGATGCTTTAAAACAACATACATAGTCTATTCTTCATCACACATTCATCTGCTAGGTTTAGTTCCCACTGATGACCACTGCCTGCATCAATTATTGCTAGGGTGGTTGCAAAATGCTGATATTCCAATTTCCTTTTTGTTTTGACTTTCTCCTGGCTATATTTATTTTTAACTTTTTTACTGAAATATATATAGTTGATTTACAATATTATATTAGATTCAGGTATACAGTATAGTGATTCAGTATTCTTATAGATTATACTCCATTAAAAGTTATTACAAAATAATGGCTATATTTCCCTGTCCTGTACAATATACCCTTGTTGCTTATTTTATACATAGTAGTTTGTACTTCTTAATCCCCTATCCCTATCTTGCACCTCCCACTTCCCTCTCCTCACTGGTAACCACTAGTTTGTTTCTATTTCTGTGAGTCTGTTTTGCACATACATTTGTTTGTTGTATTTTTTTTTTAGATTCCACAAATAAGTGATATTATGTAGTATTGTCTTTGTCCGACATTTCACCAGGCTAAGTATTCTCTAGGTCCATCCGCATTGCTCAAAGTGGCGGAATTTCATTCCTTCTTAAGGCTGAGTGATATTCCATTCACACACACACACACACACACACACACACACACACACACACACACATCACATCACATCTTTATCAATCTGTCTGTTGATGGACACTTGGGTTGCTTCCATACCTTGGCTATTGTAAATAATGCTGCTATGAACATGGGGGTGCATGTTTTTCTTTTATTCTACATTACTGGTTAGAATTATACTGTGGGAGAGATTTTTCCCACTCATTCATGCATTAACTTATTCATTAATCTATTAAATTCCATACAGACTCACTGACTTTACTTTACTCAGTGGATTATAATCTATTAGTTAGTTCTAATTTGTTAAGTACCTTTTGTTATTTTGATGTTCAAATTGTCCCAGATCATCCAATGGGTGCGCCTTCAAGCTAGCTCCTGTGTCATTTTAACTGTTCCCATTGTTTTTGGAGTCCTTCTTTATCTTGTAGCCCATGAAAACGCTCTAGGCTCATTTTGTAGACCCTATACCCCAGTCCTGGACCATCCTCAACAGCAGGAGTTTGGGGTGCTTTTGAGTAGCTTGTATAAGCTCTCTTCCACCTCATATATCTCATTAACTTGAAAGTTTTAGAGTTCTGGTTTCTTTAAAGAGAGCCTAGGATGAAACAGAGTTGTCACTGATCTTTTCCATCCTTTCTTTCTTCCTTCCTTCCTTCCTCCCTCCCTCCCTCCCTCCCTCCCTTCCTCCCTCCCTTCCTTCCTTCCTTCCTTCCATCCAGTTGCAGCACAGTCTGCTTCTAATTTAAGCAATTTCTGTAGCTTAGTTATAGAACTTCCATTTTTGTTTTATTTCCTTTATTCTCTCCCCCCTCCCTTTCTATAGGCCCGTTTCTAACACAGATTGCTTTTTCACGTTATGCTCACATGAAAAGTAGTTTAAACAGATGATTGCTCAGGTGAGAGCCTGACTGTAAACCTAGCATGTGGGCACACACTAGATAATGTACCTTGTCATTGGGCTCAGAGGGACCAGTCTGATAATCAGTTTCAAAATCAAATGTAACTATTATCAATTGCAGAAAATAAAAATGGGAGCTATGTACAACTGCAGCAGAATACTAAGCTAGGGAAAGTGCTCAGCTCAGAAGCAGGCTGTGCGCTGACTCTTGAATAACTGTAATAACAGCAATAATAATGGATTGTAAAAGCATCACTGGAAAGTTTTCCGGGACTTTATCAGGTCAAGTCTCCAAATAATATGCAAAATATAAGCGTTTCCGGAAGGGAACTGGCATTGTCCATGTTTTCCCATCCCTGGAGAGCTGAAGTGGACTGAATGTCGGATAGAGGCTTTTGTTTTCCGCCTGAGCCTATGCGGGCACGGGTGAAAACACTCCTCAGAAAGAATCACGTTGCAATCTGAGTCCCAGCTCCCTTGTTAGCTACCTGTGACTCAGGTGACAGCCCTGGATTACAACCCATGACTGCTTTTGAGTATGTCTCTGAAAGTGGGCTGTGGCCTCTGTCTCCTTGTTTAAGATGCCTGTTCTTCCCAAAGACTACATCTGCCATATCCGGGAGATGTCTCTGTCCTGGGCTTGGTCCACATAATCAGAGCTGAAGGGAGGCTCCTCTGAGGGAAAGTCTGTCCTCTCAGGACTCAGGGTCCAGGGCTGGAGCCTCGGCATTTAGTTTGCTTAATAGTGAGAGAAATAAACAAGAGTCTTTATCAGCATCAGGTGGTTTTTCTTCCAGGGCGTTTACCCGGTGGTCCTGACTGAAGCCAAAAGGGGACCGGAGAAGAGACTGGAAGGGACGTCCCCTTGTACCATCTCGTGGCCAAAGAACCAGGATGGAGAGAGGAGAGCTCGGCTGCAAGAATCAGAAGAGCTGGGACGCAGGGGTCGGGGGAGAAGCCCTCATGGCCTCTGCCTTCAAGAGATGCTCCCTTCTCACATGAACAGTCTTCATCCCCAGTCAACTCCGTTTCTGAGCACAGGACCTCTCCTCTCCCTGCCAGCAGCTCTGTCCCTGGAGAACTGAGAAGGGGGAGGCGGGAGGCGGCTGGGTGATCCCAGCCCTACCTCTCCCCCCAGCAAAGTGCTCGCTGCAAACAGGAATCTAGCAAAGTGGCCTCCCAGGCATGGACGTGGTCCAGTAAAGACCCTCTGCCGAGCAAATAGCTGGTCTTGTTTTTAATTCAAGTATGAAAATAGCTGTCATTTGGTCACAAGCAGCGGCGCTGGCCTCACGGGCCAGAGGAGCCTGGAGTTCAATGTAAGGCTCTAAACGATTCCTTCCCTTAGATAATCCCATTTTTAGAGGCCAACTTGGCAGATAAACATCACGCATCATACCACGGCCTGGCAAGTTTTTATCGGCATCAATTCGGGCAACCTCTAGCACTGCTGTGCCCCAGGCCCTGGAGGAACGGCTGGTGGCTCCAGCCAAGCCTGAGAAGCCCAGATGGACAGTGGACTCCAGAGCTGAGGCCCGGGTGATTCAGGCTCGGCCCTTCCTCGGAGGTCCCTGTTCCTTTGCTCAGCCAGCAGGGGCCCCCGTCTCTACATCTCCATGTCCTCGAAGAGAAACCTGGAATTACGTACTCCTCCTGATGTGTAGGAAACGATGTTAGAAACCGAACTGGCCAGCGCCCTAAAGGGGCAAAACCATCACTGCACTCAGGTGTTTCCTCAGCAAAACAAGAGCCGAGCCTTTCTGAGCACTTCCTATGGGACGCAGGCACAGTTCTAAGCATTTCACATGAATCGACTAACTTGATCCTCACCATTCTAGAAGGTAAACATTATCGCCTCCACACTAGATAAGCTGAAGTGTGCACAGGTTAATAAAGATACACAAGGACACCCACCCAATGCATTTTAAGCAGGAAGAGAGTCTGTCTCTCAAAGGATGAAATCAAAGTTCAGAGAAGGTTGAATCATTGTGTTAGCATTACTCAGTAATTCTGATCTGTCTCAGACTCTCGTGCTTTGGCCATTCTACTGTAGCCACCTACACCCTAGAAGTTGTCCCAGTGGGCGCGAGATGGTCTATCCCAGGACCAGAGCTTCCAACTACCAGATAGATTCTAACCACCATCACTTACTCCCACGACTGCCCACAATTTCACTTATTTACTGTCATCCACCAAACACCCC